>NC_092635.1:28306240-28623331 GCF_039555335.1 Amphiura filiformis | reverse complement strand
ACTGGACGAAGAATTTGACAGATAGGGATACGCAGGGTCGATGGCAAGCTGTATAAGAAAGCCAGACAACATGGAAAAGAAAGAAAGAAAACCAACCCAAGAAAAACCTCAATAATGAAAACATTATTCATTTTCTTGAAACCAGTAATTCATAGATGCCGATGGAGACATGCTGACGATTCAACGATAACTGCCTTCTATTAATCAAACCCCACTCAAATGGACACAGATGGCGATGGCGTAGGCAACGCTTGTGACAACTGCGCTGCGTCTTCAAACGCAACGCAAGACCGACACGGATTTACGACAGTAGAGGCGATGATCAGTAAGGCAGGTAAATTAATACATAAAAGAAATGAATAAATAATTACATGAATAAATGAACATTCAACAATTAATAAACAATCCATGCATTTATAAAACAAGTAAATAAGGCAACTCAAATTACATGAAATAAGTCAAGACAGCTGAAAACAAGCTCGGACTGGACGAAGAATTTGACAAATAGGATACGCAGTGGGTCGATGGCAAGCTGTATAAGAAAGCCAGAAAAATGGAAAAGCAAGAAACAAAACCAAACTCAAGAAAAACTCCCCAACAATGAAAAAACATTAAGCATTTTCTTTAAACTACTAATCAAATCAGTATAGATGCCGATGGAGACACGGTTGACGATTCAACGGATAACTGCCTTCTGTTGTCAAAACCCCACTCAAATGGACAACACAGATGGCGATGCGGGTAGGCGACGCCAGGATAACTGCGTGCTGCGACTTCAAACGCAGCGCAGACCGAACTGGACAACGACGGTGATGGCGACGATTGTGACGCACCAGGTAAATTAATACATAAAGAAATGAATAAATAATTACATGAATAAATGAACATTCAATAATTAATAAACAATCCATGCATTTATAAACAAATAAATAGGCAACTAAATTACATGAAATAAGTCAAGACCGCTGAAAACAAGCTCGACTGGACGAAGAATTTGACAGATAGGATACGCAGTGGGTCGATGGCAAGCTGTATAAGAAAGCCAGAAAACATGGAAAAGAAAGAAACAAAACCAAACTCAAAGAAAAACTCAACAATGAAAAAACATTATTAAGCATTTTCTTTAAACTGTAATTCATAGATGCCGATGGAGACACGGTTGACGATTCAACGGATAACTGCCTTCTGTTGTCAAACCCCACTCAAATGGACACAGATGGCGATGGTGTAGGCGACGCTTAGACAACTGCTGCGACTTCAAACGCAGCGCAGACCGACACGGACGGCGACGGTAGAGGCGACGATTGTGACGCAGGTAAATTAATACATAAAGAAATGAATAAATAATTACATGAATAAATGAACATTCAATAATTAATAAACAATCCATGCATTTATAAACAAGTAAATAAACTAAATTACATGAAATAAGTCAAGACAGCTGAAAACAAGCTCGACTGGACGAAGAATTTGACAGATAGGATATGCAGTGGGTCGATGGCAAGCTGTATAAGAAAGCCAGAAAACATGGAAAAGAAAGAAACAAAACCAAACTCAAGAACAAACCTCAACAATGAAAACATTAAGCATTTTCTTTAAACTGTAATTCATAGATGCCGATGGAGACACGGTTGACGATTCAACGGATAACTGCCTTCTGTTGTCAAACCCTATCAAATGGACACAGATGGCGATGGCGTAGGCGACGCTAGGGAAAGAGTGTAGAACTGCGCTGCGTCTTCAAACGCAGCGCAGACCGACACGGACGGCGACGGTAGAGGCGACGATTGTGACGCAGGTAAATTAATACATAAAGAAATGAATAAATAATTACATGAATAAATGAACATTCAATAATTAATAAACAATCCATGCATTTATAAACAAGTAAATAGGCAACTAAATTACATGAAATAAGTCAAGACAGCTGAAAACAAGCTCGACTGGACGAAGAATTTGACAGATAGGATACGCAGTGGGTCGATGGCAAGCTGTATAAGAAAGCCAGAAAACATGGAAAAGAAAGAAACAAAACCAAACTCAAGAAAAAACCTCAACAATGAAAAAACATTAAGCATTTTCTTTAAACTGTAATTCATAGATGCCGATGGAGACACGGTTGACGATTCAACGGATAACTGCCTTCTGTTGTCAAACCCCACTCAAATGGACACAGATGGCGATGGTGTAGGCGACGCTTGTGACAACTGCGCTGCGACTTCAAACGCAGCGCAGACCGACACGGACGGCGACGGTAGAGGCGACGATTGTGACGCAGGTAAATTAATACATAAAGAAATGAATAAATAATTACATGAATAAATGAACATTCAATAATTAATAAACAATCCATGCATTTATAAACAAGTAAATAGGCAACTAAATTACATGAAATAAGTCAAGACAGCTGAAAACAAGCTCGACTGGACGAAGAATTTGACAGATAGGATACGCAGTGGGTCGATGGCAAGCTGTATAAGAAAGCCAGAAAACATGGAAAAGAAAGAAACAAAACCAAACTCAAGAAAAAACCTCAACAATGAAAACATTAAGCATTTTCTTTAAACTGTAATTCATAGATGCCGATGGAGACACGGTTGACGATTCAACGGATAACTGCCTTCTGTTGTCAAACCCCACTCAAATGGACACAGATGGCGATGGTGTAGGCGACGCTTGTGACAACTGCGCTGCGACTTCAAACGCAGCGCAGACCGACACGGACGGCGACGGTAGTGGCGACGATTGTGACGCAGGTAAATTAATACATAAAGAAATGAATAAATAATTACATGAATAAATGAACATTCAATAATTAATAAACAATCCATGCATTTATAAACAAGTAAATAGGCAACTAAATTACATGAAATAAGTCAAGACCGCTGAAAACAAGCTCGACTGGACGAAGAATTTGACAGATAGGATACGCAGTGGGTCGATGGCAAGCTGTATAAGAAAGCCAGAAAACATGGAAAAGAAAGAAACAAAACCAAACTCAAGAAAAAACCTCAACAATGAAAACATTAAGCATTTTCTTTAAACTGTAATTCATAGATGCCGATGGAGACACGGTTGACGATTCAACGGATAACTGCCTTCTGTTGTCAAACCCACTCAAATGGACACAGATGGCGATGGTGTAGGCGACGCTTGTGACAACTGCGCTGCGACTTCAAACGCAGCGCAGACCGACACGGACGGCGACGGTAGTGGCGACGATTGTGACGCAGGTAAATTAATACATAAAGAAATGAATAAATAATTACATGAATAAATGAACATTCAATAATTAATAAACAATCCATGCATTTATAAACAAGTAAATAGGCAACTAAATTACATGAAATAAGTCAAGACCGCTGAAAACAAGCTCGACTGGACGAAGAATTTGACAGATAGGATACGCAGTGGGTCGATGGCAAGCTGTATAAGAAAGCCAGAAAACATGGAAAAGAAAGAAACAAAACCAAACTCAAGAAAAAACCTCAACAATGAAAACATTAAGCATTTTCTTTAAACTGTAATTCATAGATGCCGATGGAGACACGGTTGACGATTCAACGGATAACTGCCTTCTGTTGTCAAACCCCACTCAAATGGACACAGATGGCGATGGGGTAGGCGACGCTTGTGACAACTGCGCTGCGACTTCAAACGCAGCGCAGACCGACACGGACGGCGACGGTAGTGGCGACGATTGTGACGCAGGTAAATTAATACATAAAGAAATGAATAAATAATTACATGAATAAATGAACATTCAATAATTAATAAACAATCCATGCATTTATAAACAAGTAAATAGGCAACTAAATTACATGAAATAAGTCAAGACCGCTGAAAACAAGCTCGACTGGACGAAGAATTTGACAGATAGGATACGCAGGGGGTCGATGGCAAGCTGTATAAGAAAGCCAGAAAACATGGAAAAGAAAGAAACAAAACCAAACTCAAGAAAAAACCTCAACAATGAAAACATTAAGCATTTTCTTTAAACTGTAATTCATAGATGCCGATGGAGACACGGTTGACGATTCAACGGATAACTGCCTTCTGTTGTCAAACCCCACTCAAATGGACACAGATGGCGATGGTGTAGGCGACGCTTGTGACAACTGCGCTGCGACTTCAAACGCAGCGCAGACCGACACGGACGGCGACGGTAGTGGCGACGATTGTGACGCAGGTAAATTAATACATAAAGAAATGAATAAATAATTACATGAATAAATGAACATTCAATAATTAATAAACAATCCATGCATTTATAAACAAGTAAATAGGCAACTAAATTACATGAAATAAGTCAAGACCGCTGAAAACAAGCTCGACTGGACGAAGAATTTGACAGATAGGATACGCAGTGGGTCGATGGCAAGCTGTATAAGAAAGCCAGAAAACATGGAAAAGAAAGAAACAAAACCAAACTCAAAAAAAAACCTCAACAATGAAAACATTAAGCATTTTCTTTAAACTGTAATTCATAGATGCCGATGGAGACACGGTTGACGATTCAACGGATAACTGCCTTCTGTTGTCAAACCCCACTCAAATGGACACAGATGGCGATGGTGTAGGCGACGCCTTAGACAACTGCGCTGCGACTTCAAACGCAGCGCAGACCGACACGGACGGCGACGGTAGTGGCGACGATTGTGACGCAGGTAAATTAATACATAAAGAAATGAATAAATAATTACATGAATAAATGAACATTCAATAATTAATAAACAATCCATGCATTTATAAACAAGTAAATAGGCAACTAAATTACATGAAATAAGTCAAGACCGCTGAAAACAAGCTCGACTGGACGAAGAATTTGACAGATAGGATACGCAGTGGGTCGATGGCAAGCTGTATAAGAAAGCCAGAAAACATGGAAAAGAAAGAAACAAAACCAAACTCAAGAAAAAAACCTCAACAATGAAAACATTAAGCATTTTCTTTAAACTGTAATTCATAGATGCCGATGGAGACACGGTTGACGATTCAACGGATAACTGCCTTCTGTTGTCAAACCCCACTCAAATGGACACAGATGGCGATGGTGTAGGCGACGCTTAGACAACTGCGCTGCGACTTCAAACGCAGCGCAGACCGACACGGACGGCGACGGTAGTGGCGACGATTGTGACGCAGGTAAATTAATACATAAAGAAATGAATAAATAATTACATGAATAAATGAACATTCAATAATTAATAAACAATCCATGCATTTATAAACAAGTAAATAGGCAACTAAATTACATGAAATAAGTCAAGACCGCTGAAAACAAGCTCGACTGGACGAAGAATTTGACAGATAGGATACGCAGTGGGTCGATGGCAAGCTGTATAAGAAAGCCAGAAAACATGGAAAAGAAAGAAACAAAACCAAACTCAAGAAAAACCTCAACAATGAAAAAACATTAAGCATTTTCTTTAAACTGTAATTCATAGATGCCGATGGAGACACGGTTGACGATTCAACGGATAACTGCCTTCTGTTGTCAAACCCCACTCAAATGGACACAGATGGCGATGGTGTAGGCGACGCTTGTGACAACTGCGCTGCGACTTCAAACGCAGCGCAGACCGACACGGACGGCGACGGTAGTGGCGACGATTGTGACGCAGGTAAATTAATACATAAAGAAATGAATAAATAATTACATGAATAAATGAACATTCAATAATTAATAAACAATCCATGCATTTATAAACAAGTAAATAGGCAACTAAATTACATGAAATAAGTCAAGACCGCTGAAAACAAGCTCGACTGGACGAAGAATTTGACAGATAGGATACGCAGTGGGTCGATGGCAAGCTGTATAAGAAAGCCAGAAAACATGGAAAAGAAAGAAACAAAACCAAACTCAAGAAAAAACCTCAACAATGAAAAACATTAAGCATTTTCTTTAAACTGTAATTCATAGATGCCGATGGAGACACGGTTGACGATTCAACGGATAACTGCCTTCTGTTGTCAAACCCCACTCAAATGGACACAGATGGCGATGGTGTAGGCGACGCTTGTGACAACTGCGCTGCGACTTCAAACGCAGCGCAGACCGACACGGACGGCGACGGTAGAGGCGACGATTGTGACGCAGGTAAATTAATACATAAAGAAATGAATAAATAATTACATGAATAAATGAACATTCAATAATTAATAAACAATCCATGCATTTATAAACAAGTAAATAGGCAACTAAATTACATGAAATAAGTCAAGACAGCTGAAAACAAGCTCGACTGGACGAAGAATTTGACAGATAGGATACGCAGTGGGTCGATGGCAAGCTGTATAAGAAAGCCAGAAAACATGGAAAAGAAAGAAACAAAACCAAACTCAAGAAAAAACCTCAACAATGAAAAACATTAAGCATTTTCTTTAAACTGTAATTCATAGATGCCGATGGAGACACGGTTGACGATTCAACGGATAACTGCCTTCTGTTGTCAAACCCCACTCAAATGGACACAGATGGCGATGGTGTAGGCGACGCTTGTGACAACTGCGCTGCGACTTCAAACGCAGCGCAGACCGACACGGACGGCGACGGTAGTGGCGACGATTGTGACGCAGGTAAATTAATACATAAAGAAATGAATAAATAATTACATGAATAAATGAACATTCAATAATTAATAAACAATCCATGCATTTATAAACAAGTAAATAGGCAACTAAATTACATGAAATAAGTCAAGACCGCTGAAAACAAGCTCGACTGGACGAAGAATTTGACAGATAGGATACGCAGTGGGTCGATGGCAAGCTGTATAAGAAAGCCAGAAAACATGGAAAAGAAAGAAACAAAACCAAACTCAAGAAAAAACCTCAACAATAAAAACATTAAGCATTTTCTTTAAACTGTAATTCATAGATGCCGATGGAGACACGGTTGACGATTCAACGGATAACTGCCTTCTGTTGTCAAACCCCACTCAAATGGACACAGATGGCGATGGTGTAGGCGACGCCAGACAACTGCGCTGCGACTTCAAACGCAGCGCAGACCGACACGGACGGCGACGGTAGTGGCGACGATTGTGACGCAGGTAAATTAATACATAAAGAAATGAATAAATAATTACATGAATAAATGAACATTCAATAATTAATAAACAATCCATGCATTTATAAACAAGTAAATAGGCAACTAAATTACATGAAATAAGTCAAGGCAGCTGAAAACAAGCTCGACTGGACGAAGAATTTGACAGATAGGATACGCAGTGGGTCGATGGCAAGCTGTATAAGAAAGCCAGAAAACATGGAAAAGAAAGAAACAAAACCAAACTCAAGAAAAAACCTCAACAATGAAAACATTAAGCATTTTCTTTAAACTGTAATTCATAGATGCCGATGGAGACACGGTTGACGATTCAACGGATAACTGCCTTCTGTTGTCAAACCCCACTCAAATGGACACAGATGGCGATGGGGTAGGCGACGCTTGTGACAACTGCGCTGCGACTTCAAACGCAGCGCAGACCGACACGGACGGCGACGGTATAGGCGACGATTGTGACGCAGGTAAATTAATACATAAAGAAATGAATAAATAATTACATGAATAAATGAACATTCAATAATTAATAAACAATCCATGCATTTATAAACAAGTAAATAGGCAACTAAATTACATGAAATAAGTCAAGACCGCTGAAAACAAGCTCGACTGGACGAAGAATTTGACAGATAGGATACGCAGTGGGTCGATGGCAAGCTGTATAAGAAAGCCAGAAAACATGGAAAAGAAAGAAACAAAACCAAACTCAAGAAAAAACCTCAACAATGAAAACATTAAGCATTTTCTTTAAACTGTAATTCATAGATGCCGATGGAGACACGGTTGACGATTCAACGGATAACTGCCTTCTGTTGTCAAACCCCACTCAAATGGACACAGATGGCGATGGTGTAGGCGACGCTTGTAGACAACTGCGCTGCGACTTCAAACGCAGCGCAGACCGACACGGACGGCGACGGTAGTGGCGACGATTGTGACGCAGGTAAATTAATACATAAAGAAATGAATAAATAATTACATGAATAAATGAACATTCAATAATTAATAAACAATCCATGCATTTATAAACAAGTAAATAGGCAACTAAATTACATGAAATAAGTCAAGACAGCTGAAAACAAGCTCGACTGGACGAAGAATTTGACAGATAGGATACGCAGTGGGTCGATGGCAAGCTGTATAAGAAAGCCAGAAAACATGGAAAAGAAAGAAACAAAACCAAACTCAAGAAAAAACCTCAACAATGAAAACATTAAGCATTTTCTTTAAACTGTAATTCATAGATGCCGATGGAGACACGGTTGACGATTCAACGGATAACTGCCTTCTGTTGTCAAACCCCACTCAAATGGACACAGATGGCGATGGTGTGGACTGCGCTGCGACTTCAAACGCAGCGCAGACCGACACGGACGGCGACGGTAGTGGCGACGATTGTGACGCAGGTAAATTAATACATAAAGAAATGAATAAATAATTACATGAATAAATGAACATTCAATAATTAATAAACAATCCATGCATTTATAAACAAGTAAATAGGCAACTAAATTACATGAAATAAGTCAAGACCGCTGAAAACAAGCTCGACTGGACGAAGAATTTGACAGATAGGATACGCAGTGGGTCGATGGCAAGCTGTATAAGAAAGCCAGAAAACATGGAAAAGAAAGAAACAAAACCAAACTCAAGAAAAAACCTCAACAATGAAAACATTAAGCATTTTCTTTAAACTGTAATTCATAGATGCCGATGGAGACACGGTTGACGATTCAACGGATAACTGCCTTCTGTTGTCAAACCCCACTCAAATGGACACAGATGGCGATGGTGTAGGCGACGCTTGTGACAACTGCGCTGCGACTTCAAACGCAGCGCAGACCGACACGGACGGCGACGGTAGTGGCGACGATTGTGACGCAGGTAAATTAATACATAAAGAAATGAATAAATAATTACATGAATAAATGAACATTCAATAATTAATAAACAATCCATGCATTTATAAACAAGTAAATAGGCAACTAAATTACATGAAATAAGTCAAGACCGCTGAAAACAAGCTCGACTGGACGAAGAATTTGACAGATAGGATACGCAGTGGGTCGATGGCAAGCTGTATAAGAAAGCCAGAAAACATGGAAAAGAAAGAAACAAAACCAAACTCAAGAAAAACCTCAACAATGAAAAAACATTAAGCATTTTCTTTAAACTGTAATTCATAGATGCCGATGGAGACACGGTTGACGATTCAACGGATAACTGCCTTCTGTTGTCAAACCCCACTCAAATGGACACAGATGGCGATGGTGTAGGCGACGCTTGTGACAACTGCGCTGCGACTTCAAACGCAGCGCAGACCGACACGGACGGCGACGGTAGTGGCGACGATTGTGACGCAGGTAAATTAATACATAAAGAAATGAATAAATAATTACATGAATAAATGAACATTCAATAATTAATAAACAATCCATGCATTTATAAACAAGTAAATAGGCAACTAAATTACATGAAATAAGTCAAGACCGCTGAAAACAAGCTCGACTGGACGAAGAATTTGACAGATAGGATACGCAGTGGGTCGATGGCAAGCTGTATAAGAAAGCCAGAGAACATGGAAAAGAAAGAAACAAAACCAAACTCAAGAAAAAACCTCAACAATGAAAACATTAAGCATTTTCTTTAAACTGTAATTCATAGATGCCGATGGAGACACGGTTGACGATTCAACGGATAACTGCCTTCTGTTGTCAAACCCCACTCAAATGGACACAGATGGCGATGGTGTAGGCGACGCTTGTGACAACTGCGCTGCGACTTCAAACGCAGCGCAGACCGACACGGACGGCGACGGTAGTGGCGACGATTGTGACGCAGGTAAATTAATACATAAAGAAATGAATAAATAATTACATGAATAAATGAACATTCAATAATTAATAAACAATCCATGCATTTATAAACAAGTAAATAGGCAACTAAATTACATGAAATAAGTCAAGACCGCTGAAAACAAGCTCGACTGGACGAAGAATTTGACAGATAGGATACGCAGTGGGTCGATGGCAAGCTGTATAAGAAAGCCAGACAACATGGAAAAGAAAGAAACAAAACCAAACTCAAGAAAAAACCTCAACAATGAGAACATTAAGCATTTTCTTTAAACTGTAATTCATAGATGCCGATGGAGACACGGTTGACGATTCAACGGATAACTGCCTTCTGTTGTCAAACCCCACTCAAATGGACACAGATGGCGATGGTGTAGGCGACGCTTGTGACAACTGCGCTGCGACTTCAAACGCAGCGCAGACCGACACGGACGGCGACGGTAGTGGCGACGATTGTGACGCAGGTAAATTAATACATAAAGAAATGAATAAATAATTACATGAATAAATGAACATTCAATAATTAATAAACAATCCATGCATTTATAAACAAGTAAATAGGCAACTAAATTACATGAAATAAGTCAAGATCGCTGAAAACAAGCTCGACTAGACGAAGAATTTGACAGATAGGATACGCAGTGGGTCGATGGCAAGCTGTATAAGAAAGCCAGAAAACATGGAAAAGAAAGAAACAAAACCAAACTCAAGAAAAAACCTCAACAATGAAAACATTAAGCATTTTCTTTAAACTGTAATTCATAGATGCCGATGGAGACACGGTTGACGATTCAACGGATAACTGCCTTCTGTTGTCAAACCCCACTCAAATGGACACAGATGGCGATGGCGTAGGCGACGCTGTGACCACTGCGCTGCGTCTTCAAACGCAGCGCAGACCGACACGGACGGCGACGGTAGAGGCGACGATTGTGACGCAGGTAAATTAATACATAAAGAAATGAATAAATAATTACATGAATAAATGAACATTCAATAATTAATAAACAATCCATGCATTTATAAACAAGTAAATAGGCAACTAAATTACATGAAATAAGTCAAGACAGCTGAAAACAAGCTCGACTGGACGAAGAATTTGACAGATAGGATACGCAGTGGGTCGATGGCAAGCTGTATAAGAAAGCCAGAAAACATGGAAAAGAAAGAAACAAAACCAAACTCAAGAACAAACCTCAACAATGAAAACATTAAGCATTTTCTTTAAACTGTAATTCATAGATGCCGATGGAGACACGGTTGACGATTCAACGGATAACTGCCTTCTGTTGTCAAACCCCACTCAAATGGACACAGATGGCGATGGTGTAGGCGACGCAGACAACTGCGCTGCGACTTCAAACGCAGCGCAGACCGACACGGACGGCGACGGTAGTGGCGACGATTGTGACGCAGGTAAATTAATACATAAAGAAATGAATAAATAATTACATGAATAAATGAACATTCAATAATTAATAAACAATCCATGCATTTATAAACAAGTAAATAGGCAACTAAATTACATGAAATAAGTCAAGACCGCTGAAAACAAGCTCGACTGGACGAAGAATTTGACAGATAGGATACGCAGTGGGTCGATGGCAAGCTGTATAAGAAAGCCAGAAAACATGGAAAAGAAAGAACAAAACCAAACTCAAGAACAAACCTCAACAATGAAAACATTAAGCATTTTCTTTAAACTGTAATTCATAGATGCCGATGGAGACACGGTTGACGATTCAACGGATAACTGCCTTCTGTTGTCAAACCCCACTCAAATGGACACAGATGGCGATGGCGTAGGCGACGCTTGTGACAACTGCGCTGCGTCTTCAAACGCAGCGCAGACCGACACGGACGGCGACGGTAGAGGCGACGATTGTGACGCAGGTAAATTAATACATAAAGAAATGAATAAATAATTACATGAATAAATGAACATTCAATAATTAATAAACAATCCATGCATTTATAAACAAGTAAATAGGCAACTAAATTACATGAAATAAGTCAAGACAGCTGAAAACAAGCTCGACTGGACGAAGAATTTGACAGATAGGATACGCAGTGGGTCGATGGCAAGCTGTATAAGAAAGCCAGAAAACATGGAAAAGAAAGAAACAAAACCAAACTCAAGAACAAACCTCAACAATGAAAACATTAAGCATTTTCTTTAAACTGTAATTCATAGATGCCGATGGAGACACGGTTGACGATTCAACGGATAACTGCCTTCTGTTGTCAAACCCCACTCAAATGGACACAGATGGCGATGGTGTAGGCGACGCTTGTGACAACTGCGCTGCGACTTCAAACGCAGCGCAGACCGACACGGACGGCGACGGTAGTGGCGACGATTGTGACGCAGGTAAATTAATACATAAAGAAATGAATAAATAATTACATGAATAAATGAACATTCAATAATTAATAAACAATCCATGCATTTATAAACAAGTAAATAGGCAACTAAATTACATGAAATAAGTCAAGACCGCTGAAAACAAGCTCGACTGGACGAAGAATTTGACAGATAGGATACGCAGTGGGTCGATGGCAAGCTGTATAAGAAAGCCAGACAACATGGAAAAAAAAAAGAAACAAAACCAAACTCAAGAAAAAACCTCAACAATGAAAACATTAAGCATTTTCTTTAAACTGTAATTCATAGATGCCGATGGAGACACGGTTGACGATTCAACGGATAACTGCCTTCTGTTGTCAAACCCCACTCAAATGGACACAGATGGCGATGGTGTAGGCGACGCTTGTGACAACTGCTGCGACTTCAAACGCAGCGCAGACCGACACGGACGACGACGGTAGTGGCGACGATTGTGACGCAGGTAAATTAATACATAAAGAAATGAATAAATAATTACATGAATAAATGAACATTCAATAATTAATAAACAAACATGGAAAAGAAAGAAACAAAACCAAACTCAAGAACAAACCTCAACAATGAAAACATTAAGCATTTTCTTTAAACTGTAATTCATAGATGCCGATGGAGACACGGTTGACGATTCAACGGATAACTGCCTCCTGTTGTCAAACCCCACTCAAATGGACACAGATGGCGATGGCGTAGGCGACGCTTGTGACAACTGCGCTGCGTCTTCAAACGCAGCGCAGACCGACACGGACGGCGACGGTAGAGGTGACGATTGTGACGCAGGTAAATTAATACATAAAGAAATGAATAAATAATTACATGAATAAATGAACATTCAATAATTAATAAACAATCCATGCATTTATAAACAAGTAAATAGGCAACTAAATTACATGAAATAAGTCAAGACAGCTGAAAACAAGCTCGACTGGACGAAGAATTTGACAGATAGGATACGCAGTGGGTCGATGGCAAGCTGTATAAGAAAGCCAGAAAACATGGAAAAGAAAGAAACAAAACCAAACTCAAGAAAAAACCTCAACAATGAAAACATTAAGCATTTTCTTTAAACTGTAATTCATAGATGCCGATGGAGACACGGTTGACGATTCAACGGATAACTGCCTTCTGTTGTCAAACCCCACTCAAATGGACACAGATGGCGATGGTGTAGGCGACGCTTGTGACAACTGCGCTGCGACTTCAAACGCAGCGCAGACCGACACGGACGGCGACGGTAGTGGCGACGATTGTGACGCAGGTAAATTAATACATAAAGAAATGAATAAATAATTACATGAATAAATGAACATTCAATAATTAATAAACAATCCATGCATTTATAAACAAGTAAATAGGCAACTAAATTACATGAAATAAGTCAAGACAGCTGAAAACAAGCTCGACTGGACGAAGAATTTGACAGATAGGATACGCAGTGGGTCGATGGCAAGCTGTATAAGAAAGCCAGAAAACATGGAAAAGAAAGAAACAAAACCAAACTCAAGAAAAAACCTCAACAATGAAAACATTAAGCATTTTCTTTAAACTGTAATTCATAGATGCCGATGGAGACACGGTTGACGATTCAACGGATAACTGCCTTCTGTTGTCAAACCCCACTCAAATGGACACAGATGGCGATGGTGTAGGCGACGCTTGTGACAACTGCGCTGCGACTTCAAACGCAGCGCAGACCGACACGGACGGCGACGGTAGTGGCGACGATTGTGACGCAGGTAAATTAATACATAAAGAAATGAATAAATAATTACATGAATAAATGAACATTCAATAATTAATAAACAATCCATGCATTTATAAACAAGTAAATAGGCAACTAAATTACATGAAATAAGTCAAGACCGCTGAAAACAAGCTCGACTGGACGAAGAATTTGACAGATAGGATACGCAGTGGGTCGATGGCAAGCTGTATAAGAAAGCCAGAAAACATGGAAAAGAAAGAAACAAAACCAAACTCAAGAAAAAACCTCAACAATGAAAACATTAAGCATTTTCTTTAAACTGTAATTCATAGATGCCGATGGAGACACGGTTGACGATTCAACGGATAACTGCCTTCTGTTGTCAAACCCCACTCAAATGGACACAGATGGCGATGGTGTAGGCGACGCTTGTGACAACTGCGCTGCGACTTCAAACGCAGCGCAGACCGACACGGACGGCGACGGTAGTGGCGACGATTGTGACGCAGGTAAATTAATACATAAAGAAATGAATAAATAATTACATGAATAAATGAACATTCAATAATTAATAAACAATCCATGCATTTATAAACAAGTAAATAGGCAACTAAATTACATGAAATAAGTCAAGACCGCTGAAAACAAGCTCGACTGGACGAAGAATTTGACAGATAGGATACGCAGTGGGTCGATGGCAAGCTGTATAAGAAAGCCAGAAAACATGGAAAAGAAAGAAACAAAACCAAATTCAAGAAAAAACCTCAACAATGAAAACATTAAGCATTTTCTTTAAACTGTAATTCATAGATGCCGATGGAGACACGGTTGACGATTCAACGGATAACTGCCTTCTGTTGTCAAACCCCACTCAAATGGACACAGATGGCGATGGTGTAGGCGACGCTTGTGACAACTGCGCTGCGACTTCAAACGCAGCGCAGACCGACACGGACGGCGACGGTAGTGGCGACGATTGTGACGCAGGTAAATTAATACATAAAGAAATGAATAAATAATTACATGAATAAATGAACATTCAATAATTAATAAACAATCCATGCATTTATAAACAAGTAAATAGGCAACTAAATTACATGAAATAAGTCAAGACCGCTGAAAACAAGCTCGACTGGACGAAGAATTTGACAGATAGGATACGCAGTGGGTCGATGGCAAGCTGTATAAGAAAGCCAGAAAACATGGAAAAGAAAGAAACAAAACCAAACTCAAGAAAAAAAAACAACAATGAAAACATTAAACATTTTCTTTAAACTGTAATTCATAGATGCCGATGGAGACACGGTTGACGATTCAACGGATAACTGCCTTCTGTTGTCAAACCCCACTCAAATGGACACAGATGGCGATGGTGTAGGCGACGCTTGTGACAACTGCGCTGCGACTTCAAACGCAGCGCAGACCGACACGGACGGCGACGGTAGTGGCGACGATTGTGACGCAGGTAAATTAATACATAAAGAAATGAATAAATAATTACATGAATAAATGAACATTCAATAATTAATAAACAATCCATGCATTTATAAACAAGTAAATAGGCAACTAAATTACATGAAATAAGTCAAGACCGCTGAAAACAAGCTCGACTGGACGAAGAATTTGACAGATAGGATACGCAGTGGGTCGATGGCAAGCTGTATAAGAAAGCCAGAAAACATGGAAAAGAAAGAAACAAAACCAAACTCAAGAAAAAACCTCAACAATGAAAACATTAAGCATTTTCTTTAAACTGTAATTCATAGATGCCGATGGAGACACGGTTGACGATTCAACGGATAACTGCCTTCTGTTGTCAAACCCCACTCAAATGGACACAGATGGCGATGGTGTAGGCGACGCTTGTGACAACTGCGCTGCGACTTCAAACGCAGCGCAGAAAGACACGGACGGCGACGGTAGTGGCGACGATTGTGACGCAGGTAAATTAATACATAAAGAAATGAATAAATAATTACATGAATAAATGAACATTCAATAATTAATAAACAATCCATGCATTTATAAACAAGTAAATAGGCAACTAAATTACATGAAATAAGTCAAGACCGCTGAAAACAAGCTCGACTGGACGAAGAATTTGACAGATAGGATACGCAGTGGGTCGATGGCAAGCTGTATAAGAAAGCCAGAAAACATGGAAAAGAAAGAAACAAAACCAAATTCAAGAAAAAACCTCAACAATGAAAACATTAAGCATTTTCTTTAAACTGTAATTCATAGATGCCGATGGAGACACGGTTGACGATTCAACGGATAACTGCCTTCTGTTGTCAAACCCCACTCAAATGGACACAGATGGCGATGGTGTAGGCGACGCTTGTGACAACTGCGCTGCGACTTCAAACGCAGCGCAGACCGACACGGACGGCGACGGTAGTGGCGACGATTGTGACGCAGGTAAATTAATACATAAAGAAATGAATAAATAATTACATGAATAAATGAACATTCAATAATTAATAAACAATCCATGCATTTATAAACAAGTAAATAGGCAACTAAATTACATGAAATAAGTCAAGACCGCTGAAAACAAGCTCGACTGGACGAAGAATTTGACAGATAGGATACGCAGTGGGTCGATGGCAAGCTGTATAAGAAAGCCAGAAAACATGGAAAAGAAAGAAACAAAACCAAACTCAAGAAAAAACCTCAACAATGAAAACATTAAACATTTTCTTTAAACTGTAATTCATAGATGCCGATGGAGACACGGTTGACGATTCAACGGATAACTGCCTTCTGTTGTCAAACCCCACTCAAATGGACACAGATGGCGATGGTGTAGGCGACGCTTGTGACAACTGCGCTGCGACTTCAAACGCAGCGCAGACCGACACGGACGGCGACGGTAGTGGCGACGATTGTGACGCAGGTAAATTAATACATAAAGAAATGAATAAATAATTACATGAATAAATGAACATTCAATAATTAATAAACAATCCATGCATTTATAAACAAGTAAATAGGCAACTAAATTACATGAAATAAGTCAAGACCGCTGAAAACAAGCTCGACTGGACGAAGAATTTGACAGATAGGATACGCAGTGGGTCGATGGCAAGCTGTATAAGAAAGCCAGAAAACATGGAAAAGAAAGAAACAAAACCAAACTCAAGAAAAACCTCAACAATGAAAACATTAAGCATTTTCTTTAAACTGTAATTCATAGATGCCGATGGAGACACGGTTGACGATTCAACGGATAACTGCCTTCTGTTGTCAAACCCCACTCAAATGGACACAGATGGCGATGGTGTAGGCGACGCTTGTGACAACTGCGCTGCGACTTCAAACGCAGCGCAGAAAGACACGGACGGCGACGGTAGTGGCGACGATTGTGACGCAGGTAAATTAATACATAAAGAAATGAATAAATAATTACATGAATAAATGAACATTCAATAATTAATAAACAATCCATGCATTTATAAACAAGTAAATAGGCAACTAAATTACATGAAATAAGTCAAGACCGCTGAAAACAAGCTCGACTGGACGAAGAATTTGACAGATAGGATACGCAGTGGGTCGATGGCAAGCTGTATAAGAAAGCCAGAAAACATGGAAAAGAAAGAAACAAAACCAAATTCAAGAAAAAACCTCAACAATGAAAACATTAAGCATTTTCTTTAAACTGTAATTCATAGATGCCGATGGAGACACGGTTGACGATTCAACGGATAACTGCCTTCTGTTGTCAAACCCCACTCAAATGGACACAGATGGCGATGGTGTAGGCGACGCTTGTGACAACTGCGCTGCGACTTCAAACGCAGCGCAGACCGACACGGACGGCGACGGTAGTGGCGACGATTGTGACGCAGGTAAATTAATACATAAAGAAATGAATAAATAATTACATGAATAAATGAACATTCAATAATTAATAAACAATCCATGCATTTATAAACAAGTAAATAGGCAACTAAATTACATGAAATAAGTCAAGACCGCTGAAAACAAGCTCGACTGGACGAAGAATTTGACAGATAGGATACGCAGTGGGTCGATGGCAAGCTGTATAAGAAAGCCAGAAAACATGGAAAAGAAAGAAACAAAACCAAACTCAAGAAAAAACCTCAACAATGAAAACATTAAACATTTTCTTTAAACTGTAATTCATAGATGCCGATGGAGACACGGTTGACGATTCAACGGATAACTGCCTTCTGTTGTCAAACCCCACTCAAATGGACACAGATGGCGATGGTGTAGGCGACGCTTGTGACAACTGCGCTGCGACTTCAAACGCAGCGCAGACCGACACGGACGGCGACGGTAGTGGCGACGATTGTGACGCAGGTAAATTAATACATAAAGAAATGAATAAATAATTACATGAATAAATGAACATTCAATAATTAATAAACAATCCATGCATTTATAAACAAGTAAATAGGCAACTAAATTACATGAAATAAGTCAAGACCGCTGAAAACAAGCTCGACTGGACGAAGAATTTGACAGATAGGATACGCAGTGGGTCGATGGCAAGCTGTATAAGAAAGCCAGAAAACATGGAAAAGAAAGAAACAAAACCAAACTCAAGAAAAAACCTCAACAATGAAAACATTAAGCATTTTCTTTAAACTGTAATTCATAGATGCCGATGGAGACACGGTTGACGATTCAACGGATAACTGCCTTCTGTTGTCAAACCCCACTCAAATGGACACAGATGGCGATGGTGTAGGCGACGCTTGTGACAACTGCGCTGCGACTTCAAACGCAGCGCAGAAAGACACGGACGGCGACGGTAGTGGCGACGATTGTGACGCAGGTAAATTAATACATAAAGAAATGAATAAATAATTACATGAATAAATGAACATTCAATAATTAATAAACAATCCATGCATTTATAAACAAGTAAATAGGCAACTAAATTACATGAAATAAGTCAAGACCGCTGAAAACAAGCTCGACTGGACGAAGAATTTGACAGATAGGATACGCAGTGGGTCGATGGCAAGCTGTATAAGAAAGCCAGAAAACATGGAAAAGAAAGAAACAAAACCAAATTCAAGAAAAAACCTCAACAATGAAAACATTAAGCATTTTCTTTAAACTGTAATTCATAGATGCCGATGGAGACACGGTTGACGATTCAACGGATAACTGCCTTCTGTTGTCAAACCCCACTCAAATGGACACAGATGGCGATGGTGTAGGCGACGCTTGTGACAACTGCGCTGCGACTTCAAACGCAGCGCAGACCGACACGGACGGCGATGGTAGTGGCGACGATTGTGACGCAGGTAAATTAATACATAAAGAAATGAATAAATAATTACATGAATAAATGAACATTCAATAATTAATAAACAATCCATGCATTTATAAACAAGTAAATAGGCAACTAAATTACATGAAATAAGTCAAGACCGCTGAAAACAAGCTCGACTGGACGAAGAATTTGACAGATAGGATACGCAGTGGGTCGATGGCAAGCTGTATAAGAAAGCCAGAAAACATGGAAAAGAAAGAAACAAAACCAAAAAAAAAAAAAAACCTCAACAATGAAAACATTAAACATTTTCTTTAAACTGTAATTCATAGATGCCGATGGAGACACGGTTGACGATTCAACGGATAACTGCCTTCTGTTGTCAAACCCCACTCAAATGGACACAGATGGCGATGGTGTAGGCGACGCTTGTGACAACTGCGCTGCGACTTCAAACGCAGCGCAGACCGACACGGACGGCGACGGTAGTGGCGACGATTGTGACGCAGGTAAATTAATACATAAAGAAATGAATAAATAATTACATGAATAAATGAACATTCAATAATTAATAAACAATCCATGCATTTATAAACAAGTAAATAGGCAACTAAATTACATGAAATAAGTCAAGACCGCTGAAAACAAGCTCGACTGGACGAAGAATTTGACAGATAGGATACGCAGTGGGTCGATGGCAAGCTGTATAAGAAAGCCAGAAAACATGGAAAAGAAAGAAACAAAACCAAACTCAAGAACAAACCTCAACAATGAAAACATTAAGCATTTTCTTTAAACTGTAATTCATAGATGCCGATGGAGACACGGTTGACGATTCAACGGATAACTGCCTTCTGTTGTCAAACCCCACTCAAATGGACACAGATGGCGATGGTGTAGGCGACGCTTGTGACAACTGCGCTGCGACTTCAAACGCAGCGCAGAAAGACACGGACGGCGACGGTAGTGGCGACGATTGTGACGCAGGTAAATTAATACATAAAGAAATGAATAAATAATTACATGAATAAATGAACATTCAATAATTAATAAACAATCCATGCATTTATAAACAAGTAAATAGGCAACTAAATTACATGAAATAAGTCAAGACCGCTGAAAACAAGCTCGACTGGACGAAGAATTTGACAGATAGGATACGCAGTGGGTCGATGGCAAGCTGTATAAGAAAGCCAGAAAACATGGAAAAGAAAGAAACAAAACCAAATTCAAGAAAAAACCTCAACAATGAAAACATTAAGCATTTTCTTTAAACTGTAATTCATAGATGCCGATGGAGACACGGTTGACGATTCAACGGATAACTGCCTTCTGTTGTCAAACCCCACTCAAATGGACACAGATGGCGATGGTGTAGGCGACGCTTGTGACAACTGCGCTGCGACTTCAAACGCAGCGCAGACCGACACGGACGGCGACGGTAGTGGCGACGATTGTGACGCAGGTAAATTAATACATAAAGAAATGAATAAATAATTACATGAATAAATGAACATTCAATAATTAATAAACAATCCATGCATTTATAAACAAGTAAATAGGCAACTAAATTACATGAAATAAGTCAAGACCGCTGAAAACAAGCTCGACTGGACGAAGAATTTGACAGATAGGATACGCAGTGGGTCGATGGCAAGCTGTATAAGAAAGCCAGACAACATGGAAAAGAAAGCAACAAAACCAAACTCAAGAAAAAACCTCAACAATGAAAACATTATTCATTTTCTTTAAACTGTAATTCATAGATGCCGATGGAGACACGGTTGACGATTCAACGGATAACTGCCTTCTGTTGTCAAACCCCACTCAAATGGACACAGATGGCGATGGTGTAGGCGACGCTTGTGACAACTGCGCTGCGACTTCAAACGCAGCGCAGACCGACACGGACGGCGACGGTAGTGGCGACGATTGTGACGCAGGTAAATTAATACATAAAGAAATGAATAAATAATTACATGAATAAATGAACATTCAATAATTAATAAACAATCCATGCATTTATAAACAAGTAAATAGGCAACTAAATTACATGAAATAAGTCAAGACCGCTGAAAACAAGCTCGACTGGACGAAGAATTTGACAGATAGGATACGCAGTGGGTCGATGGCAAGCTGTATAAGAAAACCAGACAACATGGAAAAGAAAGAAACAAAACCAAACTCAAGAAAAAACCTCAACAATGAATAACATTAAGCATTTTCTTTAAACTGTAATTCATAGATGCCGATGGAGACACGGTTGACGATTCAACGGATAACTGCCTTCTGTTGTCAAACCCCACTCAAATGGACACAGATGGCGATGGTGTAGGCGACGCTTGTGACAACTGCGCTGCGACTTCTAACGCAGCGCAGACCGACACGGACGGCGACGGTAGTGGCGACGATTGTGACGCAGGTAAATTAATACATAAAGAAATGAATAAATAATTACATGAATAAATGAACATTCAATAATTAATAAACAATCCATGCATTTATAAACAAGTAAATAGGCAACTAAATTACATGAAATAAGTCAAGATCGCTGAAAACAAGCTCGACTAGACGAAGAATTTGACAGATAGGATACGCAGTGGGTCGATGGCAAGCTGTATAAAGCCAGAAAACATGGAAAAGAAAGAAACAAAACCAAACTCAAGAAAAAACCTCAACAATGAAAACATTCATTTTCTTTAAACTGTAATTCATAGATGCCGATGGAGACACGGTTGACGATTCAACGGATAACTGCCTTCTGTTGTCAAACCCCACTCAAATGGACACAGATGGCGATGGTGTAGGCGACGCTTGTGACAACTGCGCTGCGACTTCAAACGCAGCGCAGACCGACACGGACGGCGACGGTAGTGGCGACGATTGTGACGCAGGTAAATTAATACATAAAGAAATGAATAAATAATTACATGAATAATAATTAATAAACAATCCATGCATTTATAAACAAGTAAATAGGCAACTAAATTACATGAAATAAGTCAAGATCGCTGAAAACAAGCTCGACTAGACGAAGAATTTGACAGATAGGATACGCAGTGGGTCGATGGCAAGCTGTATAAGAAAGCCAGAATACATGGAAAAGAAAGAAACAAAACCGAACTCAAGAAAAAACCTCAACAATGAAAACATTAAGCATTTTCTTTAAACTGTAATTCATAGATGCCGATGGAGACACGGTTGACGATTCAACGGATAACTGCCTTCTGTTGTCAAACCCCACTCAAATGGACACAGATGGCGATGGTGTAGGCGACGCTTGTGACAACTGCGCTGCGACTTCAAACGCAGCGCAGACCGACACGGACGGCGACGGTAGAGGCGACGATTGTGACGCAGGTAAATTAATACATAAAGAAATGAATAAATAATTACATGAATAAATGAACATTCAATAATTAATAAACAATCCATGCATTTATAAACAAGTAAATAGGCAGCTAAATTACATGAAATAAGTCAAGACAGCTGAAAACAAGCTCGACTGGACGAAGAATTTGACAGATAGGATACGGAGTGGGTCGATGGCAAGCTGTATAAGAAAGCCAGAAAACATGGAAAAGAAAGAAACAAAACCAAACTCAAGAAAAAACCTCAACAATGAAAACATTCATTTTCTTTAAACTGTAATTCATAGATGCCGATGGAGACACGGTTGACGATTCAACGGATAACTGCCTTCTGTTGTCAACCCCCACTCAAATGGACACAGATGGCGATGGTGTAGGCGACGCTTGTGACAACTGCGCTGCGACTTCAAACGCAGCGCAGACCGACACGGACGGCGACGGTAGTGGCGACGATTGTGACGCAGGTAAATTAATACATAAAGAAATGAATAAATAATTACATGAATAAATGAACATTCAATAATTAATAAACAATCCATGCATTTATAAACAAGTAAATAGGCAACTAAATTACATGAAATAAGTCAAGACCGCTGAAAACAAGCTCGACTGGACGAAGAATTTGACAGATAGGATACGCAGTGGGTCGATGGCAAGCTGTATAAGAAAACCAGACAACATGGAAAAGAAAGAAACAAAACCAAACTCAAGAAAAAACCTCAACAATGAAAACATTAAGCATTTTCTTTAAACTGTAATTCATAGATGCCGATGGAGACACGGTTGACGATTCAACGGATAACTGCCTTCTGTTGTCAAACCCCACTCAAATGGACACGGATGGCGATGGTGTAGGCGACGCTTGTGACAACTGCGCTGCGACTTCTAACGCAGCGCAGACCGACACGGACGGCGACGGTAGTGGCGACGATTGTGACGCAGGTAAATTAATACATAAAGAAATGAATAAATAATTACATGAATAAATGAACATTCAATAATTAATAAACAATCCATGCATTTATAAACAAGTAAATAGGCAACTAAATTACATGAAATAAGTCAAGATCGCTGAAAACAAGCTCGACTAGACGAAGAATTTGACAGATAGGATACGCAGTGGGTCGATGGCAAGCTGTATAAAGCCAGAAAACATGGAAAAGAAAGAAACAAAACCAAACTCAAGAAAAAACCTCAACAATGAAAACATTCATTTTCTTTAAACTGTAATTCATAGATGCCGATGGAGACACGGTTGACGATTCAACGGATAACTGCCTTCTGTTGTCAAACCCCACTCAAATGGACACAGATGGCGATGGTGTAGGCGACGCTTGTGACAACTGCGCTGCGACTTCAAACGCAGCGCAGACCGACACGGACGGCGACGGTAGTGGCGACGATTGTGACGCAGGTAAATTAATACATAAAGAAATGAATAAATAATTACATGAATAATAATTAATAAACAATCCATGCATTTATAAACAAGTAAATAGGCAACTAAATTACATGAAATAAGTCAAGATCGCTGAAAACAAGCTCGACTAGACGAAGAATTTGACAGATAGGATACGCAGTGGGTCGATGGCAAGCTGTATAAGAAAGCCAGAATACATGGAAAAGAAAGAAACAAAACCGAACTCAAGAAAAAACCTCAACAATGAAAACATTAAGCATTTTCTTTAAACTGTAATTCATAGATGCCGATGGAGACACGGTTGACGATTCAACGGATAACTGCCTTCTGTTGTCAAACCCCACTCAAATGGACACAGATGGCGATGGTGTAGGCGACGCTTGTGACAACTGCGCTGCGACTTCAAACGCAGCGCAGACCGACACGGACGGCGACGGTAGAGGCGACGATTGTGACGCAGGTAAATTAATACATAAAGAAATGAATAAATAATTACATGAATAAATGAACATTCAATAATTAATAAACAATCCATGCATTTATAAACAAGTAAATAGGCAGCTAAATTACATGAAATAAGTCAAGACAGCTGAAAACAAGCTCGACTGGACGAAGAATTTGACAGATAGGATACGGAGTGGGTCGATGGCAAGCTGTATAAGAAAGCCAGAAAACATGGAAAAGAAAGAAACAAAACCAAACTCAAGAAAAACCTCAACAATGAAAACATTCATTTTCTTTAAACTGTAATTCATAGATGCCGATGGAGACACGGTTGACGATTCAACGGATAACTGCCTTCTGTTGTCAAACCCCACTCAAATGGACACAGATGGCGATGGTGTAGGCGACGCTTGTGACAACTGCGCTGCGACTTCAAACGCAGCGCAGACCGACACGGACGGCGACGGTAGTGGCGACGATTGTGACGCAGGTAAATTAATACATATAGAAATGAATAAATAATTACATGAATAAATGAACATTCAATAATTAATAAACAATCCATGCATTTATAAACAAGTAAATAGGCAACTAAATTACATGAAATAAGTCAAGACCGCTGAAAACAAGCTCGACTGGACGAAGAATTTGACAGATAGGATACGCAGTGGGTCGATGGCAAGCTGTATAAGAAAGCCAGCCAACATGGAAAAGAAAGAAACAAAACCAAACTCAAGAAAAAACCTCAACAATGAAAACATTAAGCATTTTCTTGAAACTGTAATTCATAGATGCCGATGGAGACACGGTTGACGATTCAACGGATAACTGCCTTCTGTTGTCAAACCCCACTCAAATGGACACAGATGGCGATGGTGTAGGCGACGCTTGTGACAACTGCGCTGCGACTTCAAACGCAGCGCAGACCGACACGGACGGCGACGGTAGAGGCGACGATTGTGACGCAGGTAAATTAATACATAATGAAATGAATAAATAATTACATGATGAATAAATGAACATTCAATAATTAATAAACAATCCATGCATTTATAAACAAGTAAATAGGCAACTAAATTACATGAAATAAGTCAAGACCGCTGAAAACAAGCTCGACTGGACGAAGAATTTGACAGATAGGATACGCAGTGGGTCGATGGCAAGTTGTATAAGAAAGCCAGAAAACATGGAAAAGAAAGAAACAAAACCAAACTCAAGAAAAAACCTCAACAATGAAAACATTATTCATTTTCTTTAAACTGTAATTCATAGATGCCGATGGAGACACGGTTGACGATTCAACGGATAACTGCCTTCTGTTGTCAAACCCCACTCAAATGGACACAGATGGCGATGGTGTAGGCGACGCTTGTGACAACTGCGCTGCGACTTCAAACGCAGCGCAGACCGACACGGACGGCGACGGTAGTGGCGACGATTGTGACGCAGGTAAATTAATACATAAAGAAATGAATAAATAATTACATGAATAAATGAACATTCAATAATTAATAAACAATCCATGCATTTATAAACAAGTAAATAGGCAACTAAATTACAGACTTGTACCCGAGTCCAGCTTGTCCGAGTCCGAGCCGAGCCGAGTCCATTAGTATCCGAGTCCGAGCCAAGTCCGAGTCCGAGCCCTGCGGCTTCAAACGCAGCGCAGACCGACACGGACGGCGACGGTAGTGGCGACGATTGTGACACAGGTAAATTAATGAAAGAGAGATGGGCACTCTAATCACTGTTTATACAGGATCGTCTCCTTTACCTTATAAATAAATAAATTTTGGATTTACCTTACTTTACCTTTATTGTTATTCTAACAATAGAGGCTATTCCACTAATGTGTGAAACAAATCTTTAATGTAAATAATATGGTGAGTAAAATATATATTAAGTCACTGCGTCTAAATAAAGGCTACTGGTTTAACTTTTAATTTTCAGGTGATAAATGTAATATCCGAAATATCGACTGTGACACTTCTGGATTTTTGCTGCCAGGCTTCACCAAGAAATGTTTTTGTGTTTGTCCAGAAAAAGGCCGGGGAATCGATTGTGAATGTAGGCATATTTTCCACTCTTAATAATATTGTAACTGTAACTACAAGGGGTTGATGATGTTTGGGTTCATTTGAAACGAGGATTATCATATCACAACTGTACCACATATCAGCCGCTATGCCTTATAATCTTTATGAAATGATGTCTATGAATGAAAAACCTACTCTGTTTGCAACTGAGCGAGGTAACTAAGCAAGATCTCGGATTAGCTAAACACGGGAACAAACGTTGATAATGTCTGATAAGGGATTTTATTTAGCAGTTTTGAATAATTTACCATTCCATATTCGTCACTCCATTATATTCAGGTAGTCTTTATCAAGGCCGGATTTACAATAGGGCCAGATGGACCCGGACCCCCAATATTGCCCTGTGCTTGTTCCTTTTTAGCCCGAAATCACCATGTTTTAGACCAAAATATGATGGGATTGCAAAATTTGACGCGCTTTCGCGCGCATTGGTCATTTACATACCAAAATGCACCTTCATTTTGGGCTAAAATGGTCTAAAATTGAAATTGTTTCTCGCACGTCGAGCACAAATGTGACCGTACAGCACGAATGAGCCGTAAATGTCCTCAATTGTATTCGAGTTACAGTGTAAAATGGGCATGAAGGTCATATTCATAGGTATTTCAATTTGGTGCTACGTGTATCTCATTAAATGAGGTACACGTAGCACCAAATTGAGGTACCAATGAATACGACCTTCATGCCCATTTTACACTGTAACTCGGAATACCATTTACGGCTCATTCGTGCTGTCGGTCACAAATGTCAATTAGAATCGGAAGAAATAGCCCATCTACCTATAAATTGTAATGCTTCTGCCGCAACTGTCGATCTTACAGTAGGCCCCCTATTTTGTAAAGCAAATTTTGGCAATTGAGTGTGCATGCCTTTTTCACGGTGAGTTTGGGGCCTCCAAATTTTGGCCTGGCCCAGGGCCAAAAAGGTAAATCCGGCCCTGGTCTTTATGCAGGCATATTGAACCTACTCAAGCCCTTCACCACAGTTCACTCTTCATTTTAGGCAAATATTCCCCGGGCAAATATTCACCTTTTGTCCAGAAATAGCAGTCTAGTAGGCACAAACCTCTGTAGCACATTAGTAGGCCTATTTGTAATAATAATACTATCCAGAGCAGTGGCGTAACTAGGGTTGGTAGCGCACGGGGCAAGAAACAAAATTGGCGCCCCTACCCTCCCCCACCCGAGAATATCTTAGACGCGGGGGAATGGCATCGGTTCAATATATTTTTAAGTGAGGCCGATTTGGCGCCACCTTAGTGGTAGCGCACGGAGCACGTGGCCCCTCTGCCCACCCCCTAGTTACGCCACTGATCCAGAGAAGGACTCACGCTGCTGCGCTCGGTCGAACCCTTCTGGCTGGTTTTAGGCTACCCGCTCGCCAAGCCCGTGAGAGCCACAGACTGTGGCCCGGGACTGCGGCTAACCGCACTGCTGTCGACTGGTATGAAATCTTGAATGGGCTATTCCAAAAAATAAGTGCACACCCCATATAGAAGAGTAACTTTTCAATTAAAGAACATCATGCAGTTATTGTTGCCTACATGTATGCACACAACACAGGGGCACTCACAATAGGCAATTTGACCCCTGTGTTGTAGATATAGGAGATGAATTAGTTAACGTCATATATCAAAAAGTATACAAGCTATGATTTTAGTACTTGCTCTATGTGTCAATTACTTATTCTTCTCAAAATATCTGAATGTTCAAACCGGTACAAGCTATAATAACGGGGGACCATACATTTGTATGAAAGAAATCTACCATCTATATCCAAACTCCCGTGTTATTCCAATGCACATTTTGCTTCACCGGACCGCCCTGGCTTGGTCGCATTTGGAAGAGGAGTGTCACGAAACCATAATAGGTACAAATTTAGTACTTGCTGTCAATCAAGTATGGTTTATTCTCTACATGTCAATCTTTAAATCATTAGCATAGTCCTTATAACAACGGAGGACCGCCTTTATGAGTAAATGACAGCAAACCATTGAAAAATACCCCAAAACTCGGTCAGTGGAGCTCCGCCCGTACATGTCAATAGCGTCATTATCGATTGGATTAGTCGACCGTAGCGGACAATTCGATCGCTCATTGGATTAATATTATCACATGGTAATAAATTTGCATTGGACAATCGATTACTGTAATGGTTTAGTACTGCATATCTCGGTTTAATCTTCACTAAGCTAAGAATTTGCCGTGGACATAACTGTACTATGGAATGTCTGGATTTCCAGAAAACGACGGGAATTATAGTTGCCAATGTTATTGGAAAAGCTTGGAAATGCAATTAAATGAATAAAAAATTGTCAAAATGAGCCTCTCAAACTGATTTTGAACTATTTTTCTGCTGAATAAACATAATAAAATGAGTATTGAATCTGTTCATCTATTCTGTGGGCACTTCAAAGGTCAGGATATCCACCAATTATGACTGAACAAAACACCAGGAAATCCGAAATCCGCTATAGGGGGTGCGCATCTATTCTGGAATAGCTCAATGCACGAGTCGAAGGTATGTGACGCCCATTCGATAATACAAAGATTTTTGCACTAGACGGTATTTCACTTTTCACAATTCATATCGGTATTTCATTAAGAAATTCGTTCAAGATTCACCACGGCACATCACATTTACGCCATGACCCCTTGCAATTGCTAATCATTCAAGTCGATTTTACACAATGCAAGTTTGAAACGCGCGAATATGTGGCCCAATTGCATGATTTAGTTAATTGAGCCCGAACTAGTTAAGAAACCAAGTAAAGTTATTCTGTTAGCCAAGATGTTACTGGTTCCACTGTATATAACATTGTTGCCATGATCTCTTTTTTTTCTTTCTCAGAAGCGAAATCAGTGGCGTAGCTGCCCTACTCTGTCAGGGGGCAAGATCCATCACGGGTGGGGTCCAGGGGCGCGCCTTTTAGCGTTTTAGAACCTCAAAAAATATCATGAATCTTTAACTTATTTTTTGACAAAGTGTGCGTGTAAAAAATAAAGTCCTCTTTTAGTCATGAAGCCATATGGATATGGAAGGGAGAAAATAGATCCAAATAAGACCTTGAACTTTTTAACAATAAGTTATTGTCTTCTTGATAATACAGTAAGAAAATACCGCATTCTGGTTTAGTTCTTTTAAGCCCAGTAAGAAATATTTTTGTATGCGTAGTGCCTTAATAGGAGTAGTACCGGTATCTTTACACAATAATCACAATTCCAAAACTAAACCATGTTGGAATAAATTTGTTTTTTAATAGATGCACTATCTAATCCTGCACATTTTGACATCACATTGAATCCAATGCGACCTCAGGAAGTAAAGTTACAACCAATTGAATTGACGAAATCAATGTCCAGTTTTAAAAGTGACAAACTGGCCTATACAAGGCGCAAAAAGATCCCAACAAGCGCAACAAAGAGACAATGAAGCTTTATTTAAAGCAGTTTTTATTTCAGTTTTTCCTTCTCTGTACTTTTCATAACTTTCATTTTATTTGTCAGTTCTTTTGTTTCAGTTTTCTTTTGTTCCTTTTGTTTTAAAGTAAAGGCACGCATAAATTAGCCATTCACTACTCTCAAACCAGATGTCTAGTCCGTGGAGTTTTGAATAGGCCAGTTTGTCACTTTTAAAACTGGAACTTCGTCTAATCAAATGCTTGTAACTTTGCTTCTTGAAGTCACATTGGATTCAATGGGGTGTCATAATGTGCCGGATGAGTTGGTGCATCTATTTAACAAATAAATTTACCCAAATATGGTTTAGATTTAAAATTGGGAATTTTCTTCCAAGTGTAATGATACTTTTTTGGCACAGTATATTATGCGAGAAGTATGGTTCTTAAGTTGAGTAGATTTCTATTATACTGGTAATAATGATAATACTGTACATGGTTCCCATTCGCCTGGAAAAACCTGGAAAATCGATTTGACTTTTCCAAACCTTAAAAACTCGTGGCATTTGGAAAATCAGCAAACAAGCATGGCCCAAAGAAAAGTGTTTTTAGCTTATGGCATACATATGCCGTGCGCCTTGCAACGTCATTCTGACCTCGCGAAATTGAAACATTACCACCACCACTTTTCACTACCATGACTACCTGAAGAGAATTGATCAAAAAATTAAATTCCCTCCTGAGACAGTATCTGTCAATAAATTGACCATATCACCAGGCTGATATTATAGCTAGAAGTAGTAAGTAACACTAATAGATCAATGAGTTTGATGACCTTCAATGACCTTGTGTGGCATTACGTTCCCAGAAAGTGAGTTTTGCCTGAGGCAATTTGTGGTTCAATGTTGATCCGTCGATTTGGTTGAAAAAGGCGGTGAGACATGATCAATTCTGTTCAGGCAGTGAACCTAATGAAAATTTTCTCATGGAATTTTGGCAATTTTACCTAGAAATATCATGGAAAACTCATGGAATTTCGTTTCCCCAAAATAGTGGGAACCTAGCTGAGTGATATAGTAAGAATTACCAGTTTCTCTTATGAGAGAAGTATGACTCTCTTTTTCTTTTTTTTATTGTGTCTATCACTTTGTCGTGGTCAAGAAGTTCTGTTGCATTCTTCCTTTCAATGCTTAGAAGAGCTAACCCAGCATGCCGCTGATTAGACATAGTAGATCTGGAATATGATTCAATTAATTTCAATCGGCTGAAGCTTCGCTCTGCCTGTGCTGATGAAGCTGGTATTGTGAGATATACCCGGGGATATACCCTGATGAGTGTCGCGATGCTGATAAGAGCTGATAAGTTTTCTCTGGTGCAGAAATTTCAGGATATCTTCAGCAGTAGAATCACTCTGAAGTTCTGATTTCCATGTGTTATACATCTCACATAGTCTCCTATATTCTATCAAAAGGTCTCACAACACTAAATCGTCCATTTTTCCCGCCCCCCCCCCCCCGGGGGGGAGGGCGGGAGTGTGTGCATATGGTGTGTGTGCATAGGGGTGAACGCGCGTAGCATGTTGGTGTTAGTAAAATAATTTCCACAAAATTGTTCCTTGTTTTAGTGAATTCACGTTTTGGCGGAATTGTTATCTATATGGATGGTCAACTTAATAAGTTCGTGAGTATTTTATTTTATAATAATAAAACAGTGAATTATAGTAATGATAATGATAAAAGCACCATAATGACCGATTTCAAGAATCAATGAATTGCTTGAAAGGTAATGAAACATAATGAAGTGGATCAATGGAAGAATAGGTTACAAATGTTTTCCATTGTACGATTATTTCTGCCTTTATGTGCGTTGGTTGTGGGCTGGCTGCTCTGGATAAAGATTAAAATTTGTTCAAATATTCACAGATTGTGAGTAGCCCCCTACAATGGTAAGAATATTTTCATGAGGTGAAATATGGACCGTACCCTTCAACGCGGCAATGCAGAGATGAATTGAACTGAATAAAAATATTTTTCCATTATACGAATATTTCTGTTTTTGTTTAATATAGTAACTCGTGTATAAATTCATGGGGTTTTTTTTCAGTAAGTTTCATAATTTACCAGGACAACGAAGTCAATTAAAAATAATTGATAATAAGATTGACTTTTAAAATCTTGGCATGGGTTAATCTTTGATTAATACAGACACTAATCCAAGACTAATCCAAATTAAGATTGAAAATTCAATCTAATGGATTATTAGATTACGAATTTTTAATCTTAGGTTGAATTTGACCCTCATCGCAATTGAATAGATTAACTATTCAATCTTTAGAATTGAGAGAGTATCCCGCTAAATTCATTATTATTTGAGACAAATTTCCCTACCCATTTTTATGTGCCCATGTGAGTTATCATTATGTTGCTCAAAGTTTGAATAAGCAGGAAAGAAGTAGAATAGAAGAACGAATGTACGTATAGATATTAATTAAAAAATGTCAATTGGTATATTTGCTTGACAAAACCAGTAAGTTTTTACTTACTCTAATATTTCGTCCTACTCGTCGGATGACTTAATCATCAGATGTGAACATCTAATCCACTTTCCAGGGGAAACTGACTTCCGGTCGTGTGTGGTCTTATGTCCAGTCTTCAAAAGTGGGTCATATACGTGACTTAGGAAATAAGTGCCTTCCTCTCTATTCCTGGTCTTTGTCCCCCTCTTTCTGATCGCCATTGCTTCCCGTGCTTCTCTGGACCTTCTGATATGTTCTTTGCCGAGTATCTTGGAGTCCTCCCAATTGACGACATGATTTGCCCTTGCGACATGATCAGATATGGCTGACTTGGTTTGTTCTTGCTCTGATGCCCTGCGTTCTGACAGAGTGAACTTTTCTCATTCGCTTTCTTAACCTCCGCTTGATGTTCCGCATGCCTAATCCCAAACAACCGAGAGGTCTCACCAACATAACTAAGATCGCAATTTTGGCAGCCGATCTCATAAATAGTCTTTAACTTGTCTCTCTTGCCTTTTGGGTGGACCAGTATTTTTGGAGGGTTTGATGGGGCTTCATTGAGGTGTCGACTTTATGCTTTTTGAAAATTCTTTGGACTCGTTCAGAAATCCCATTGACATATAAAGGGAGCACTACCATCTCCTTGCTTTTGTCCTCATTTTTCTGATCTTTCTTCGCGCTAGGTTTCTCAGCTGCTGTAGATTTTTGTTGCATATTTGCTTTCAGTTGGGATAGCCGCAGTTTTTAAGGGCTCCACGCACATGTTTTCCTCATTCGCTCTATCTGCTTCTTCCGTGACCACGCTGTACATACGGTCGAATAGAGTTCGGACTACACCCATTTTCTGATGGAGGGGGTGTTCTGAATTAAAACTGAGATCAGTGTGGGTTGGTTTCCAGTATACCAAGAGCTTTTTCGAACCTTTTGAAGACTGGACATAAGACCACACACGACTGGAAGTCAGTTGCTTGGGAAAGTGGATCAGATGTTCACATCTGATGAAGTCCTCCGACGAGTAGGACGAAATAAACTCCTCAAGAAGTTTGGAAAGTTTTTTCAAGCATCTGTATCTCCAATTATTTGTGACATATTCATATCGTGTTGCATATCACTGGATAGCTACAATAGTCCCCTTTTACCATGACCCCCCATTTGAAACAACATTATTCTGTGCTCCAACAATGCTAGCGACTAACCTCAATAGCGGGTGGAAAAACTTTTGTTGAGGAGTTTATTAGAGTAAGTAAAAACTTACTGGTTTTGTCAAGCAAATATAACAATTGATTCGATGGACAAACCTGATGAATTTATTCACTGAAATTAAAAAACGTGTTATGTACAGACCGAAGACGACAATAAAAACATCAAGATCATAATACGAGATGCACTGAATGGATTCTGTCAAGACAACTACGAGGTATGCTGTCCAGAGAGCACTGTAACCGGGACTGTGATGATACCCAAGTAAGTTTGCAAAAAGCATTTTCAAAATTATTACACCCTTCCCCTTCGCAGGCGCGTAACAAGCGGGGGGACAGGGTGGACGAAGTCCATGGGCCCCGGGGTTCAGGGGCCCCGAGCACAAAAGCAAAAAATAAATAAGGACTGATAATGGAGAGCAGGGCCGGATTTTTATACCATTGGGCCAGATGGACCCGGGTCTAGGTCAATTTTGGGCCTCCAAAATTGCCCTATGCTTCTTTCTTTAAACCCCAATAACATCATGTTTTTAGGGCAAAAATTGTGAAATTTTCCGCGCTTCGCGCGCATTCAAATACCAAAATTTATGTTGATCTGGGGCCAAAGTAGTATGAAATTGAATTGAACAAAATATGTTAGTCCCCCTTTAGTTAAACCAAAACTTGGCCACTGACTTGAGTGCACAAGCCTTCATCGGCACCAGGGTCCATAAGGTAGGCTAAATCCCGCCCTGGTTAAAAGGGCCCGTAATGTTCCTTGTCCATGGGCCCTGATGCTCTTGCTACGCCCCTGCCCCTTCGTAAAGGTTGTCTTGTCTGTCGTCAATCCATGTACAGTATAGGCAAGTTTAACTCTTTAACTCTTAAAAACACGTCCTCTAGAGTATATCAGATTTTTATTTCAAACATTTGGCCGCAACAGGGCCGAACGCTGTATCCAAAATCGTTGGGTAACTATATACAGCCAATAAATTTGTAAACGTACGTACGTTCTGCGTGTGGAACATCGCAATTTCTATAATTACTAATAATTATTCTCTACCCGACTTACCCGGGTGAAAATCAATAAAATAAATAAATGTTCAAAGCTAACATTAATGTAGGGCCTCTTCTCCCTTGGAAAACCACACATCATGCAGTTATTGTTGCCTAAATGTATGCACACAACACAGGGGCACTCACAATAGGCCATTGACCCCTACTGGTAGCGCTGTGTTGTAGATATAGGAGATGAACTAGTTAGCGTCATATATAAAAAAAAAGTATAAAAGCTATGATTTTAGTACTTGCTCTATGTTTCAATTATTTATTCTTTTCAAAATATCTGAATTTTTCAACCCGGTACAAGCTTTAATAACGGGGGACAATACATTTGTATGAGAAAGAAATCCTACCATCTATATCCAAACTCCCGTTTTATTTTGCTTCACCGGACCGCCCTGGCTTGGTCGCATTTGGAAGACGGTGTCACGAAACCGTAATAGGTACCAATTTAGTACTTCTTTCTGTCAATCAAGTATGGTTTATTCTCTACATGTCAATCTTTAAATCATTAGCATCGTCCCGATAATAACGGGGGACCGCCTTGATGAGTAAATGACAGCAAAACCATTGAAAAATACCCCAAAACTCGGTCAGTGGAGCTCCGCCCGTACGTGTCAATAGCGTTATCGATTGGATTAGTCGACCGTAGCGGACAATTCGATCGCTCATTGGATGAATATTATCACGTGGTAATAAATTTGCATTGGACAATCGATTACTATAATGGTTTAGTACTGCATATCTCGGTTTAATCTTCACTAAGCGGGTTTATGGCTGGAAAGGTCACGGTGAATTTGCCCTGGTCATAACTGCACTATGATGCTTGACATGTCGCGGAACATGATATGTCCTGAACTTTTAAATATGAGTTGCTGTGAAAATTTTACTTATACTATAGATAGGTCAAAGATGTCCAATTTTAGACAACTCTTCGGATTATCGCCCCTCATAAAATTTCTCCCCTCCCCTCTGAAAAGAAATCCTCATGCCGGTACTGGAAACTGCATTTGCGCAGCATAAGGTATACCGTATACCCGTCCCCGGGAATTTACCAGCTGCCCACGGCTGTTTGATGTATATAGAATTGGCTTCATTATTAACTAAATGCAAACTATAGATGGCGCTATTTATCCTAAATCATTTTTCTTTATTTGCAAGTGTTAGGTGATTAATACCGCCATTAAAACAGCTGGAATATGCGAAACAAGCAACAAGGAAATTTTATAAACATATTTTATCAAACAATAAAAGGAATTATTTGTATTAAAAGCTTGAAAGGGTAATTTCCAGTAACTAAATAGCGCCACCAATTTTGTCATCAATAGATACATTTTTTATCCCAAAAAGCTTTAAAAATACTATAAAAGTGAATAATTTTGTAAAAGAGGGGAAATTAAAGTTGAGAACGACTCAAAAGCATCTGTATACATTAGCACGATATCACTTTTAACTGTTTAAGCCTAAAATTTGGTTATACATGATGTTTTGTTTGAAAAACTAATAAATGATCCCATCAAACAACCGTGTGCCAGATTATATGTGTATTATTCTGTTCTGTTTAGTTCCGATCGACAACTTTTTGTGACATTAGATGACATTCATACCACGGTAGGACACTCACAAATGATCTCTGCCGGAAGACCATCATACGATATGTTGGTTGTCGTCGACCCAGGACTCTGCTCTGCTAATGCGAACGGTAGACGAAGACGAAAAAGACAACTTCTGTCAGGTATAGAACAAACAAATAATTTATACTACATTATGTCGGATTTAGAAATAATTAGTTCTAAAATGAGAAATAGCAATTTATTATTATTATTATTGTTATTATTATTATTATTATTATTATTATTATTATTATTATTATTATTATTATTATTATTATCGTTATTATTATATGTAGGTGGCTTTCTAGGAAGTGATTTTCTGATGTTTGCCTTAAATTGGCCAGAAGAAGAACCTGCTATGACACAGTTAACTGACGCAGTCCGTTATGCAAACGTCATTGGCGTCTACAGGGCCAGCATAGACAACATTACTGCTACTACGGATGGTCTAACCACAGTGCCTGGGCCGTCCACTTCTGACGGGTACACGGACGAAAATAATGGGAAGACTTCAACTAATAGATATTTCCCGGTCATTATGCTTGGAATATGTGCAACTATATTCATACTTCTGGCTGTATTTAGTTGCCAGACCGTTTACTTCTGTATAGTTTACCGTCGAAGCAAGCTGCAAGAGTTTGCTTTCTCAGTGGCAGTGACTAGTCCTACTCCTCTTAATCCTGATATAATAGGAGAGTGGTCATTTGCAACGCCACAAATCCGACAGCAACCAACCTTATCCATGCTACCTCCGCATCATATCGCATTAAGCTCGGATGTTTCATGGCCAACTCCATACTTCACTGAAAATTGGGAACTGAGAAATGTCTACAACTCATATGGCAGCGATATGCTTGGAACTCGGGCCTGGATCAGCTCCGATGTAACAGACTCGTGGTGGTATGTCTACTGACAAGATCATGGTCCAATCTCTTGGTTTTTTTTAACCTGTGATGCTCTCTGAAATGGATCATTATACCTCGGCACAAAACAGTTATCATCGTACTTTTTACAGATCCTGGTTCACATCAACTGTTCTTTCTTTGCCGATATATTGTTTTATGTCCCCCAAGCACTTTTCCAGGGGTGACGATTGCCGTCGCTTCATACAAACCAATCGAATGTGTGTCTTATTTTTGCTGAACCATGAAATGGTATCAGCCTATATGAGTGCATCTTACTTACTCACTGACTAACCTTTTGGTCTAAAATGGGCATATCTCAAAATGCCACTAAGGTATGACGGAATATAATAAAAATATATCCCACCTGGGGTGGCACTCATAATAAGCCCTGCGTAAATATTTATATGGGTCCTTTTTATTTCTCAAGATGCCAAGAAGGTATGTACCCCCAAGTGGTGTCAAATGAAAGAGAACAAAGTAAAGAATATAATAAAAATAATTTCCCCACCGGGGGTCACACTCCTCATAAGACCCGGGTCAATATTCCTATTTTGGGTCCTTTTCATATCTTGAAATGCCAAATTGAAGGTGTAACCCCCTGAGTAGTGTCAAATGAAAGACAAAAAAGTACAGATTATATATAAAATAGTTTCCCCACCAGGGGTGGTACTCGTTATAAGACTTGTAAGAATGTATGAACCCCCGGGTGACAATGGTATACCACAATATAGACATACTGCCAAAGCTATGGTTCAGTTTTGGTGCGGTAACCGCTCTACTTTTACTAACATTGAACTTGTAATGTACATGATGAGAAATTTATTTCGTGTCCTGACTCGTTTGAAAAGTGTGTGATGGGACACTCGGTCGAAGCTGGCTTTTATTGTTTCAGTGTGATTGTTAAAAAAATCGCAACTTTATCTTGACTTTCTAAAGAAATCTTCCTTGAAAAATGCGTGTCTGATTGAAACACAAAATTATTACATTTCCAGATTTGAATTATGCTTTCACTCTAATTTGTCATTTTATGCTATTACTTTATTAAATCTTTTAAAAGTTCATAGGACAAACGCCATAGTTGCAGAAATTCGCAATATGTTATCCAAAAAGTTTTGTGGCCGCGCATTGTACGAAGGTCATTTAAAAGGTCAACCTCCATATTCACATCTCTGTTATCTTCCCGCCAATTGAAATTACACATGATTATACTCTTAAATCTGGACTACAAAAAGTTATTCGATGAAAATGTGATGGAGGTAGAACTTTTTGAAGGACCCTCGTAAATAGAGTTTGCGGGTGCTGCTACTGTGATTAATATCTAGTTTAATACCAGATGTGTAGTTGTTTTGTTCTATTTTTCTTGACTCTTAATCTTATAGACACATTTCTGTTAATGACTCATCTATGACATGATACCTATTCTATGACTATAACGTTGTATTATGTATAAAATGATGTTCAAAATCCACTTCACATACCGTAAAACCTATACAGGCATATATAGTGTTTTTGATGAAAGCTGACTTAATACGAACCAGCCGTAAATATGCCAAAACAATAGATTGGTCTTACAATAGTATTTGTTTGTATTATGCTTGTATAGGTTATTTATTTGCTCAAACTCAATCATGTTATATATTTATCGCTGGATGGCGCCTCGATTAATTTCGCTTTCATCAAGAGCGTTCTATATGCTTGTAGACGAGGTTTTACGGTATTATGTATTTATTATGATATGTCGTAATGTAATATTCCTCCTGAATACCCATTATTGTTGTTCTGTACGGTGTCAAATAAAATCACATTTCACAAGCACGGGATGTTTTGTGGAAAATGGTATGGAAATCTTCCACCCTTGCCCCTCTTTGTATTATTCCACATACCAATAATACTAATAATAATAATCAATGTAATCATAATCTTCCGCTCGTGGCACCATTTGCTACGTATTTGATGCTTGCACGGTATCTTGGTTCAGATTTCATTAAATGGGTGAAGACAATTTATAACCAGTCTGTAGCACAACGGCACGCCGTTTACAGTAAAATACAACGGCTGGCAGTGGCAGTTGTCAACAACGGCTGCTCGTTGCTATTCTGCAAATCAGATTTGGGCTCTTTTTCCTAATTTGGGCTCACTATGAGGGAATTAAATGCATATTTTAATGCTGGTGTTCATTGCTTTTCCGTCCAACGATCACATGACGTCATTGATTTCAACTCCGTGCCTTCCACAGTCGAGATAATCATAATAATGGCGACGATATGATAACAGGACAAACAGTTACATTGTTCAAAATGGTTACGTGTGGTATCAGATTGTTTCCCTTTGGAGAAGGGTGTACGTCAAGGCTGGCACCTCTCTGCACTATTGTTTATAATACATATTGAAGTTTCAGCTGAGCCATTCCATGTCAACTCCAGGGATGTGCACCGCAGCACCTCTTCATTTTTTTTTCTTTTTCTGTGTGGTGGTAGAAATTGATGACAAAGTAAAATACTTCATTTGAGCTTCATACTTCATTTCGTTTTCCCGTGGCATCAATTTGAAATTTGAAAAAGTATGTATCCGTGGGTACTTTTTTGTGTAGAATTCAGATCTGGCATCAGAAAACTTGTAACTCCATTACTTTAAAGGTTCAGGGTCAAATTTTGACAAGCCATATCTCGCAAACCGCTTGGAGTTGAGCATTCATTTTTTATGTGTGTTCATTAGGCTCATAGAGATATGCTAGAAATGATTTTCAGCAAAATCTGAGGGGAATACCACTGACCAGCAAACCCATTTGTTGATATGGCATGAAATGACAAGTATGGAGAAGACAAACCTAACTGATGTTTTTAAAGCAAAGGCATCAAGACCCCAAGCCACTATCTCTCAGAAATATTGTCCAAGAACATATTTTCAAATACCTGAAGTTGATGGTGGGGCAAAATGTCTGACATTGGTTTTCAGGGGGGAGGGGGGTCAAAATGTACAAAAAATGTACAATTGGAGTTTTGCATGGGTAATATCTCAGCTAAAAGTATTCTAATAGGCTCAATATCAATATGGGGTAAGAGTAATGTCCAAAGGGCTCTGACTGGCAAAAAAAATGGACAAATAAAATTATTTTTATTTTTGGAGTTCTGATGCAAGTTTTCTGATGCCAGATTTGAATTCTACACAAAGAAGTACCCCATGATATATTTGTAGGGGGTTCCCTTTATACATTTATGGACCTCCAAACATCGACTTTCGCGTTGCGACACTTTTTTTACGCTGACCCCCCTAAATTTCAAATTGATGCCACGGGAAAACGAAATGGAGTAGTTCAAATTTTCAGGATTTTACTTTCTCATCAATATCTACCACCACACAGAAAAAGAACAATTGAAGAGGTGCTGCGGTGCTGCGGTGCACATCCCTGGAGTTGACATGGAATGGCTCAGCTTGGAATAATGTTAATAAAAGTAAACATGGTGAAATGCGTATATCAATGTATACGGACGATAAAAAGCATGTCGGTAAATTTTAAAAGCATGTTGGTAAATTTTTACAAATATTACGTGAATTTTCTATTCTATCAGGTTTGAAATTAAATTCAACAAAAACAGAAGGCATGTGGATTTGATCTTGTAAAACAAGTCAAGGAAAGTTGTATGATTTAAGATGGAAATTATACCCAAATAATACAGTTACACAGTTGTATTGTTTTGTGATGTATTATTTGCCCCACCTCCTCCTATCATCCCTATCATCCCCCCTTTTTTCACATTGTTCAGTGCACATCTCTTTATCTTATATCAATTTTTTTAAATTCTAGTTTGGTCCAAATCTTTGTGCTTATGAATCTTGCCCCTCCATTATGTATTACAAATATAACAGGAATCATACGCGCATATTTAATTATAATCTATTATTATTATTAGTAGTAGTATTAGTGTTATTATTATTATCATTATCATTATCATTATTATTATTAGTAGTAGTAGTAGTAGTATAATTAGTATTATTATTATTATTAGTATTAGTATTATTAGTATTATTATTATTATTATTAATATCGCTATAAATATTGTAATTATCATTATTACTATTGTAAAAGGAACGGGGGTGGGCTGGCTGACCCTAATTTGTTGAATGGCCGAGCGGATTTGCCACAATTTTTGGAGCAGCGCCACCCCTCCTTTTAAGGGAAAATAATAAAAGTAGCGAAGGCTGGTTTCTAAAAGCGCAGATTTATGCGAACAGAAATATTGCCACCATCAGGGTAAGTTGGTGTGGCAGAACACACCGAGGTATCCGTCAAAGGAATCCTGGTCAGGCTTATAAAGACAACAATGAATATTATTAATTTGTTAACAAGTTTTATTAAAAGTTCTTACTCTACAAAAATGCATCTTACTCTACTACATGAATAACAGTTTATGTCACAAATGGCTTACCATACCTGGCTAAAAGGAATGATTTGATTTTACAATGCACAACTGTTTAATTAAACAATTGGCAACAGTGTGTTTTATCTGCTGTTATGACGCAAATGGCCTACCATACTTTATTTTATGACGCAAATGGCCTGCCATACTTTATGTTGTTTTAACACATTACATCATTTTACACAAGGTTTCACAATTTACATTACAAAGAATACTTTTTATATGGTTCATCAAAGCATCCTACACAATGACAAGTAATACATGGTACCTTTTTTTTAGGATTCATCAAAGCACCTGACACAAGTAAATACATAAACAAAGGTCACTGCACTATTAACTTCATGCACAAACTATTTAAAATGCCAAACCTTACAATTGATTTTTACCTCACTCCTGAATCCAATTTGTCCATTACAACTGTACACTATTTCTTTCTACTGGTATCACCTGAGCACCTTTTTACCTTGAACTCGCCAATTCTCCAACTATTTTAATCTCACACAATCCTGAACAATACACGACTCTAACATTGTACACAAATGTTAACTCGCAATTTGAGCGCCTCGAACCTTCGCGTCCCTAAACTCTCACTAAAGCTCTCTCACAACTCGCCTAATCTGCAACTCATAAATGCATAAACCACAAAAGCGCAATTGCCAACATTAATATTACATTTACAATTATTTCACAAAAATGACATTATGAATGCACACTGCAAGCATTCTCTTTGAAACCATATTACGCCTACACACTGAACACATATTTAACGAATGTCCTCATGGAGATCTATGTTGCGCACAACCTTCGGGAGCTGATGCTGGGAGCCACATCAACACATTCTGCACAACTGCGCAGATTTCCACTTGAAAGACAGTCTTTTTATACAAAAACAAGCTTTTTACACAATGACACATTAGGGCCACCACAGACTTCAAAGTGCACGAGGAGTCTGCATGGGCTTAAATAGAAGCCAGTGAAACTTCCGGTATAGCAGTAATACGCCGTAGCCACCCGTCAGTGTTACTAGTATCTCTACTTCGGGTTTCTTCTGTTCTCTGCGTGTCTTTAATGAAATACAACCTGTGTAATTTTATCCAATACTCAACTTTGACAGATTTCAACACACATAAAAAATACAAGGTTTCAACAATGGCTGCATCATCTATCACATAATGAAAAATGATCTATTTTTGTCACACAATAATCATCAATTTCAATGCTAATTTTGTCAACAATGGCTTGCCATACTTTGTTTAGAAATACACATCTTGATAAAAACAGCTTACTATACATTTCACAAATTGAGCATTTTACATAAACCAATGACTTTAATTCACAAAATGCACACGGAAATACAATTGGATGTTAAGGGGTGCTTTACTGGGCTTAAAGGTAACTACCGGCTAGTGAAAGCAAGAAGACTTGAAGTTGACAATTTTACTGTACTTTCCAACTAATTAAAGCAAGAGAGACCCAGAAGCACAAGAGTCTCCACCACAACCATTTAAGGTAAGGGAAGGCCTAAAATATGACACCATCACATATCCAATATATAACACTGATAGATTATGCAAATCTTGAATCAAATGGTGCAGTACATACTTTAATATACACAGAGCATTTAGCCTAAACCAAAAATATGATTACGCAATCAGCATGCACAAATCTGGTAAATTATGCAACTACATGTTATTTAAAGTCACACATTATTTTAACCTGGCCTACCTTTTCGCAAAGTGCACAATATCTGAACCATGCTCAAAATCGCAATTATGACGCTTTTGGCGCACCATACTTTTACTACAAAATGTCAATCAACATGATAAAATAGCTTATTTACACAAAGTTCGACTTTCTGTACACAAAATGTCATGACAATTTGCAATCATCTGTGCTGCTTGTTTTACAAAACATAATATTTTAACCCAATTTACTTTCCACAAGGTTTTGTCCCAATTCCTGCCAAACAATGACCTGAACTTGAACTCTGACCCAATTTCAGATATTTTGACTCTCAAAACAATGTCCAAAACAATTACAAGCCAAAACATTGCTCAAAACACATCCCAATTTGGCAAACATTTTGTTTCACTCATCCCCCCTCAAGAAGCACAAATTGTTTGTTTACATTTAAATATGCATCTCAAAATCATAAACTCCCATTAAAAATATACACACAATGTCCCACGTCGTCGCCCGTCGATCCTGCTTGTCTGTCGTTGTCGCACGACACTTTCACTTTGTGCACTTTCGAAGAAATTAATAAATCCAACATTTTGCTGGCCAGCCTTCCAATTGCGAAACGTCCACCGCAGAAATACTCTCTCGTCTTACTCCAGAAAAACATACAAAAGTAATATTATCCGTCCATTTGTCGAAATATTGTCTTCTCTCGTCGCTTTCTACTCGCCTATCCATCACGTAACACGGTCTGCACACAGTCGCCGTCAGTCCCCTGAATCAGTCTTGGTCTGCCTAAATCAGTCTCTGGTCTCCGTCTGAGAAGTTTCTCAAATCGCCCAGCTGAAAACCCACGCCAAAGTTGGATCAGCTGACCTCCGTCCAATCAGCGTCCGCGATTTCCAAATCCTCACAAAGGGCGAAGCCGCTTCCTGACTGACGGTGCTTATACGCGCTGAATACAATGGTGAACTTTACAATAACAACTTAAGTGTGGTACAAAAAATACCTTGATGTGGCCGCAAAACATGTGATTATTTGGGTTCCAAAATAATGGAAAAACACGCTATTTATAAGGGGGAAATCCCGTTACACTATCATTCTTACAGATTGTATAATATTTACTATTATATTTTTTTCAATATTGATTTTCTATTATTATGAATGTTAAAAATTTGGTAAAGCATTATTTGAGAAACGTGGTTATAAAAAGCGAATTCAATTGAAAAATAAATTAACATTTGGTGGTTAATAAAGAACAGAAAAATGTCTACAAGGTCCCACAAAGACGTGTTGTTTTTGCAGTTGTTGATTAGCTGGAATGAATCGGAAACGAGTTGTGGGTCGTGTGGTGCAGTAGGTAGAACATTGGACTCATGATCGTAAGGTCGTGGGTTCGAACCCCATTTCGGCCATTGCCTCCACCCAATAGACCCAAGAGTAATAATTGTACCGTCCAACAATGGATCACCAGGCTATGATGCTTCCAAATAGACGTAAATGGTTGTAGAAGTTAACCTTGTGTCAGCTTGACGTGATGGCAACCGCCCCTGCCGAGTTCCCCCGGGAGTTTCATACAGACAGACAGACACACACACACACACAGACAGACAGACAGACAGACAGATAGATATACAGTATCATCATCATCATCAGTCGGCTGCTGAGCAGGCGACCACATACTTTCTCCAACTATTGCGATCTTGGGCAAGCAAAACAATTTTGTTTGGCTGCATCATCCCTTCAGTATCTCCCATGAGATGCTGGACATACTGTAAGTACAGTGTACGCGGCCGTCCCGGTTTCCTCTTCCCATATGCTGGAATATAAAGGGCATATTCTTTTACAGGCTCGTCGTCTTCAAGACGCAGTATATGGCTGAGAAATTTGAGTTGGTGAATCCGATCCACACGCTTGATGTTTAACATGACTCTGTAGCAAGATGTTGCAAAGGTATTGATCGTTTTCCATGTCCTTGGTGATTATCCATGACTCGCACCCGAACTTTTACAAAGTAGTTTTGTGGCGAAGGCCAGGAAGATTTACTCATTACGATTGTGCGAGACACGTGTTGTGCACGTGATTCTGGAAGGAACCCTGCCCTTTAATGAGGATAGTTCAGCACGTAATGCTTTAATCCAGGGTATTGGGATGGAAATAATTAGTGTACCTCTCCACAAAATTAACTTGAAGTCTGACTTGGTTTCTGGTCCTGTAACCATAGGAGTTGGACATGAAATACTAGTCAAAGGAGTGCCCATGTTGCTAGGAAATGATTTGGCAGGGGAGAAGGATTTTTCTGACCCCATAGTTACAGATGAGCCATGTTTGCAGGATGCATGTGCAGTGACACTGTCAATGAATAAGAAGGCCTCATTAGAAACAGCTGAGGACAACCAAATAATTATTGATAACTTAGGCTACAATTTGGAAAACAAATTTGTAACAACCTTTAATGAAATGAGAAAGAAAGGGTGTTTCTAAATATTTCAAAACATGTCACACATGTCAAGTAGTAGGGAAGCCAAAATCAGAACATACCTCCTGCTCCATTGAAGCCAATTCCAGCGTTTGATGAACCATTTAGTAGGGTTATTATTGATTGTGTAGGCCCATTACCAAAGACTAAGTCAGGTAATCAATACCTTCTGACAATTATGTGCGCGTCAATACGCTTTCCTGAAGCAATACCCTTGAGAAATATTATAGTAGGGACTATAAAAGCTTTAACCAAGTTTTTCACATTTGTGGGGCTCCCCAAGTCCATACAATCTGATCAAGGATCATATTTTACTTCTAGAGTATTTCATCATGTCATGACTCATGTACCAATTAGAGCAGTATACCTACAGAATCACAAGGTACACTAGAAAGGCTCCACCAAACTTTGAAAAACGTGACCAGGACCTACTGTTTGGAATTTCAAAGAGACTGGGATGAGGAAACGATTCTGATGTGCTCACCAACTTAGACTCAAAGTTAGGTCATCTTTCTCAAGACCAACAAAGTTCAATTGCAAATTTAGTTCTCAAATTTGACAATGTATTTCCTGATACGCCAAGTAGAACAAATTCTGCATTTCATTATATAGATGTTGATTATGCAAAACCAATCAAGCAAAGGGTACTGGCAGGTTCCACTCACAGACCGTGCCAAAGAGATTTCTGCTTTTTGTACACCATTTGGTCTTGTATCAGTACAAAGTTATGCCATTCGGTTTGAAAAACGCACCTGCAACATTTCATAGAATGGTGAACCAAATTCTGACATAGAGGGGGTGTGAAGTGTATGTAGATGATTTGGAACAACATCAATTGTTTAAGACGCTGTCTGAAGTACAATTGACAGTCAATCTGGCAAAAGGTGAGTTTTGCCATGCCACAGTAACATACTTGGGATTGTAGTTCAAGGTCAAGTGAAACCTATCAAAGCCAAAGTTGAAGCAATTGAGCAATACCCCTCAGTAAACAATAAGGCACTCGTGAGATTTCTAGGAATTTCTTTTCAGAGATAGAAATTCCTTTGACTGATTGTTGAAGAAGCATGCGCGTATTTGGGGGGCTTTGGGGGCGCCAGCCCCCCGGGGTAAAAGCAGGGGGCGGCCAAAACGAAGGGGCGGCGGAAGAAGAAGGGGCGGCAAAAAAGAATTAGTAAGGAAAAAAGTATAAACAATTTTGAAAAAATTATACTATACACCAAAATGTGTTGCTTTTATGGCGCTAGCGCTTATAATCCTTTTTCTTTTCTTTTTTTTTTTTTTGCTCTTCACTTTTTCAAACGACCGAAAAAAAATTGGGTCAACCTTTTCGGGATGTTGAGGAAGGGGCGGCAAAATTGAATTTCCTTCAGCCCCCCGGGGTAGGAGCGGCCACGGTACGCCACTGGGAAGGATGCAAAATTCATTTGGTCAGAGCAGTGTGAATACCCAGCAAGTCAAATCAATACTCATGAGTTCACCATGAACCAGTACTTACTGCACCTGATTTTCAGAAGCAGTTCAAGTTGACTGTTGATGCCAGTGGAGGTGTTGTGATGCAAGAGGGTAAAGATCAAGTACAATGTATGTTACTTTGCAGTATTAGTATTAGTGTTAGTATAACCAGCAAACACAAAACGTTTTTGACATCATTCGTAAAGGTTAGAAAAGGTTGCCATAAAACGTTTAAATGTCGGGTTATATAAAGGGTATAAAACGTTTTCATAACATTCAAAAACGTTTTTTATAACCTACTGCAAATATTCTAACATAATGATATTTCAGTGTTGACAAAATATTTGGCAAAAAATATTTTCAAACAAATATTTTACAATAACACTTTAAAAACTTTTTTTTTTTAAATCATTGCAGTGTGTTTTCATACAAAACGTTTTAAAATGTTTTAATGACCTTTATATAACCCGACATTTTAATGTTATTAAAACAGTTTTACCTAAACCAAAACCTAAAATACATGTATAACCTGTTTAAAACGTTTTAAAAACGTTTTTGTGTTTGCTGGGTAAGTATTATTATCTATTCTATATTTTAATAACCAACATTTATAAACCTGACATTTATCTGGCGGCTTTGGCATCACTTTTGTTATCCTTCTTTAATCCACCTTGGAACATTTACCGTTGAAGGAAACAATCTATATATATATATATATATATATATATATATGGTCAATTCCAGCGAAAGCGGGACAAAATTCTCTCTATGTTAACTTTCCACTTTAAAATGTCATTAATAAAGGGAATCACGTTATTGATGGAGCATATCATGTCACGTCCAATGTGCTCTCTTTGTGCATATAGGCCTTTACTAGCAAGTCATACCAGGGGACAAGTTATGATGGCTTAAATGAATTGGCGTAACCCACGAATTCAAAGATAAAGCACCATGTCATTGAATGTCCTTCAATCAAAATGAAATTATCACCGTTAGAAAGATGTTTGCATGATCTCTCATCATATGTAAAACGATTGAATTCCACCAAAGTTTGTGGACTCTAGAGGCCATTAAGTCAATTTGGCTAATAATTTTGTTACCCGCGTATCAAAAATAAAATGATCGTTCTGAAAAATGTTAAGTAAATATGCCATAAATGACTATATCATGAAACGAAGTTTCGTTCTATAATTCTGAGGTCCAAGTGATTTTTTTATGCAAATACGTTTTACCCATAAAATTCCATAAAATCAAATTTGACGTTACCCACGTATCAACTGTTACCCACGAGTCCAGCAAATATAATTGCCATAACTTAAATTAACATTTAATGACTTTGGACACTGAATTTAGTTTGACAAGCGCTTAAAATTGTAAATCGTAAAAATACGTTCACCGTTTTAAAAAAGAATCTACGACGGTTTAAACTTTTGTTACCCACGAATCCCGAATAGATGCTAACCTTGAAAACAAGGAGATTGTTTATTTTAAGTTTAAATCAGCACATATTCAAGCCATGGGTATGCTATATTTTTTTCAGTACTTACAGTTTATGCACCTAAGAAACGCAAACCCCAAACGGCACTATAGTACTTATAGCTTTACCCACGAATTCGGCGTTACCCACGAATCCAAGGATTTACTCGTAAAGTATATGTTTCTTATGCATCTTAACATTTTGAAACATGCGAAATAGGTTCCAAAACAGTCCTGTTTAATAGCGTCCTCTTGAAGGTATACTGAAGCTGTATCATGAAGTTTTGATTGATTATCCTAAATTACCATTTTTTGGGTAAATGCAATTGGTTAGAGAAACGGGAATCATTGAAACACAATGGAGGAATAACCGCATGATGGTTTCCAACCTTCTGTAATATTTTCTATTTTGCCGCTTACCAATACATACCTTCAAATATGTGTTACCCACGAACATTTTGGTTACCCACGAATCCCTACTTAAATTATAGTTAACAATGTATTGATAGTGTTTTAGTTCATAGGAACTGTCAAACACGAGTTAATAGAATATTGCTGCATGAAAATATGGAATGATTTCACTAAAATAATAATATAAAACTGATTGCTCTGTCTATTTGAATTTGGCAACTTCATTATTTATTATTTTTATACCCAAAATGCCATAATGATCCATTCTAAATATTCCATGTAGTCTGTATTTTGATTAAAATTCATTTTAGTGCAATTGCAGCCTGAATAATTCACATACGGAAAAGTATTTTTATTTTTATTTAAAAAAATTATTAGGAATTGCTATTTTCCAGACGCTGTTACCCACGAATCCATCCGAGATCCTCATCCTGCGACGAGATACAAAATCTAACTTTATATTTAAATGAAGCATTTATTCTAATCTTTCAAAATAATACAGTAATGTTAAATGACAGCCACTTTGGAAAGAGTTCGAAGAATTGACACAATCTTAAAGCCATATTATAACATTTGCTGAGGAGGACGCCCTCACTGAATTTTTTAATTCGTTTTTTACACGATTAAATTGTACTTTATTAAACCAATATACCCTGCAAAAATCAAGACTCTAGGTGCTGTAGTTTTGTCAAAATCAGAGATTTTGAATAAAAGGCTGATTCAGCCCTTTATTATTACGATGGAATTGTTAGTCGAACGCATACACGATGTTCATAACACACATGTACGCGGCGTGCGCGACGGTGATATACACAACAAAGGGTCGTACCACAACATGACCGAAGGAGTGGTACGTATTGGCGACATGTGCGCTGGTAGTAAATTCCAATTTTCTTTGCTTTGCCGTAGTTGTTCGGCTCAAAAATAAAAGGGATATATCTGACAGTAAAAGCTAACATTTTATGGCAAAGAAATGCTAATCTATTTTGTTTGAAAATGTTATAATATTGCTTTAACTGTACACCTGGTTCTTTCTTAAAATTTGTAATAACTAAAATATTTCTTTGTAGATATATGTAATAAAATTCTATTTTACGTTCAAAGTCTTCACCGATTTCTAGTGTATATGAGTCACACATAAAATATTGAAAGATATTAAAGAAAGTGAAATTTTATGGCGTACAACAGGTGAAAAAGGCTTGAATTCGTGGGTAACATGCATATGCGCATTTAACACTTTATTTGGTCTAGCAAGAAAAGTTATTTTTCGATGGCACTTCCACCTGATGATTCACTAGATATGATCGTCTCATTTGATAAGTCTAGAATTGAAAAGGAAAACATTTTCAAAATGGCCCCCAGAGAGACTTTTGTCCCGCTTTGGCTGGAATTGACCATATATATCAACAATTATTGCATACACATAGATCAAGGCAAAGAACCTATTGTTTCTTATCGTTTACTCAATGCAACAATACAACACGAATAAAAATTCGTGAAATCTTAAAGGAGTAATCTTCAAGGTTAATTGTTTAGTAAGTAATCGCACATGCTACACTGTTAATCACTAGCTGTAACACTTTTTAAACACATTAGGCGTTTAGCCAAATGTTATTATTATCTAGCTATAGGTATCTTTTCAGAAAAGAGTTTCATATATTGAAACATATTCTCCCACACAACAAAAATCCTAAATAAAATCATCAACGTCAATTTGGTTTACAAGTTATCACACTTTGAATTTTTATCTAAACGCATCCTAAACACTTATACCCCATCCCAAACACCATGTTTAGCTTGTGTTTATATTACAAAAAATAATAAATAAACCTGTATATATTCTAAACACAAGTGGTGTTTAGATTGCGTTTAGATTATATACAGGTTGATGTTCGATATCTAAACATGTCGTTTAGCTAAACGGTAGAGCTGTAACACCTTTTAAACACGTAAGGCGTTTAGGATGCGTTTAGATACAACATGAAAGTGCGATAACTTGTAAACCAAAGAGACGGTGTTGATTTTATTTTGGATTTGTGATGTGTAGGAGATTATGTTCCAAAATATGAAACCTTTTTCTGAAAAAGTACATGTAGATCAAAAATAACAATTTGGCTAAACACCTAACGTGTGTACAGCTAGGGATTTAGAGTGTAGCGAGAGAAGTTTAAAGTTATATTTTTATCTGTAATAACTAATATCCGGTTTTGTCCAGTTTTCCTATTTCTTCTTATTGTTTATACATTTTATCTCGTAAATCAAATTTACATAAAATTATTATCAAACTGAACTAAGGTCAGATTACAATATTATTTGACTGATTTTGTGGTCTTTACTAGGTAAATAGAGAAATAATCAACGCCAAGTTGTATTACAATGATTCGTGTGTGTGTGGTTTGCTTTTACAATCTCTTTCAAAATTTGTACGTGACATGGAAAAAAACAGTGACATGATCGACGGGAACTATACGTGACTTTGCCACCGGATTCGTAGAATGATCTTAAATATTATTGAATATAATACATTACCAGACATATCTTGTGCGTAAATGTTCGCACCACAAGACTGGATATACCGCAATACTGTTGACGCTTTTCGGTAACCGTAAAAGTAGTATGCCCTAAAGTGAAAATCTTTTAAAATACAGGACACAAAATGGCACGCGAGACGTGGAGCAGAAAGACCGAATTCATCCTATCTTCCATTGGTTATGCTGTTGGTTTGGGAAATGTTTGGCGGTTTCCTTACTTATGTTATGCAAATGGTGGAGGTAAGAATATACGGTGATCCACGTTGACTTCGATTTGAAGATTGTGGATGCAATATACAGACTATGGCTATTTTACTTTATGAAGAACTGGCAGGTGGGTGATCAGATTTTCATATTGTTTCATACCAGTGGTTCCCAGACTATGGGTCGCGAAATTATTCCCACGTGGTCCAATCCCATTTGGTCCATTCCCACTTGGTCCATTCCCACTTGGTCCATTCCCACTTAGTCCAATCCCATTTGGTCCATTTCCACTTGGTCCATTCCCACTTGGTCCAGTTCCTACTTGGTCCAACCCCATTTGGTCCAATCCCACTTCGTCCAATCCCCGGGGTCCAATCCCACTAGGGCCATGTCCCACTTGGTCCATGTCCCACTAGGACCATGTCCCATTAGGGCCATGTCTCACTAGACCAATGTCCAACTAGGGCCATATCCCACTAGGTCCATGTCCCACTAAGGCCATGTACCACTAGGTCCATGTCCCACTAGTCTAGGTCCATTAATTATTATTATTGTTATTATTATTGTTGTTGTTGTTGTTGTTGTTGTTATTGTTGTTGTTGTTGTTATTATTAATATTATTATTATTATTATCATTATTATTATTATTATTATTATTATTATTATTATTGTTATTATTATTATTATTATTATTATTATTATTATTATTATTATTATTATTATTATTGGGGTCTTTTCTTAGATAATTTCTTTTTCCCATCAGTAAATGACCAAATAAAATCAATTATCACATCTCATACTATCACATTAACGACAAATATTTACAATAATATATAATAATACTATCATACAAAATTACGTGAAATTCAATTTAAATACTTGGCACAAAGAAGTATAAAGTGAGAGAAAACATGGCCTAAGTGGGATATGGCCCTGGTGGGACATGACACTAGAGGGACATGTTCTACTAGGTCCCTGGTGGGACATGGCCTAAGTGGTACATGACCCTAGTGGGACATGGCCTGAGTGGGACATGGCCCTAGTGGGACATGGCTAAGTGGGACATGGACTATGTGGGACATGGTCTAAGTGGGACATGGGCTAAGCGAGATTGGACAAACTGGGACTGGACCAAGTGGGATTTGGACCAAGTGGGATTGGACTAAAGTGGGATTGGACCAAATGGGATTAGACCAACAAATGGGAATTGCCCGTCGCGACCCTTTTGGGGGTCGTGGGACTTTCCGGAAAAAATAAACAAAATACATCACCGTGCATTTAAGTGTATAAGGTACCATCGTATTGATCATAATTATAACCCCATTTTGACACATGTTAGCATTACAATTGCAAATTTGGGTACGCTTCAAATTATTCTGGGAGATGTTCACCGTGACGACTTAAAAGTTATGAATATGATCCCTTTAGAAATATTGCCCGGTACGCCGCTGATATGTGTCGGTGTTAAAGTAACACTAACCCGGGGGTGGGGCGGGGGCACTCACATAAATGTTCTGTACGCATGCGTGACCAAATAAAACAAGTAAAAGGGGGTGTTTTTTAAGGCAAGGCAAGTTACGCGCGTGACGCATTAAGGGTCTAAAATTTTTGGTAAATTACGAGTCCAAAAAGGGTACATTTTGTACTAGCCAAACACTCATTAGGGGGTAAATTCCATATTAAATTACCTTATTAAGGGGCTAAATTTGCTGGTAGGGTAAAACTCGTTTAGAGGATGTTTGAAAAAAACTTTGGTCACGCATGCGTACACTGCCATATTTGAGTGGTCCCCCCGGGAACACTAATTTGTATTATGCTGTGGGTCACGCCATATTTTTCTTATGAAATTTGGGTCACGGAAAAAAATTGAGAAGCCCTGTCTTTATGCATTGACGCCTGCCATTAAAATAACATGTTTCCGAATTTTGATTTGTATTGCTCCATCAGTTTTGATATGAGAAACATCACGTGTCTAGCAATGAATGAAACATCTGAGGATAGTATTCCGGGGATAGTAAACAAATACTACCTGGTTAGAGGGAACCCGAGGGGTGAGGGGGTGATAGACTCGTAGCCTGACTAGCCATTACCGAGGGAAAAATAGTTGCCATATTTCCGCGATATAAACCATGTACTGATGTAAGGCCCGCTTACCTTTAATAAACTGCTTTTTCTATGTATCTCCTCCATTCAAATTAGTTCAACACTTCAAAATATCAACGCTTTAAAAGTTCAACATTTCAAAGTTCAAATTTCAAAAGTTTAACAGGAACAAATAAACAAATATAATTCCCGTCGATCATGCCTCTGTTTTCCATTTAACCATAGATAGTGAAGCAGAAACGATTCTCTTATAAACCATCATGCGCACAGTTTCCACCTAGATATGTAGATACACCTGAGCACACATTTTCGTCCAAGAGCTCGCAAGCAAGCAGTGAATTGTCTCCGCATAGTCTTTCATTACACTACTCAGTTGAGTGCATAGCATCGTAAGAGCTGTGGAGCTTCTAGCTGAACATTGGGCCTCTTTGATTGGTTTTTGTCGAAACCTCAAGTGTTCATCCAATCAGAATTTTTTTATATCAAACGAAAGCTAACACATCACCCTAAAAACACTTTTCGTCAACAGAAAACGCAATTTGATGTTATAACAAGGCGAATGTGGTAAATCTGTTGAAAACTACCTATCCAAGCACATTTTTTGACCAAAATGTTGGTTTTAAAAGTTCAAACCTCAAGTGTTCCTTACAATATTTTTCAAATTTTATGTCATTAAATGAAAAAGCACACTAATATTGTCCATATACTAGCGTCACTAGAATAAGCAATAGCCAATTCTCTTTCAATTGCAAATCTTGTGCAAAAAGTTACTATTTTCGGCTGTTTTGTCGATTCAATGAACTATGACTTTGCTAAAGAGCGCGTACAAATTAATATGTTATAATATGTCTTTAACGGGTGGGTGAATGGGGATAGAGCAAATGCTTAAAATGACGAGCGCGTTTTCAGAGGATATTCAGTCACTGTTGCAGCAAAAGTCAAGCTTTTTCACACCACTTGTGTTACAGTATTGCTCTATGGCCGTGAGTCCTGGATGATATCTTCTAAGATGGAAAATAAGATCAACGCATTTGGTACATCACGTTACAGTATAATGCTGAACATCAAGCGCACTGACCATTATGTTAGTAATGAAAAGATCTATACCATCACCAACACTGTGCCTCTTATCAACTCTGTCAAACCACGACAACTACGATTCCTGGGACATATCCAAAATATTAACGCTTTAAAAGTTCAACACTTCAAAGTTCAAATTTCAAAAGTTTAACAGGAACAAATAAACAAATATAATTCCCGTCGATCATGCCTCTGTCTTTCCATTTAACTCTAACAGGGACATTTCAATGGTTTAACAGGAACTTTAATATTTATACATTTGCTTGCTGTTTCTATGTTTATTAATGTTAAAGTTGCACATTACAATGATTACAATTATAGAAATTAAATGTGTTAGTGTTCCGGACACTTGTTTCGGACATGCTGAGTCATAATGCTAGGCTAATGCCCCGTCCTACAACTGTTTGTTCTTGAGAAGATGTCATAGGGCCTAAACAATGCTCCTAAATCAAATGATGGATCAGGAGATACTGGCATAGATGGCTCAGTTACCTAGCTGAGCCATCTAGGTTATTAACAGTGGCCCATTATTCAAATATTCATGACATTGGTACTCGCAAATTTTAAGTTAAATTACTACAGCTGTTTGTATTCTATAGGTAAAAATGTGTATCCTAGTGGACCATAGAAAGCTATAGTACTCGACTTCCGGGGTGGTGACCAACAAACTGTCGTGTTTTTGTTCAGTTTCAGTTTCAGTTTATGTCACCAAGTTAAAAAAAATACAGATTACAAGATTATGTAAAGATTATATGAAAGGGCTACTATTTACAGAAGCTGAGATATAAGGGTAGAGATGACTGTAAATGACCTCCGTAAATTGAGATTTTGGCACCTAAAGAAAGCTTTATATTTTCTCATAACCCCAGTAAGGCCTGAGATATGTTTAGTTTTGATCGTATGAACAATTAACAAAAATTAGTTTCCTATTACCACCTGTACTGCTCTATGGAACATTGTGGTACACGTTTTTACATCATGCGATTTAACCCCAAACTTGAAATTAGATTATACCGGGTGTGATTCGGACCAGGACAAGTCCCCTTTAACAAAATGAAGATTGCCTAATGTAAGCATTTCACAGAACAAGAAGTTTATTTAATAAACTTAAAGTTTAGAATGATAATCATATACATTATTATGCTGCTATTGTTTCAGGGGCATTCCTGATACCATATTTTACACTACTAGCTGTTGCTGTTCTTCCTGTCATGGTACTGGACGCATGCATAGGACAATTCACCAGCCTAGGGTGTGTAACCTGTTGGAAATTCTCTCCCCTATTCAAAGGTAGGTTTATATGTTCTGATGTACCCAGTCCCTGGGTAATTTTATTTGTTCATAAATTTTTGTAACGTTTAATATGTGCGAAGAGAGATTCCCTTTCATGATGTAATTAAAAGAGAGCCCCTTGAGATGATTCTGGGAATTCCCTAGCTTATTAACAGTTAGAAATATTTTGTTTTAGGATTTTGAAAATATAATTGTGAATTATTGCACGATATCATAATAGAAAAACCCTCCCAGGTATTATGTAAATGTCTGAGAAGTAACTATAATTTTAGAACATGACATAATTAGTCTAGTTCACCGCTATTGTTCCCCATACACCCAGATGATATGCTTTTTTTCTAACCTACTTCTTCGTAATCCTTTAAATCCTAGTAAACACATTTTGTTGTTCCCAAAATAAAATATTGTCCCATGGGTGGGGGAAAGGTCATTAAACTTTACATGGGATCAAATTTCAAACTTCATCAAATCGTGTCAAAAACATTACTAACGTGTTCCTCTGGTTATAAGGATTCAGAAAATGTATAGTTTTACCTATCAAAGATGTACCGTTCTTGAGTTATTATTAAAAATGTCAAAGGTCAAGCATTGACCTCTAAAAGGTCAAAAATTTTAACTTGCTCCGATACATTAGTACTTTTTTGTTGGTTGTATGGTTTGCTTGTTGGTGTGCCGCACGAGTTTCCACTCGGAGTGTGCTAAACTGCTAATTTAAACCACTATCTGATGTTATTTTACATTGTTGAACATAGCAGCATGGATACTGATATTGGACTCAGTCATTCTTGACATTTGCTTAAAAAGTTACCTTTTTCAGAGTCTTAGTTAGCAGCGACGTAGCTTGCAACACAATCACGGCGTCTTCATTCAGCGTAGTGTTTACAATCCTCTTGTCACCTACAACGCAGCCAAAGTCTGCTCAGTCCCTTAGTCCGAGTCGGTAATACTGAACACCACATTCACAACAGTGGTGAGTTCGTGGACATAATTAAGAAATTAGAAGTACCACCGGGACAAAAGCCGATATCGTATGATGGCTCTGCCCTGTTCACAAGTATACCCGTACCGGACGCGATTGAAGCAGTCAAGGATAAGCTGGAGAAGGACGCCACGCTAACGGATCGCACTCCTCTCAAAATCAACCACATCCTGGAACTCCTCACTTTTTGTTTTTGTCTCAATATCACATACTTCGTATACAAAGAACAATAATACAAACAAACCCATGGTGCGGCGATGGGTTCTACAGCCTCTCCATTGTAGCCAATCTGTGCATGGAGCGTTTCGAGACCAAGGCTCTTCCTACGACCCCTCGCCCCCGTCGAAATGGTTTCGTTATGTCGATGATACGTTCGTCCTCATCCATGAATATGACCATTGATGGTTTTACAGCGCACATCAATAGCATTGACAAGAACATTAAATTCACCAACGAACCTGAACAAGATGGTAACTATCAACGTTGAGGATGACGGTAGCACCAAAGTCACCATATACCACAAACCAACGCACATTGACCAATAGATGCCCTGCATGCTTTTATTGATTGGCTCCAAACATGAATCGAACCACCATCTGGAGCATAAAAGGTCGGTGGTCAGAACGCTGATGGATAGAGTGGATAAATTGGTCACCACAGACGAGGACAAACAACACGTTAAATCTGCACTCAAGGCAAACGGCTATGAGTCCTGGATGTTCAAAAACCCCTAAAACTAAGCAAAAGAAAGATCGTAAGGAAACAACTAGACAGTACGAGAGAAAAATCAACGTCCCCTTTAAAGGACTTTCTGAGAAGTTATCCTACATCTTCCGTGACCACGGGGTCAATGCTTACCACAACCCGGTCAATACCATCAGATCCTTCCTGGTGCATCCGAAGGATAACACCCCCAACACCAACAAATGTGGTGTAATTTACAAAATCAGCTGCCCCGAATGTGAGAACACTTACGTTGGCGAGACAAGTAGAACTCTAGGCACACGGTTCAATGAACCACCACCCCTCGAACAGCAGTCGGTGACCACAAAACATCAGCATGGACGATGTGGAAGTCATCGGTAGGGAGGATCGTTTCTGGAACAGAAAGATCAGGGAAGCCATAGAGATAAAGACACTAAACCTACACTCAACATGGACGCCGGATACGACCTGCCCGCCATCTACAATGATCTGCTGACACTTGACCACCCATCGGGTGGTCAGGTGACCGGAGGATTGTTAACATTGTGCTGAATGAAGACGCCGTGATGGTGTCGCAAGCTACGTCACTGCTAACCAAGACTCTGAAAAAGGTAACATTTTAAGCAAATTGTTGAACATCTTCTCCTCCTTCTACTTTTCCTCCTCTTTACTCTTTCATTTCTTCTTCAAATACAACTTTCACATACTTCCTTTTTATTCATCTGCTGTACTTTCTACAGGTGTCGGCATAGCAATGGTCATGATATCTGCATATTGCAGTCTGTACTATCCAATAATAATTTCCTACACAATCCGCTACATGGTTGCTTCTTTTAACAATCCCTTGCCATGGGTAGGCTGTAATCACACATGGAATACCGTCAATTGTTACGAGCGCCCATCTCATCTTATGAAAAATATCGACTTTAAGAATTTATCATCTTCCAATGAATCCGTGGGAACCACCGTAATTAGTGAGACATTTACGTCTATGCTTTCATATGACCCAAGTACTGGGTGGACGGAAAATGACACTACTTTGAATGGAACGCAGTCTCCAGTAGTGAGAATCAGGGCTAGCGAAGAATTTTGGAAGTGAGACTTTAGATCCTTTCTTTATTTTTACTATTATAAGAAGATTATGCATCACCGTCGTAGTCGTAGTCGTCATCGTCATCACCACCACCATCATCATAATCATCATCACCACCACCATCATCATAATCATCATCATCAACGTAGTCATCGTCAGCGTTGTCAGCATCTCATAATTGCTTTGTCATCGGCTCATAATTGGCAGATCATGCACATAATGCATCTTCGGATATATTCAAAGCGTGATTTTAAACATTAACCATTTTAACTAGTATCTTTGTGATTTGACAAAAGGCATGGTGTGTTGGGAATAAGTGACGGTATACACGAAGTTGGACCCCTTAAATGGCAATTATTGCTCTGTATGGTAGCAGCGTGGGTAGTGATATATGTCTGTGTTATGAAAGGTATCAAATCAACTGGAAAAGTAAGTCAATGTCTTTATAACTATACATCAATCTGGTTAAAAGGGTCGGTCACTTTGAAAAAACATTTTGATCAAGAAATAGATCAACTGGAAAGATCTTATTAATTAACGTTAACTGTCATGGCGAAGCCGCTTGAAACACTGAACATGAAAATTGAATACCAGTCGTGAAGTGATATAATAACAGGTGTGTATTAAAAATTTAAAAATAAAAATAATAGTTATCATAAAAAGGAAATAAAACGCTTATTACAAATTCCTAAAATAATCATGTTCGCCTTTGTTTTACGAAGGCTGTCTACTTACGGCGACTTTTCCTTATTTGGTTTTGTTCATCCTACTCATTCGAGGATTAACATTGCCAGGATCTTGGGATGGTATTGTTTTATACATGAAACCACAATGGGAAAAACTTCAAACATCTCAGGTATGTGAAATATATTTGAGTGATATCTGAAGTAAGTGCTAGTAGCAAACTTCCAATTTAGACGTTACGTTTTCAATTGTTGATATTATTCACTTGCAATGTCGGGGGTATGGTACTGCAATAGGCGAGGATCCATTTTTTCACCATTTTTAGGAATTTGTTGCATTACTAAGGTTTGAATTACACTTTATATTACTGATATACAAGTCTTCTTTGAATTATATTCACATGCTACTTGTGAATAAAATATGTGCAGTTGTAATTATAGTTTCAAAATAGTGATAAACGTGTTTTTTGTTTGTTTGTTTTAGGTTGATGTGCTTTAGACACAATGTGCATTTTTTCAATATTATCATTATAATATTTCTAATTAAATGAAATCATTTAAAGTTACTTTGTTGTTTTCCATTAGGTATGGAAGTCTGCTGCTAACCAGGTGTTTTATTCATATGGCGCTGGTTGGGGTGGAATTTTGACTCTGGCAAGTTACAACAAATTCCACAATAATTCTGTCAGGTCCGTGTAATGTTATCCATTTGTGATCGACCGTCCAGTACAAAATGGGCTGAAATGTCAACATTTTCACTTTTGAGATACCGTAAAAGTCCATCTACAAGCATACAGTATGCTTCTAAATGACGAAAGTGACGAAAGTCTTACAATAATACATCTTTTGTATAGCCTCTTGTATTAGTAATATAGTTGCTCAAACTCCAAATAATGTTTTTGCGGAGGTGTCTGACTTTTTTCTCTTTCCTAAAACAACATCATTTAGAGGCATATGCTTGTAGATGGGATTCTACGGTATTGGACAGGTCATTTCGCCTGAAAATACGATTTACATTGATAAAAATCAACAGAAGATTTGAGGAATTCTTTGTTTTCTATTGCTTTTTTTGAGGTTCAGTGGACATAAGTTCTACCGACATTTACAGCCCGTTCGTGTTGGATGGTCACATTTTTGCTTTATATTATCGTTTACTTGTTAAAATTTAAGAAATCAAATCAGGGCTGAACATTCGAGGTTATGTTTGATCAACGATGGCTCAGCTCTCAACAGACCAATGTTCAGGGAATTTGACAACTCTTGATTTTTAATTAGTAGCCGCGAGGAGGGCCTGGAGGAGGCTGCCATTACGAATAGTCTTAAAGAGGAAGCCCCGCCAGAGCAGTTCTTCTAGGGTGAACCAAACCTGCCTGGTTAGCAAATAAATCAGTGACAAGGTTATCTCTGAATTTGACAGGTGCTAACTAATGTTTTAATGTTATTGCATCAATTGGCACCTGTCAAATTCAGAGATAACCGTGTCACTGATTAATTTGATAATCAGGCAGGTTTGGTTCACCCAGAAAACTGCTCTGGCGGGGCTTCCTTTTTAAAAGATCGAGAAAATAGTAAGACCATGATGGATTATGGTCAAAACCTTTTCAAAAGACATACAATCCATGATCCAAAATTGTATAGTTTTAATATAATTATCATCGTCTTTCTTTGGTTACAGGGATGCACTTATGATCTGCGTGTGTTGTGCATTCAGTAGTATATTTGCCGGTTTTGTTATATTTTCTGTGATTGGGTTCATGGCGTATGACTCACAGCTACCAGTTGAAGATGTAGTCGCAGCAGGTAACTATTCGTATAATGCCTAATGTATTTCGCGTCAATTGGCCGATTCCAGTATTTCGTTTACTTTTAGTTTTTATCATTTTGAACGCCATTGTACATTGATTCTGTTTGGCAGTGTATGGACGACCTTTTTCAGGGCTGTCAACTTTTCAGGGGTACAAAATAATTCTCGAACTATATTTTGACGATGCGTGAGATTTTTTTCTACATTAGCTAGACTATGCCATAGTCGAATTTAAAGTGTTCAATAGTAAAATGGTCATAAAGAGTTTATATAATTAGATGATTAGTGACAATAAAAGTTATTGAATGCAACATTATCTTGCATAATTATAATGGCTCACTTCAATACTGAACAATTCTACCAGTTTATTGATCGCGAAAGTCCGAGTAAAAAATCCGACTATGTACGTTGGCTTTTAAGCAGAACTTTACCCCGGGACTTTGGTCTCTAAAACACACTGTCAATAATTCTTGTTTATCAATCCAATTTAACCACAAGTACGAAGCATGGTATTACAAGACGCGCTAAATGTACGTCCATGCACCACTGAGAGTTTAACTTCCGGGCCAGCACAAACGTGCCGCAAATTCCATAGATTGTTGTGTACGATGTAGTTAATGTAATGGCACGTGCCCGGAGGATTTAAACCATAGCGAGATATGGGCGTCCAATCACAAGCCAGATCTATTTAAAGATGCATTACATCATGGCCAATTTTAGTCTAATAGAGTCCCGTGTTAAGAATCTTAACCGCAACCCAAAGTAAGTAGTCCACTTGGGAAGCTACAAACAGAGGGAGTGTGGTGACTGAAAAGATCAGATACAGATGTGAAAACCTATCAATTGCACACAAATTAATACAGGTTTCAGAGTTTCATGCTTAAATGTAATAGCCATAGTATGCAAAATGGGCAAGTGGACAGTCAGGGCCGTTCCTAGGGATTTTGCCGCCCTAGGTAAAGCCTCTCCCTGACGCCCCACCAAAGCATACCAAAAAAGTGTTAAGAGGGGTTACCCCCTTGAAAACTCATCAGTTTTGAATATTTGTATACTGCCCGATTAACCCATGTGAGAAGTAGGCCTATTGGGAGGGGAGGAGGGAGGAAGAGGGGAGGAGGGGATATGTGGAATGAGAGAGGGCTGGAGGAAGGGAGAAATGAAAAGATATAATAAAGAATAAAGGAAAATGATGGGAATGAGAGAGGGAGGGTGAGAGGGGACAAGGAGGACGAGGGAGTGATAAAGTGTAGGCCTAGGAAAGAATAAGTAGAAGGGAAAAGAAAGGAATGATGAATACATTTAATAATAATTATTAGGCCTATATAATAACTAAACACATAACAGCACTGGGCAGCCATTCGATGATGTCAATGCCTTTATTCGTTACGTAATTAAAACGCCCAGTCAGATGTATTTCACACCTGCCAAACACAAGTCACCCAATTTCGAAAACTGGACGTTGAATGCACACTCTCATGAATATTGATTGGCAACATTTTCCAATATGTCAGCGCTCTAATCGGAAACAATAGAACAATAGACCCTGCAGAGCGTTGGTCGGAACGGCCCTGAGTGGACTGCGGAGAAGTCTATACATTAGCATGAGAATGTGCTCAAATGCGTGCAAATGCGTGAGAGTTAACAGCCCTGCCTATTTGTGCCTCCTATTCGCCGTAGAAGTGATGAGTTAACAGGATTATTTACCATAGCAATTGGTTAAAACAACTTTTGACTATAGCGCCCTGCCCTACAAACAGGTTGCACTCATCACCTGTGTATGTCTGCAATCATAGATTGAATACAATAACGCTCTTTTCAAAGATACTAATCTTCCAGGTGCGAGTGATCAGTATGATATGAATATTCTATAGAATTACGATCCGGGTCTTTATTCCTGTTCAATGTAGAGGTACCGCGTGAACGTACTAGTGCAGTGCGATTTATTCAAATTGTTTTAACATATTGCTGTGGTATAATTACATACATACATACATACAAACGACGCTTAATATAGCGCATTTCCAAAATTGAGCAATGCGCTTTACATGCAACAAAAATTAATAAACAGAAGCTATACTGACCACAGCAATGCAGAAAAGGGAAACATATGAAATGAAAACAACTTAATACAGATAGGTTTTTAAACTGGCTTTAAAGGCACTAACAGTGGGAGATGAGCGGATGGTTATAGGAAGGTCATTCCACCATTTGGGACCACAAACACTGAAAGCGCCATCGCTTAACCTCCAGAGCTGAGCGGAGACCTTGTCTTAATGGTTTGTGAATTGTGATGCTATTTGTGAGATAGTCAGGAGCCAGGTTGTGAACAGTCTTGAAAACATACAGGAGAACTTTGAAAATGATGCGTTTGTTAACGGGCAACCAGTGAAGTGTGTCTAATAAGATTGAAGCCGAGTGGCGACGAGGGAGTTGGAAAATTATGCGAGCTGCTTTGTTTTGCAGACGTTGAAGGCGTGTGATGTCACCAGCCTTGCATCCAGCGAGCAGTGCATTGGCGTAGTCCAATTTGGACAAGATAAGGGCTCTCATTGCACAGCTACAGGTATTTTGGTCAATGTAACGACGTATACGTGATATGTTCCACAAAATAAAATTCAGAGACTTGCAAAGAGCAGTTACATGAGATGACATGGTCAATGAAGTGTCAAAGGAGACACCTAGGTTCCTGATGGATGAAGATGGAACAATTTCAGTGGCTCCAATGCACAACGTAGTGCCAGACAGACGAGTTAAGTTATGTGGTGATGCTGCAATGAAGAATTCGGTTTTGAATTGTTCAGTTTGAGCTTATTTAGTGTCATCCAAGAATGAATCTCTCTGACACAAGAAGACAGTTTAAACAGAGCACATGCAGCATCACCAGGAACTTTGGGGTTGAAAACAAGGTATAATTGAACATCATCAGCGTATATGTGATACATTATACCGTAATGCCGAATGATGGTAGCAACATATTGGGAATAAGCTGTAAATGCCCTAGGACCAATAATTGATCCTTGTGGGACACCATAACACAGTCCAAACAAATCCGACATCGACCCACTTACATTAACTTGAAATGTACGATCAGTCATATACGACCTAAACCATTGAAGAGCTGTGCCTTTGATACCAAAGTGATGTTCAAACCTATGAAACAGAATGTCATGATCAATGGTATCAAAGGCAGCAGACAAATCTAACAGAATCAAGAAGGCAGCTTGATTATCATCCAGGGCACGTGCGATATCATCTTTTACTTTGAGCAGAGCAGTCTCGGTACTATGTTTGTGCTTGTACGCAGACTGGAAGATTTCATCAAGATCGTTCTGTTCAATGTGCTCATTAAACTGGGTGATCACTGCCTTCTCGATTATCTTTCCAATAAAACTTATATTGGAAACTGGCCTGTAATTGTGAAGGTCATTCCAATCAAGAGTAGTTTTCTTAATTATGGGAGTTACAATGGCTCTTTTCAGTTCACATGGGAAAACTCCAAGTTCGAGAGACTTATTTACAATGTTCTTGATATACGGTACAACAATATCAATGTTTTCTTTTACCAGCCAAGTTGGCATACAATCAAGCAGACAGGTCTTATTAGCACAACCCACGATTATTTCACGGACCTCAGTATCATTTAGTTCTTTAAATGAAGTAAGTTCTCTGTCAACCACAATAGTAATAATTGAAGACCGCATTGAAAAAGACTAGTTTACGTCTGACGTCAGGGCAAAGGCGCGGCGTGATTGGTTGCTGACCTGCGCAGTACAGCATTTTTGGTCTGGTTAACAGGACGTCATACACAAACTAGTCTTTTTAATTCGGTTTTCAATTATAGTTAATCCTGTTACATCATCACTTCTATGCCGAATAGCAGTGTATAAAGTTTTATTATTATTGGCCCCTTCCCGCCGTTAATGGCTCGGCTAACTCCAATCAGGCTGGAAGTAGCGAAGTAGAAAGCGGGGACGATTGTGTAGTCCACGGTATGAAGGGTCATACATGAGCAAGATATCCGGTCTCGGAATACAAGTAGTGGTCCCGATCCCGGGAACATGGTGATTAACCTTTTACACCGTATTCTTGCCATGTATATCTATCTTCCTACAGGTCCTGGTCTAGCATTTGTGGTTTATCCCGAAGCATTAGCCAGACTGCCAGTTCCTCAACTGTGGTCGTTTCTTTTCTTCTTTATGTTATTAACTGTTGGATTAGATACCCAGGTACGTGGAATGCATGGTATAATTGAGATAGTATATGCAATTAGACTTGAGTGTAGATGAACTCAATTCATTTGACTTGGGTGACTAGAAATCCTTAGAGGACTAGAGCAACAGAGAACAAGTATACCTCGCCTATCTGCTAATGTAAAATGTTTGGTGGCTCTGAAAAGAGCCGTTCACTGAAGACTGCCCCTTGCCAACAGAGAACAAGCAGACCTCGCCTATATGCTAGATTAAAGGTTTTGTGGCTCTGAAAAGAGCCTTTCATTGATGACTGCCCCTTATCAACAGAAAACAAGCAGACCTCGCCCATCTGCTGATGCAACTGCAGAGAGTTTGCAACAAAGTAGGTTGCCCCGTACCTCTTTGTGTGATTATTGAATAAATAGGCTGCCCCTTGCCTATGAGGTCGGTTATCATCGACTGACGTCAGACATGTCAGATGATCAATTGACAACGTTGCTCTTCGGTGTTCAGATATTCTGACATTTAGTTGTCGTTTTGTTTGGCCTATGTATTGCTCACCACAGCTGCAAGGTATAGAGTACACACATGGTGCACGATCCTTGCCCAGCAAACACAAAAACGTTTTAAAAACGTTTTAAATAAGTTATATTTTGGCTTTTGGTTTAGGTAAAAACGTTTTAATAACATTAAAATGTCGGGTTATATAAAGGTCATGATAACGTTTTATAACGTTTTGTATGAAAACACTACAACAATATTTTTAAATGTTTTCAAAAAATGTTATTGTAAACTATTTTTGCAAACATTTTTGCCAAATATTGGGTCAATACTAAAATAACATTATGTTAAAATATTTGAACGCAGGAAACACAGAAATGTTCTTTAAATGTGTTTTTCAAAACCTTTTAATGACATTTAAATGTCGGGTTATATAAAGGTCATGAAAATGTTTTTAAAACGTTATTGAAAATATTTTGGGCAAACATTTTTCGCAAAATATGTTTTCAACCCCAAAATAACATTCTGTTTAGAATGTTTTGTATCAAGTTTTCAAGAATGTTTTTGGAATGTTATTAAAACGTTTTTATACCCTTTATATAACCCGACATTTAAACGTTTTCTGTCAAACATTTTTGTTTGCTGAGCAGTAGATTATCAAAAAATGTTTTTTAAGGTTATGAAAACGTTTTATACTCTTAATATACCCTTTATATAACCCGACATTTAAACGTTTTCTGACAACATTTTATAACCTTTCGCGAATGATATCGAAAACGTTTTGTGTTTGCTGGGTGAGCAGAGGATCTTTTGGGTGGCTTAGGATGTCTCTTAATTTGGCCGACCTAGAGTAGTATGTTTTAACCCCTGCACGGTTTAGACACCGGCAGATTTTGTCTGATGCACCTTTGACATATGGCATGAAAGTAACGCCTTTGAGTTAATCGTCAATCACATCTTCTGATTGGTCTCCTGTCAATTTCTTGACCGCCTTCTAAATGAGGTTTGAGGGATAGCCATTCATGTTCAACGCTTTTTCAATGTGTTTGGGTTCATCTTTTTGATGTTCTTCATCACACAGAGTCAGTGCTCTGTGAACCAGCGTTTTGACAACACTGTTCTTGGCAGACATATGGTGACTAGAAGTGAAGTGAAGGTATTGATCAGTGTGAGTGGGTTTTCGGTATGGGGAAACTCAAGCTAGTATCAGATCTTTGCACTTTGACATCAAGAAAACGTATGAGACCCGCCTCTTCAATCTCCATGGTGAACTGAATGCACTTGTGTTGATTGTTGAGATAATTAAGGAATTTGACCAATTCGTCTTTGCCATGTCGCCAGACGACCAAGGTGTCATCAACAAATCTGAACCAAGCAACGGGTTTCAAAGGATACGTATCCAGTGCTTTGGTTTGAAAGTGTTCCATGAAGATATGAACTGACAGTAGATCTAAGTGGCATATTTTCTTTGTGAATTTCCGGTAGACCATCATCAGTGTGCTTAGGTGTTAAATGTTTTTCTTATCAATCTTGTTTTGTTCTTTCAACTCAGAGATGGCTTTGCCTATCTTGCGTTCAAGAGATAGGGTGGGGTCTTTCGTCACGATCTGATAAGTATCCCCTTCAGACAATATGAACTCCCGTCGTAAAAGCCTATCCCACAAAGAGTTAAATATGTCGCCCACTCATGCCGTAAACCGAATTCCATTTTTAAAAAAAGGCAGCGAGTCTACATGGACAGACTCTAAATAGCAAAGAAATGTACACGACTATTGTTCATCAAAAATTAACGTTTTTCATATTTTGTTTCTAGTTTGTTATGTTAGAAACTTTACTGTCTGCAATTGTGGATGAGCTTGCTCCGCATTACCCTGATGTGAGAAGTCATAGATGGAAACTAATATTAGGAACTTCCATTTTATTATTCTTTTTGGGATTGCCTTTGGCATGCGAGGTAAGATGATTTAATAACAGTTCATGTCACTGATGCACAGTATTCCTGCCACTTTTACCAACTAGATCTTTGAATGTAAAATATATTGGCAAATATTAAAGCCCAATAAGAATGAAAAGGAAAAACATGAAAAGGAAAAAAAGGCGTGAAAAATAATATATACTTACACACACTGTGCTTTAAAGGCCTTTTCATTGATTTGCTCATCCGGAGTATCGTAGTAAAAATCATCAAAATGCAGATTTTGGCACCTTTGTTAGTGTGTATTAAAGACATTATAAGACATTTTATATGAATATGTAATTGAACAGTATGATTCGACTATATTTATAAATACGCACGTGACCCATGGGCACGACTTACCAAGACCAGCAAGTGATACTGTTTTACAGCTCTCTGTGTTACGATGACATGTGTTTTTATTTGTTTTTTCGTGAAGGGTGGAGTATACATAATGACATTTTTGGACTGGTACTCGGCAGGTTTTAGCCCTATGCTAATAGTATTCATCGAGGTACTTGTAGTGTCGTACATTTATGGTAAGTTTTCAGAGTCTGTCGTATTTTAGGTAGATTATATTTCTAGGTAATATTATGATGATGCCACTGACAAAGATAGACTGTCCCACACAGCCTTGATTCCGTTTCTCTGGGTAATAATGGTAATGGAGCAATACATCAAAAACGGAGCAATACCCCGGGGGGGGGGGCACTCCAACTTTGGAGGTGACGCATATGTAGGGCTGTTAAGACCCCCTTTTTCAGCATCGCTGTCACCCAAAGACCCCATATTTTTTTACGAACACATGCTCTGTCACCCGAAGACCCCCTATTTTTCCATTTGATCTGTCACCCTAAGACCCTTACAAGTTCAATTTGAACAGCAACTTTCATTTATCACTGATTTTGTTACTTATTTTGAAAAAACAATGAAATTTGAAGCCATTTTGAACTAGAAATTCGATTTTCGAGGTTTTAGTGGCGCTTTTTCGGCTGTCACCCAAAGATTCCATTCAAAAAAAAAGGTCATGTTCTCACCCAATGACCCCATATTTTTTACATTTTGCTCTCACCGAATGCTAAAAATCATGCTCTCACCCAATGACCCCATATTTTTTACATTTTGCTCTCACCGAATGCCCCTTAGTGCGAAAGTGCCAGCCCTACACCTATATCCATTTCATATTGAAGTGCCCCCCCGGAGCAATACATCAAAATCTATAATGCCTCCGCATCTTAAAATAAACTTGGACCGTGTACTTCAAGTGTAGAAACTCCCTTGCTTTTATCACAAAATGCACAATTGTATCAAATTTTGGAACCTACACTGTAAAATGGCCGTAAATTAAAGGAGTATTTTCGTGATCCTAGCATCTTCTTTTTATGACATTTTTCAGTAGATATCCTCGAAAAAAATCTTATTTCCAAAATTTCAGTTGATTCCGATTTTGCGTTTGCGAGTTATGCATTATTATGTGTATTGCTCCATAGAAAATGTGTTGTAATTTCGTTCTGGTATACCAGAACGAAATTCAAATTTCACGATATCTTTGCTAAACGAATTATTCTGCAAGAAATATTTTGTACATATAAATTATGTAGCCAGAGGTTTTTTAGAGAAAAGTGGGGGGATGATGCGGCGGATCACGAAATGCCCTTTTAACCAGTGTACTTTGGTTATATGCGCTTTTATAAATACGCACGTGACCACCTCCACGCTGCCATAACAGCTTATAGACAGTAAGTCTCGAAGTGACCTTCTACATAGCGAGTGGTCTTTCTATACATTTGAATGCAAAGGCGGAACAACATGAGACTGCTGTGCAGCAAAATTGTCTATTTTGTTCGACTTTGTGATCATATTGTAAACGTTTCCGTCGTTCAATATTTTTTCCGTTGTCAAATACTTTCAAAATGTTGTTTTGATAACATATTACAAATTCGGGATTGCAAAATGTGTAATAATTTTGCAATTCAATTAATACTTAAATTTGATGATATTTATCTACAGAGTTCCTATCCCTTTCTGTATAGTGGTCAATGCATGAGGATGTAGTCACGCTTGCTGATCTTGGTATGTCGTGCCCATGGTCACGTGCGTACATTGTATTAAAAGCGCATTTATAGATATAACCGAAGTACACTGTTAACGGACGCCCGTATTTCGAAATTTCCAGTAATTTTACGGGAACCAGCCCAGTGGCGTAGCCAAGGGGGGGGCAAAGGGGGAAGCTGCCTCCCTCTTGCCCCCCCTGTGGGATGGTGACTGGCCCGACATTTTTTTGTTTCTGACCAAATTTACATTATATTTTGCCATTTTAACCTAAAAAGTGCCAATTTTTTCACTTTCTGTACCATATTTCACCAGTTTAGCTTCAATATGGCAAAATACTTAGCTTAGCGCGCATTTGTAACATTAACTGATTTTGTCGCCAAATGGTGCCCCCTTAAAATTTGTCTTGCCCCCTTTGCCCCCCCCCCCCCTCTGAAAAAGTGCTGGCTACGCCACTGATCCAGCCGTAATCAAAACACCTACCTACCTCCACACCCACCCCCACATGTACATGTAATACTACAGACCCATGTGTATAACTAACTCCCACTTAATCCTGCTTAAACACACTGAAAGTAAAATTTAAATTCCGTAATTTTACTGATCCCCGTAAATGTACGGGGAAACCACTGGCAGCAAATTTTCCGGTTATCCCGTAAAAACAACAAACTACGTTAAAATTTACTTTCAGCACCAGTTTGGTGCGGATGGCCTCCAGTAATGGCGGAATGAATTCTGACCATCACTTGGCTCGTCGGATAAGTGTATAAGACCACAACCAAGTTCCTCCATCCAGTTCTGTCTTTTGCCCTCTTCTCTGCCTCTGCCCATGATAACTTATCAGTTTCTTGGGTTATGCTGCAACTGTTCTGCTCTAACTTGTTTTTGATCTTCCCCCGTTTCGTTCCCTTGAGGTGTCCAGTAAAGTGTTGTTTTAGGGATGTTGTTTTGAGTCATTATGAGCACATGACCCAACCACCTGAAACGTCTTTTGGGTTATTTCTTGAACAATGTGTTTAGAGTTTGTCTTTCTGTGAACATTTTCATATGATATGACGATGGGCCAGAAGAGTTTACAAATTTTTCATAAACATCCGTTGTGAAATGTTGAGAGTTTGTTCATGTCTGTCCTTTTGATACGTCAACATTCTGAGCCATAATAAAGAACTGATTTAACATTGCTGTTGCCAAGTTTAATTTTGGTTTTTAAACTGTATTGTTTTGAGTTTCAAATTGGACGAAGTTTACAGAAAGCATTTCTTGCCTTGCTGAGTCTTCATTTAATGTCTTTGGTTGTGGCTTCTTCTGTACTGATTACACTTCCCAAATCCCCCCCAACTTCTTCCTGTTTTGCATGATCCAATTTGATTGGCCCTTGGCGGGTGCTGTTGATTTTCATAACTTGGGTTTTCTTGGCATTTACAGATTAACTAATTTGTTTTCTGCAACAACCAAGTCTATCAGTTTTCTCTTGAATGATCAAGCTTGGAAGACAGCAAAGTAAAATCATCAGCGAAGTCTAAATCTTCCGGAGTCCATTGAATGCCTCTTGGTTTATCATGTGTTGTATTTCTAATGATCCAGTCTATTGCTGCAAGGAACAAAATTGGAGAAAGTATACATCCCTGACGAACTCCTGACTGCACAGGGAACCAATCAGAGAGAAAGAAAGAGATTTGTCCAAAATGACGCTGCATTCAAAATTATCATAATTTGCGAATGAGGTTGCCCATCTTTGCTGGAATACCATATGAGAACAAGATCTTCCAAAGACAATTTCTGTGAACACTATCAAAAGCTTTTTCGAAGTCTATGAAATTTGCGTACAAAGGAGCAGTCCATTCTAAGCACTGTTCAATGATATTTCTGAGTGCGAAGATTTGATCTGCACAGCCTTTACCCCTTCTGAATCCGGCTTGCTCTGGACGAAGTTTACTCTCAATTTCTTTCTCTGGAATAAGAAGAATCTTGCAAAACACTTTACTATGTAATGAATGACGAGTTATGCCACGCCAGTTATTGCAATTTCCAAGATCACCGTATTGGGGGAAATTTAACAATGAGCCCTTTTGTCCCGTCACTTGCAATTGGTATACAGTCTTTTTCCCAGATATTTTTGAAAAGATAAGTGAAAATTTTGGTAGAAGTTTTAATATCAGTATTCAACATTTCTGCATGAGTTGAATCTATACCACATGCCATTCCATTTTCATGTTTCGAATAGCTTTGAAAACTTTCTCCTCTGTTGGAGAGTCAGTGTTGATATCTAACAAATCCTGTGCTGGTTGCGGATCTGCTGGTTCATCTGGATCTGGTCTGTTGAGAACTTGTTGAAAATGTTTTACCCATCTGTGTGCCTGTTCCTGTTCTGTTTGGAAGTGGAAGGTTAAATGTCTACAGACTCGGGGGTCCATGTTTGGGTTGATTAATAATGGTATAGCCTACTTTACCGGTCGTTATCCGCGGACCTGAGGACATCATAAAGCCTATGAAGAAGACTATGGTAATGTATGATTGGTGATGATAATATTGTGATGTCGGTGTTTAACGGGTGGGTGGATGGGATAGAGCAAATGCTTATAATGACAAGTGAGTTTTCGGAGGATATTCAGAGGAACAAATTGATATGGTGATGATGCATGATGGTGATGATGCATGATGATGACCCCCTTTTTTAAAAGTCATACCCGATGATCCCTCTTTTTAAGTTGCGGTTACCCAATGGTATAGCCTACTTTACCGGTCGTTATCCGCGGACCTGAGGACATCATAAAGCCTATGAAGAAGACTATGGTAAAGTATGATTGGTGATGATAATATTGATTGATGATAACCTTTTTTATGCGCGGCTACCCAATGACCCCAATTTTCCTAAAATTATATCATCAAAATGCCATAAAATAATGCGAAAACTTTCAAATGATCTTATTTCAGCAAATTCGAATCGGATATTTGGAATAAGAAATAGAATTTTGCTCCATGTTTTACAAAATTTTCTACCCAATGACCCCTTTTTTGACATTTTATACCCAATGACCCCCTTTTTTTTCGAAATATTATACCCAATGACCCCATTTTCATTTTGTTTGTACCCAATGACCCCCCTTTCTAAAACAACGTTTTGTACCGATAGGTCCCGACTTCGCGACGTCGGTAGGCACATACCCGTCACTCGTAAAGTTGCGTGTCCCCCGCCCCGTGGTCTGCCTTACTACGATAGCATATGGCAACAAAATCCATGTTGATGATATCTTTCATTGCAGGTACCAAACGTTTCACGTGTGATGTTAGGTGCATGATTGGCTACACACCTTCTGCATATTGGCGGTTTTGTTGGCTTTTTACAGTTCCCATCGTTATTTTGGTAAGGCAAGCAAATAATGGACGATCTTATAATTAGATTGAATTTTGTTTTTTCAAACCTGATTTGTCCCCTATTTGTAAGTCTAATGTTTGCCTATGTCCTAACCTACACCTAAATGGAATCAGCTAATGTCTTTGTGTTTATAGGTCAACAGATCAATTTGGCAGCGTTTAATCAAATATTCAATGCTTAATCGATATAGCTCGGTATATATCAAGTACGTCAATGAAGGTATGAATGAAGACTTGGCCAAAGAAAAGACCAACAATGAAGACCATGTGGGCCGTTAAACGCAATCTTTTCGACAGATACGGGGTATTTTTTTCCGTGTAACGTCCATCTGAAAAACGACGACACTCATCAGGATATCGTGCCCGACCTCGAAAAGAATAGGGATAAAGACATGCACGTATACAAAGCGCTGAAAAAAGTGCTGGCTACATCAACCTAAAAATCGCCGGGCTTTTCCACCAAGATGTAGATGGAACGCATCGAGGCCACGCCTACCTCATTAATATTCACGAGTCATGAGTACGCTAATTACCCATGCCCACCTCATTAATATTCATAAATGTCGAAAAAGATCCTGTTACTACTCAGGAGCTCAAGTCGTCAACAACGTAGATCATCTTCTATATCCCTGTGCGATGTGCACAACTCAACAACTGCACCAACATCAAATTAGCGAATCCAATATTTCCATAGAAGCAGGCTAGCATTATATTTAACAAGTTCTGAAGTAAGATTCGAACCAAGGAGCAATCATAAGCTGTCAATTTGTAATCTTACCTATCTAAATGGGTAAGTGTAAACCCCCCAACCTTTTGAGGAGGCAGAAGAGCCACATCAAAGCGGACCGAAAGCCGACTCTTTTTGATTGAGACTTCAACTCTAAAAGAGTTAAATTGTATAAATATCATCCTTCGGCTGCGTAGCAGGCGACTACAAGTTTTCTCCAGCTACATCGGTCTTGAGCCATTGCTGATAGTTGACCTTGACTCAGCATGCTGTCCGTATCCCCCAAAAGACACTGGATGAATTTCCAGAACAAGGTTCGTTGCCGTCCAGGTTTCCTCTTGCCATGAGTTGCAACATACAATGCATACTATTTTACTGGCTCATCGTCAGGCAAGTGGAGTATATGCCCTACAAATTTCAATTGACGAGTCCTGCCTTTCTCCACAAGTGGCGCTGTCTCTGTCAGATTGTAGATGGTATCATTTGGTACTCTGTCTACTCTCTTGATGATCAGCATAATACGGTAGCAGGATATGCCAAGTGAGTTGATTTTATTTTCCATAAACAGTTTAACCTTGGTGGAAATTGGGATGGTCGGACTTTTCCACAGTTGCTCTAATTTCCAGAAGGCTGTCCAAGCAAGAGCTTTCCGTCTCTTCAGGTCACTAGCACTGGACTCCATCATGGAGTTTAGGTATCTGAAGTCTGTTACATGCTTAATGGGGTTTCCGTACACTTGGAGAGAAGGCTGGGGTTGACAGTTGATGGTCTTATACTCTGTTTTGGGTGCGCTGATTATAAGTCCAAGGTCTGTTGCGGCATTAGCGGTCCTGGAGAGCTGAGACTGGGCCCGAGGGGTGGAAGACTCGAGGAGAGCGATATCATCAGCAAAGTCCAGGTCATTTAGTAATTTGGCCGGATATCTACGAGGACAGGTCACAACTCCGGAATCTGGTCAAGACGCCTTTCCCAAAAGGGAGTCAACAAGGATGATAAAGAGAAAGGGAGCCAATACATCGCCTTGTAGGACTCCTGTTGTTACATCGAAGGGTTCTGAGAGTTCAGAGTAACTACGCTACTGGAGTTACTGAAAGTACCTTTATGGCACTGACCAAAGTGCTTGAAATGCCGTATTGAAGTCGCATATACCCGATGACCCCAATGACGTAGCAATATTGAGAACATTACTGTTCTGTTAATGGAATCAAAGGCCTTCTTGAAGTCAACGAAGCTTACGAAGGTAACTGTCAAGGGGAGCTGGTGTTCCTTAATGTCTTCCATAATCCTTCTCAGTATATGGATCTGCTGTGCGCAGCTGCGTCCTCGTCTGAAACCAGCCTGGTTGCACCTCAGCAAGGGGTCTAAATGAGGCCGGATTCAGTTTAAAAGGATCTTGTTGTTGACTTTAGCAGCTATGGACATGAGTGATATGCCTCTGTAGTTGGTCATCAAAGAAAGGTCACCTTTCTTTGGCAATGGTATAATAACATTGGTGATCTATTGGCGTGGTGGAGATAGTGTAGTGTAAACTTCTGAACAGAAAGCATGAATGACATCAACCAGTATTTTGATCACCACCTCCCTGAAGGGCCTCGGCTGTAATGGCACAATCTAAATCTGCTGCTTTGTTGGCTCTCATGGCGGCAATTGCGTTAACAGTCTTTTTACGAGTAGGGGGTCATCACAGATGGGGAGGTCTTCTTGCGCTGGTGGGGGTACATGCAGTTCTGACAGACCTAAACCACTGTCATTGTTGAGCAATGAACTGAAGAAACTTTTCCACTCATCGAGAAGTTCTTTATCACTTGAAGGAGCCCCGGGGAAGGAGCTGTCCCATCTCTCTTTTTGACTTTCACATTTCGCTTGGAGTTCTTTCAGGAGAGTGTGTGGATAATTTCCCAAGTAGTTGTATTGTTCCCAGTCTCATCAGCAGCTCTCAGCGCATCCATTTGTTTATATCTGAGTGCCGCATCTTTCTCTTGATTGTGGGGATTTGCTTAGAGAAAATTTCTTCTTAGCCTTATCCCTCTCGATTTTCAGGTTGATGGTATCATCAGATACCCAGCTTGGCAGTCCACAGGGCTCTTTCTTACCAACCACCTTCTCTGCAACTTATAAATATAAATATAATGACCTTACAAATACTCTCGTGCAAATTGAAATGACAAAAAGGGTTAAATGGCCTTAGCCTATAGCACCTCTTAGTTCAGAGCTGTTTCTCGTTCTTAAACCATGTGAAAAGTACGTCGTATCATTTAGGCTTATTTAGTATCCATTTCAGTCATGGGATTCATCGTACCGATCAATTTCTGTTTACAGACGATTCTGGTGTTCAGTTTTGTCGACTATACTGCAGCTAGCATGGGTGATTATATTTACCCACCTCGTGCAGAAGCTATTGGTTGGACGATGACAATGACATCTGTAGTTGCTGTCATGATATATGCTGTTGTATACGTTTGTCGCCAAGAAGGGACGTTACTTGTGGTAAGTTTGATTTGATTTGATTTGATTTGTTCGGGTTTTGACAACCCTGGATAACCCAAGAAAGCCTCTATTGAAGCTTATTTCCATTGGGGTCCATTTGAACACCGGGACGGGTTGGGAACAGTCAGGGGTTAACACCCTACTCTGTTCGAAACTGGCTGCGAGATACATGTACAGGTATGGCTGTCTGTACACGGGACCGACGGCTTAACGTCCCCTCCGAAGGACGGAGTACTTTCATGATTCATTTACCCAATTCTAAATGAACCATGGGGAGAGCGGAAGTCTGAATTTTAATCTACAGAAGTTGCCAATTAATTTCACGTTTTTAAAAACATTTCGTTCAGACTCTTTTCTTGTAAGTGGTAATCAACGTTACTTGACATTACATGGTTATTGACTCTTCACACCGTTGTTTTGAGATTGAAAGTTGAAACCAGTGCTTGTTGCGTTTCATTTTGGTGGGGATGTGCGACTATATGACTTTCAAAACGGACCCCGAAATATAGACAAATCCAACGAGCCAAGTCATGGTCAGGATTTGGTCGGCCAAATTTGGTTCCCCGCATGCACCAAACTGGTGTTGTGAGTGCCCAATTGGGTGGCTTAAACCCGCTTAAAATTCAATGTTAGATTCTTTTGTGTTGTAAACTGTCATCATTCTCTTGTCTACGTGTAACACGGGTGATAGAATGCAGTTTAAAATACCCTTCAAGGCCGCATCATTTCACATTTTAGGTGAGATAGCTGGGTCCCCATCGCGGCTATGCAGTTAGCAACCTGGACAACCGATTCTTTAGAAATGCTTAGTCGCGCTAAAAGTCGATCGATACATGTTAAAATCAGCACAATTCAGAGATACACCTTTTGCTATGAAATTAATTTTCTCGGTCAAATATAAAGCAATATTTTTTTTTTCTTCAGTAATGTCAGTTAAAAACTTGGTGCTTGGATATACATTTTTTTTACAAATCCTGGTGTTAAAATTAAGCATCAAATTGTGTCTTTTAGTGTGATATTTTTGATTTTTATAGGCCTTCAGTTCGCCCGCGAGCTTTTTACGGAATTCATTTTTTAGCGTCTCAAACTAATATAGTTTGCTAAAGAAAGATATTTCCTACCTCTGTAAAGCACATCGTGTGGGTCTATATATTATAGTTTTGTCAGAATTTCCGTTTTTGTTTTACCCTTTTTCCCTTCATGCTCCGAACATGTCTAACTCAGTACTTTTATCTCGAGAGCAACCAGCAGAAATAGTCGATATTTCCTTTGTTGTTTATCCAGGTCAATTTTCCATTGAAAGCAAATTGCCCGACCAGCGATTTGGTAGCCCAAATCCCCAATTGAGTGTTCTGGTTAAACATGATCAGTAGGAGCGCTATAGGCCTGGGAATTTCTTTGCTATATTGAAGTTCTAGCAACACTGTAGCCATGCCGGTATTCCCAACGCACTGAAGGGTCTATTGTTCTATCGTTTCCGATTTGAGCGCTGACATTATAGGAAAATGTTGCCAATCAATATTCATGAAGTCGTGCGATCAACACCTACAGCTGTTCAATTGGGCGACTTTATTGTCAGGTGTTTTTATTCATACATTGGGCGTATCGAGCTGCATCGGTTGATCCGCAATTATATTTAATATAGTATTATAGCCCTACAAGTACAGCGTGTCCCAAAAGTAACTTAACATTGTGAATTGGCCATATCTCAAATATTTCCTACTTCATACCAAAATGGAGAACATATTCATATAGATTGATCTTTTAGAATTATTCTGATACCAAAAACAGCATTATTGATGACCCTTTGACCTTACTGTGCGACTGTACATATGTGTGTATCAAACCCACAAAAGCAAGCTCATGTGTTCTTTGTTCAAGAACATGAATGATGTGCATCCCTGAACAATAGAGTTGGTTCACTCACTGCGCACGCTACATTTAGGTATGAACATTCATGGATTACATGGCTTAGCGTAAGCGTGACTGCTGTTTGAGATTATAATTAGGATATATTGACAATATTAAACTTTACTTTAAAACAGTTGAAGTGAAGATGAATTTCCTATAGATCAACGGATTCAGGTCGTATGGTTCTTTGCCGAGACAAAGTCGGACAAACTCACTGAAGCAATGTTTAGGGAACAGTTTAATGTAAATTATGCACTACCCAGCCGAAATACAATCCAGCAACTAGTGCTGAAATTCATATCAACTGGATCTGTTCATGATCTACTTCGGGCAGGACATGGAAGAACAGGAAGATCGGCTACAAACATTGATGTCATACGAAGAGCGGTGGCGAAAAGCCCAAGGTGATCAGTACGTCGACTTTCAATGGAGAACAACGTACCGCGTACAACTGTTCATCGAATCCTAAGAAAAGATCTTAAGTAATTTCCATATAAAACCCAGATAAAACAGAAAATGAAGATTACGCATTGAAAACAAACAAACAATCAAACAAACACAGCCAAATTAAACAAAACAGATTTTAAAATGATAGCACGTTATATCGTGTTCACGTCTCAAATGACGAGACTTATTTTGCGTTTATAAAAGTGGGTTTTACGGTACGGTAGATATCCAATAATTTCATGCCAAAGGGTCATGACCACATAGGCATGTTTGGTATCATAACATTTCTAAAAGAATTATCTACATACTGTGCAATTTTTGTAACGACACTATTAACCCAACGCAAGTTATGGCAAATTCACAATGTTAAGGGACTTTTGGGACACCCGGTATGATTTGCTTTGCTTTATTGATTGATTCAGAAATAGTATGGCTATATGCTTCAGCAAATATATCACATTTGAGGTCCAAGGTAGACTCCTATATACGCGATGCTCATGTAAAATACTATGGTAGGCCTATACATAATAAAACACGATGTGGACCGCAGCTAATGTCTTTAAAAATACTACAGTAGGAGTGATATCATAATTACTTCAAATCCTTATGTAGACCTACTGGCAAGCAATGTAGACAACTTACTTGTGTAGATTCTTATATCCGCCATACAGAGCGCACACTTTGCCTATGCTGCTGAACTGTCCGTAGCGAAATGGTAGAGCAAAGCGTGTTCACTGAGTATAATCAAATGAGCGCCCAAACCAATTTGGGCGCTGCAATAGCTAGGTTTTTATTGTAGGTGAACCTCTGTTTTGTGTGCATGCGACAACTCACGCACACCCTTGGGATGGACTAGTACAAAAGGTACCTCTCGTACGTATAGGCGCTTTTACGTGACTTTCGTTTCATCACTTATTGACAGTAGCCTGCCTATTATAGCGTTCATACGCTGGTCAGGCCAGTTACCAATTTAATGGCGGAAGCCCTTTATCATGTTTATCTCGAACAAAAGGTACCTCTCGATGAATAGCATGTCGGGAACTCCAATTGGCACAAAGGAACAATAAGCGTTACATAATCTATTTCTTCTCCTTCCTATATAAACTCCTTGGGTATTCCTATTAAACCCAGGGATATCGATCCACAATGCTAGTATTAGCCTTAGATTTCACTCGTTGATTTTGAAAAATGGTCAGCCGGCAGTAAAAATGGTGAAACGAAAACGCAAATTCTGACAAAACTATGATATATCGCTCGCGGTGATGTGCGTTAGAAAGTTGGGAAAAATCCTTCATTAGCGAACTATCTTACTTTGAAAAGCTAAAAGGTTGATCCAAAAAAAGGCTCGCGGGCAGAGTTTAAGCCTATCAAAATCGAAAATCTTACACTAAATGACTAAATTTCACGCCTAAGTTTAACACTAGAATTTGAAAAATAAAAATACAGTATCAAGCACTACAATTTTTCCTGACATTTACTGAAAAAATGAAAATGATTGCTTTTCATTTGGCCGAGAAAATTAATTTTACATCGAAAATGTGTAACTAAAAATTTAGCTCATTTCAACACCAAATTCGATCGTTTGTATTGCCTCATTAAATGACTGAGTGAGCCTTGCATAACAAAAGAATCGGTTGTCCAGGATGCTAACTGTATGGCTGCCATTGAGGAGTAGGAATACGTGAAATTGGATTCGTCTATATTTATACCGGGATATATATACAAAATGTGTTTAAAAAAGGAGGGAGATCCAAAAATATACACACGTGTTCGTGATTTTTAAATGATTTCTGTTCACAATGAAGTTTTACACATGATAATAATTATTGTACATCATGAATCATTATCTGATTACGGTACTATTAAATGAATTGACTTGTTTTACCTTCTGCAGCGACTAAAAACATCTGTATCGCCTGCTCCTGACTGGGGACCTGCTTTAAATGAAAACAGAATATTAGCTGGATATTCTAAGCTTCCAAATGGTGACATGGAGGACAGCGAATTTATTCCGTCTACAAAATCTGAAATGAATGACAAGCAGTTCGCAACATATATTGCATTGGCAACGAAAGATCAGAACGAAAGCGTCAGAAATATGGAAGGTGAATCTGTCTGAGACTGCTATCATGGTTATGGTTTTCCTTCCTCGATGCAGTGATGTCAGCACGCAAATATTACCTCAAATTCCAATCAGGGTTGTAATAACGGATTGTTCAAAACCAAAACACTCCGCCTCCGATGGGGCAGTGCAACTTGGACTTGCTGTACAGGCTGTAACAAAAACAAACTTTACAATCACATTTTTATATCAAATTTAAAGTAAAGAATAAATAATGCAACGGCATAACCTGTAGTTAATTAGTATCGTCTTCAAAGGTCTATTTTAGGGAGGAAGTCACTGCACGTTTGACAAGTGTACATGTAGGTTACGTTTGTCGCAGTGAGCAATGAGCATGGGCTAAATGTTCCAATCGTCCAGCTAATCCGCTACTAAAATTACTTGACCTGGACAAATGCGCCCCGGGAAATGCACCCGAAGTGGCGTATCGGTCCGATACGTCACTATGGATTGTAGCGAGGTGTATGACATTTTAGGGTGGCCTCAAACCTGGAAATATGGCGATGCACACCAGTGGCGGCTGAAGTATTAACATTTAGGGGAGACGAGTGCATTTTGTGCCGGTTTTACTTGGACATTTTCGCTTGAAGCGCACGAACAATTTGCAAATGCTGACTATTTTAGCCCCAAATGAAGGTAAAGTTTGGTGAGCCAGTGCGGGCAATTCGCACAAAAGTTTGCAATTTTAGTCTATTTTGGACCCAAATCACGGTGTTTTTCGGGCTAATTCACAGGGCTAATGTTGATTGAATTTTTTTTCTGTTAGATAGAACTTCATTTCCAGCTGATTCCTGTTAGACCGGTTGAAACAATATAAAATATTTGAAGCACGGATATTTAATTCTCACTGCACAGATTTTAATCTCACTGCACAAACGTGCCAAGAGGCACGTTAAAATAGCCCCTGTCATAGGTTGTATCTGATTATCTTAAGGGTCTAGAAAACGAGTTGGGTCACTACCATAATCGATGATATCAAGCTTGTTGTGCCACTGATTGTTATCATGGAGTGTGCATCAAGGGAAACGAAAGGAACACAATAGAGCCGTTTCTTGTATTTATTTTTTCTTTTTAAATATTTGAAATAAACGATATTCCTGAGTGAACGTAAAACGCAATCACTGTCTTTCCAGTCAGAATATAACAACGGCAGGTGGTGAAAATGATATTCGAAAAGGAAGAAACAATGTTGCCAGATCTGGAAGTTTCCGACAACGTTTGAGGGCTCTCGATGTAAATTCTTTTATAAATCTATGAATGATATTTACTTAAAGTGTATTATGTAGCTGGGAGGAAAGGAACATTTTACTTTTCGTGTTAAAGATATAGATTTTTCCTCAAAAAGACCCCAAAAAATTAGGTCTTTTTGGGGAAAAAATGTGTATCTTCAATACGAAAGGTCAAAATGTTCAAATGATCGTCGGCTTTTCCTCCCAGCTACATACTACACTTTAAGTACATATCAGTAGATTTATCAATTTTACTTCCAGGACTGTAAAATATGAAAAATAAAAAAATATATCAATTTTTAATAATTTGCCATGAAAGGTTTCATATCGCCCATTTCAAAAAATAAAAACTACTTGATATCAGAAGGACATTCCTCGTATTCAGAATGCAGTTCGGTATATCTGATGTGCTCTCATGTCCTACAAAAATACTGTGCAACGTTGTCATATCCGATCCCTTAGATTAATATGCCAAATTTGTTTACTTGAAAAGGAAGAAACAATTGTTTTACTTGAGGAATTGGTAAATTCTAACATTTCTTTCATTAATCCATATATCCGCTTTTGCAGTAGATACCAATTTTATAACAATGGGCGGGTTTTTTTACGATCACGGAATGTTTTATTCATGGACTCCAAATAAATTGTGCAAATAAAATGTATTTATTTCAGTTTATTTGAAAGAAGGAAATTAAATCATAATTATAGGATCCCTTGTTTTTGTCTTTCCTGCATGATCATCCAAGCTTGATATCCTCGATTATCATGATTATGGCTCTTTTTCTAGACCCTTTAGATATAATCTGACATAACTTTGGAACCCGAGTATTATGTGAACCAATAAAATGCCTGTAAGAGTAGGCAAATATTATGACGTTGCGCTGTTAGTTTTTACTTAGCAAAAAAAATGCGATTGTAACATATTTTGTTGCAGCCTGTATAAAAATTTGTTTTATACAATATCTTTATTTCATGAAGTTCAGCATTGTTTGTTATCACCTTATGTACGTATCATTATTTGTCTTTGCCAAGTTGTTGTCATATAGTTTGTAAATGACACTTGCGACAAAATAAAACCAAAGAAGAGAGGCAAAAGATTCTTGTTCAGTAATATATTATTAAAGCGGAATATTTAATATTAATAAAAGAAACAAATCTTATAAAATACTACAGCCTACTTGATCAAGGAACATTGAATCAAGGAGAGTACTAGAGTAGCAGATCTTTGGTCATTTAGATTGACTTTATCCAAAATGCAAAATAACAATAAAGCATTATAAGTACCAATAAAGCAAAAACAATTACACCTACATCACTCAAAACAAGGCGGTTCTCGAACCACAAGTCTCACCTGCCTTTACAATGAAAATCCAACAGTATTTACTAATTTGGCCTCAGATGCCCCCAGATAACCTGCAAAAATTGCAGGGCCGACATTTTTTGCAAGTAGAAGTAACAAGTTTCATGAAAATCCAACAATATTTATTAGCTTAAAGAGGAAGCCCCACCAGAGCAGTTCTTCTGGGGTGAATCAAATGTCTTTGATCATGTTAAGAAATTGCTGCCAAACAAATGACCCTGGCATAGTATAAACATAGGCATTAGTAAAGTCACTTGTCAATTGTCACTTATTAATTTGATAACCAGGCAGGTTTGGATTATCCCAGAAGAACTGTACTGATGGGGCTTCCTCTTTAATTTATTCCGATGACTCCTGAAGAACCTGAAACGACCTTGAAATAACAGCCAGATTTGTTTAACTAAATTCGGTACCAAGCTTCATGATACCAAGTTCCATAAAAATCCAACAATCATTACTATAAAATACTTTCTGAAAGCTCAGAAACATTGGATTTGTCTATCAAAAAATCACCAGTCAACAATAATACTATTAATTTCATCTTGTCAAAACCAATTATATTTCACTGACCAGACGGTTTCGACCAACTTGGGCGATGGCCATCTTCAGAGTAATGTTTTAAGATTCAACTTCTGTACATTAACAGAGGGTGCTCCAGCACAAAGAAGTGCATCAATATACCCGACTAATGTAGTGTGCCCCCTCGTCTCAGTTCATGGTGTTCAGTCAGTAAAATATTATTGGTCTTGATGAGATGAAATTTATAGTATGAGTTTCTACAAACCTAATGAACCCCTGCAAGACTAAATCATTACAACTTTGACCCCTGATGACCTTTTTTTTAAATTGTATCCATATTTTTCCAAGTAGAAGTACCAAGATTAAGTAAGATTTAATCTTTCCCGAGAGAAGTGCTTTTCAGAGAGATGAGCTTTCATAACTCTAGCGAGTGCCATCTGCAGAGCAATGTAGTACCAAGTTTCATAAATCCAACAAGCTTTACTAATTTGACTCCAGATGATCCTGATGATCTTGAAATCACCAACCCCACTCCCTCCAAAATATGTGAAACAACACCATAACACCGACACATCTATATGGCCCAAATTTGCTTGCAATGAGATTTGAACCTGTCACAAGAGAATATTTTATTAAAACTTTAATATTGCTCTCATATACATACATGTCCATCCCTACATACATTCATATGGGAAAGTGATTACATCTAGTCTCCAACTTTCAGACAAGACAAAAATTAAAGGATCATAATCATGATTCTGATACTCATGATTTGCATTCATTTTTCTGATCTCATGACAGCTGATCCAAGTGTTCTTCAGTGTCATGGGACTTTTCTTGAATGCAATGACACTCATCAGATTTACAATGTTAAAGGATTCAATTGCACATTATTTCAACAAACCATTATGCATGCCAATGAAATGGTGTGATCATGTGATCTTGACTTTTTTCTTAATTTGAATGATGATACTAGTAATCTCGACCCTCTTCTTAATTTTAAATAAGTCCCAAGATTTGTTTTTTACTCTTGGAATCACAAAAATATTATAAGTCTCTGAAAGAACTGTACCATTGTAAACTGTAATTTTTGAGTATTTTAGTTCCTGAAGCAAAGAATTCAGAAAATGTACGCCTTCATACTTGAAATAGTAGACTTTTCGATGATGTTTATTATTTAGAATCCTTTCCACAGATTTAATACAGCAAGCAACATGATCAACGGTACCAATAGTACCAAGCACTGAATAATACACATGAATGTTTCAATGCAAGCTTAAATGTACATTCTTTTAACTCAGACTGGGTTAAATAGAACAGTAGGTGCCACCACTATGTTCCATCAAATTTTCTACGGGAATGCCCCTGAATTACTATGCCAACTACTTCCGGACCAGCTCCAGACTGACCTCGCCCGCTGCTCAGTTAGATCTCACGACCTTGCAGTTCAAATTCCAAGATCTAACCTTGTTAGTCATGAGCGGTCTTTCATTCCATCTACAGCCCGCACATGGAATGCACTCCCGCCTCACATTCCTGGAATTGCGAAACGGAACAGCTTCAAAAAGGAGGTTAATAGCTATCTAGGCGCCAACCCGTCAGCTTTATCGCAAAGATAACAGCTGTTAATGCCTTGATATGTCTTGACATAAAAAAAATAAATAAAAAAATATAAGGTCTGATTTTCAAATTGTTATATTTCAAGAACGAAGTGGTCTATTTTTAAATTTAAAAAATATGTGATAGCTGGTTTATTACTCAATAAAATAGAGTATTGCTATCTGTTTTGATGTGGTATTTAAATACTTATTAATTCAGTTGGTGCATATTGTCAAGAAAACACACAATTTGATAAGACAACGAGTGCGCCAACACGCAACAGCAGCACGATGTTTGTGACGGTTTCGTTCATTTAAAACAAGGGGGATGTCCTAACAAAAGTAACTTTATTTTTTCTGAAAAAAAGGCAGTTTTACTTATAAAAATTATACTAAACTGAATAAGAATGAGAATAAACAGCCGGTATCCACAACTCAAAATATTGGCCAACCCATCCATTATGACATAATATTTGATAGGCAAAAGACAAAATCCTATCTTTTATTTTCTAATTAACAAACATTTCTGATGGCACAGTTCTTTCAGAGACATTCTGTATATTTAAATATTAAACACACACTTTTCACATCATATTGCACATATCTTATATATCCTGATTCAGAAAATTAATTGCTATAATACTCTCTATAAAATAAACCTTTCTCATAAATCTCTATCTAGAAATGTGATTTATATATTTTTTTAGTTTCTATCATGTACCTCTAAACAACTCGTTTTCATCATGGTATTTTGTGGTATTTATGGATGTTAGGGTTAATATCCTCACCAATGCCCTTGTCAGGCAAAAAAACATGTTTGTTTCCTGTAGCAGGTCCAAAAAGTCAAATGCGAAAAGCGTTTTTTTGTTTTTGTTTTTTTAATCCATGTCTTGAAATGGAAAATAATACCCTTTTCGCTGCAAATTGGAATGGGAATTTACAGTGGGTTTCTCCATATTTTTTCATATTCAAGAATATTTATGACCCCCTTTTAACCTGCAGTAGTTTATCACTATGCTCGTTTGTTGTGTAATGTGTAAATGTTTACTCCAGTAGTGTTTTATATTATTTTTTGCGATTTTTCGGGGTTTATTTCTTTTTTTTTGTAAGTGAAAAAAATTCAAATGCGCACAATAAGCCATCAAAAATAAAATGTGTGCGCGCTACAGGAAACAAACCTGGGTTTTTTTGGCCTTATGCGATACTTTCCATTTGTAGTCCTGATTGGACTCTTTCTGTACCAACACTTTCAAATTCACTTCCAAGTACATCATACTAAACTTGCTCATATTCATTTGTCAGCTGATACTTGATAGAACCTGCTGATATAAGAATTATAGGTTAATACATGCGTATCACTTGCTGGGAGTGAAATTGTACAAAAGTGGCACTCGTACTGAGATGTTGATGCATTTAATGCACCCCCCTATTTTGAGCAACAAGTGTTATGCATTGAATAAGTTCATCAGGATTGTTAGATATCAATTATTGGTAAATTGTGCTTTACAAATCCACTTGATTACTCTAGTTTTTAGGCGTTTCATCTTCCTACGAAGACTTCATCAGTAATGTGATGAACCAGCAACTCTCCTTCTCATCTCCAGCTATTACAAAGAACTACACCCTCAGGAGATGAGAGTAGGAGTGTTGCTGATTCATCACATTACTGATGAAGTCTTCCGTAGGAAGATGAAACGTCTAAAAAACACGAGTAGTCAAGTGGATTTGTAAAGCACAATTTACCAATAAGTGATACGCATTTATTAACCAATTTCATATACAAGAAAAAATCCATGATTTTTGCTATTTTTATAACAAAATTGTCACTAAAAGTATTGGAAAATACAAGCAAATATAAATGCATCAACCCACAAGAAAAATTGAATGTATCCCAGACCATTACGCATAATACGCGGAACGCGTGCCTGTGCATATACACAATCAATGCATGGTTCGCATTTTTCTAACATTCACTCTGATTGTTTCTCGCTATCTAACAGTGTATGAATGCATATTAATGATATTAATCTTCATAATAGATGCAAGAAACAACTTCTGATAATATTTTAAATTAAGTATAAATTAAATGTAGACCTATTTAACACACATTTTTCAATTTAGCTTATAGTATGTCATTGGTGGTATTCGTGGTAACAACATTTCCAACCCGGTTAGTTGTGCATGTGCTACACACACAAAATTACTAGCATTCCAAGTACTTGTCAATGTAAAATTATGAAACATGAATTTCATCCATGGTGTTGTCTTTTTAAAGACATTTCTTGTTAATTATGTCTTACCCGTACGTTAGTGCACCATCATATTTGCTCAATAATTATACTGTCTCTTCATATAAGCATGATATGAGAAACTAAACTTTCAAATTCTCTTGTACATGTATCATTCCAAAATGGAGAATAGATTCTGATAAAAGAAGTTCACTACACATCATGAACTCCCTCAAGAAAATATATGTTAACAAATTTACAAACATTAAAAACTGTATTTCTGAGAATTGACTGAATATACACTCCATGTAGATTAAAGCCACGATTTCTCAGCGATACGGAAAAACAGAAAAATTTACGGAATTCAGGGTTTGCTCACAGAAATTTGAAAATAGTGAAAAACTGTGAAAAATGTCTAACTTTTGTGTTGATTTGCATTATAAAACAAAGGAAAGTGATTATTTAGCAGTAATCAACCATTAAACAACCCATTTTGGCATTAATTCTAGGCCTACAATAGTAAAAAGTAAGACAAAATACACTTTTAAAACATGTTTGTTTTCACTTTTCAGTGCTTTATATTGGAAAACGGAAAATCACGGAAATCGTCCAACACTGATTTTAAATTTTGTAACACAGAGAAATCATGGCTTTAATGTAGATCATCTGTAAATTATACATGCATTGATTGCATATCACTAAATGTTTTTGTTTGACTATGAGAACATTAAGAAATTACATTATTACACCATTATAGTTCCATTTGCTTTTAGAAACTAAAAATAATCTCACTTTGATCATCTTGGCCATTATGAGAAAATACCATACATATTTGTTATATCCCTACTCATATTTAGGCCTATATATCAATTAAGATATATCTGAATAATTTGCATTGCAGGAATGTTATAAATGATTGACATTATTTTGTTAGCCAATTCAAGTAACTCTTACTACCTATTTGCATATTATAGTGTCATCTCGTCTCAAGTCTAGTGCCTGACAATCTCAAAAATACCAACAAACTTTACAAACTAATATAGTACTCTGCAACAGTGCATATAAAATATATCCATGGAATTGAATTTTTAACAAGGTTTAAAAATCTGTGTACAATGAGGTGTTTTTACAACAGAAAGCAAAATAGGTTAACTGCCAAGAGGCCATTCAAAATCATTTCTGACAGCATGCTGATGGGGCACAGTGGCATAACCATAATAAAGGGCTTCGACTCATAATTGTGACGTAACTTGTGGGCGAGAGTTCACATCTCTGCGGTGCACTTTGGCAAGGTACTTTACCTTGCTTGCCACACCTCACCCAGGTGAATTGGAGAGCTGTTTACAGAGAGTTACAATCTGAGTGCTGAGAAGAGCCCAGCTATGCTACAGTTGTGCCATTGTTGCAGCAAAATGAGTTTGATGTATCTCAATGGCAGCGAAAAAAATTGTGCTGATTGCTGAAGTGTACATATAACCAAAATTTATTTATATTAATTTTTAAATAGTTCATTTAGGGAAATTTGGAAATGAAATCCAAAGCCATTGAAATAAAATCCATACAAGAGAATGCCAATGAATCAACAACTCTGGGCACAGACCTCGAAAGGGTATTGTCCTTTGCACTCCGAAGTTTGCCTTTTACTTTCAAATTGATATGCAGATTTTTAAACTAGCATTCTATTACACTACATAGGCAACTCCTATTTTCAAATGACATTGCACCTCATCTTCAAAAGTAGGGTGCAACTGGCGACACAAGTTGGAAAGTCTATTTCAAGGCCTCTCTGGATATTTAATGCTACCCGCATTTCCACAAGTTCGTAGCCTTAATTTCCAATTTACTAGATTAGTGTCCTCTTGGGTCAGCAACTTCTTTCATTTGTAAAAATAATAAGAAAATAATGAATAATGTAAATATGAAAATGAGCATGAGTGCAATTTTACAGGCTCCTTGCATTCTTTGCATAATTCTAGCTGAAATTAGCACATATATAAACACTTGAATAAGAGGCAAATTGTATAATAAACTTGAATCTAACAATTCACATAAGAAAGTACATTCAATAATACAAGAAAAGTACAATAATACGACAATAAATATAATTCATAAAGAAAAATATAAACTTTTAAAAATCTCTTCTTTTTTTTTCACTATCTATATATACAAAATAGAAAACTTTTGTTCTAATACTCATAAAGTTAAGTTTATTAAAAGCACACATTTTATATGTATATTCTTCTGACTGAGAAAAGTTGAAACGCATTGACTGTTCTGGACATTTTCTTCTGGCTGTGGCCATAAAAGCTCATAAAGTCGTCTCATGCTACAATATCTACTACAGAAGCACTGTATTGCTGAAACACATGTTCACCTTATTAACGAGCGACATAGGCTGTGCTTTGTGACCCTTCATGAGCGCAGAACAAAGTTTTGCCCAGTTGTGATTTGTATTCAGCCGATCAGATTATCTGACTGTTGTTATGATTATGCGGCAATTCAATTATCCAATCATAACCCCACTTCTGTGTTTAGGCCAAAAAAAATTGATTGGTTGCTCTTCAAAGACAAACATTTTGAGGGTCGGTAGGTTGATCCTTTTTTCATTTTATGGTAAAAAAATTGTGTGTTTTTGGACTGAATTGAAATGGAAATACCTCTTGTTTTTAATCAAATATGCATTTAATAAATTAAATGAGTGAATAACAAATATAAAATGTCCTTGATACTGTCCAAATTTAAGGTTTCTTCTAAAAAAAATGGGAAAAAACCCGACCCAAGATTTCTAATTTTTGGGTTGGTCTCTGAGGGCAACCAAACATTGGGGGGACTTTACGTATTGTACATGCTTCATTGGCAAATAAGTGCTGTGCATTTCTGCTGCCTACTATAGCATTTGTAGCAATTGAGAGACAAAATCACATAGTGACCAAATAATGATAGTGATTGTAACAAGTCACAACTTGTGACTCAAGGTAAAAATCAGTGACTCAACCACATTGAATTTGTACAGTGAGTCAAGTGACTTGACTTGACTTGAGTTCAAAATTAGTGATAACGGGCACAACTTCTGAGTCAGATAAGAATATACTGGTGAGTTGCTTTGTACATTTGTCCATATTTACATTATTTGGTAAGTACTGACGTTGGCACTTTCCTTTAGATTGACATATCTCGATGTCACTATCTGTCCACATTTGATAAAGCTGTGATCCTCATAGGTTAAGTGGATCAACATACATCTAAATTAGGCCAAAAAAATAAAGATTTGTCTCAAAGCTCACGAGTGGTTTGAAAACAAATGCGAAATGTGATATTTTTTTTTATTATTATAATTCCCGACTTGGTATTTATATGGTATTTGAGAAAAAAAATCTGATTTTCGCTGAATTTTCCGCAAATTTTTTTTTTTTTTTAAATCCCACGATTTCACAAGCTTTGAGACAAACCTTTTTTTTTGGCCTTAGTTAAAGCCATATTATAACATTTGCTGAGGAAGACGCCCTCACTGAATTTTTAAAATTCCTTTTTTTACACAATTAAATTGTACTTTATTAAACCAATATACCCTACAAAAATCAAGACTCTAGGTGCTGTAGTTTTGTCAAAATCCAAGATTTTGAATAAAACGCCGGAACCAGCGTTTTATTATTACGATGGAATTATTAGTTAACGCATATCGATGTTCATAACACACATACGCATTACGGCGTATGGACGGTGATATACACAACAAAGGGTCGTACCACAACATGACATGACCGAAGGAGTGGTACGTATTGGCGACATGTGCGCTGGTAGTAAATTCTAATTTTCTTTGCTTTGCCGTAGTTGTTCGGCTCAAAAATAAAAGGGATATATCTGACAGTAAAAGCTAACATTTTATGGCAAAGAAATGCTAATCTATTTTGTTTAAAAATGTTATAATATGGCTTTAACACAAGTTTGGTGTTTCATTTTTAATGCAATAGAATACTAAAAGAAGATAAATCAGTCTTTTTACTAAAAGCACTAGGTCACCAAGGATGACAATAATTATGTGTTCATATGTCCACTAGCTTTTGGCAACATGGTTTGTTATTCCTCTGTTGCTTTCAAATAAGGCCCAAATAGAGTCCGACGTTTTATGGGTGTTTTTCCATTGCAAATGCAGCAGCTGCTAAATTTCCCCAGTGTCTTCCACACTGGGGGGTACTCAAGTTTGGTTTGGGTATGGTGAACCGCTGAGAATTTGAAAGCGGACCCATCGATATACCAATTGTTCCAAAAAATTTGGACCCATTGATATACCAAAATTCAAAATGTTCAGCCAAATTTAACACAAATTGTCTTAAATTTTACAACTTTTCCCAAAACAATTTGGCTACAGTGAGGTAAAAATTGGGCTATTTTCCGAAGAAATTGAGAAATATTCCAAAAATGCTATCCACGTTTGCGGCACATCCCCGTATGTCTTTTGTACTGAGTGGGCTTCCACAGCATTTAAGTTTTCTGCAGCATCTTCCATGCAGAAAACGTTCAGAAGAAAAACAAAACCCTGAGCAAAGCTAATCACTTGATCAGATAATCAAGACCAAGAACGGAAAATCACAGCGGAGAACTGAAAGTCCCTATGAAAAACCAAACAAGTGATGTCTTTTGCAACGGATAAAACCCGTGGAAAAAGGACAGGAATGGGAAGTTTGCATTGGTGTTTTTTGATGGTTTTTTGTTGTCCCTAATCATCTAGAATATAAAATAATTTGGTTTGGTTTCAATATGTCCCACACGTATGTACATGTATCTTTGTTCTTAAGTACCTATATAACATTTACAGCCTAAACCCTGTGCCTATAAACCATGCAAGCTAATGGTACACTACTCATAATAACAATCAAGAAATCTTTGTTCTCCAAATTGCTTACCAACCAATATGTTACACAATTTGAATGTATCATACCTGCCAACCCAATATTGTCCAGCAGCATGTGTGTACAGGAGTGAGTTAAACCGATCTGTATTCTTTTGTGGAGGAATTTACCTAAAACTCTTCATTTGTGCACAGATAGTTTAAGTAAAATGTCCATCTGTGTACTTAATTTGTGTCTTGTGTTTTTTGAAGAAACTATAAAAGGTACTGATATGGAAATTTTATACATAATATAGACAATAATTATGTTAGTGTACTGATGAAAGGTACCACAGGAAATGGTCTGAATACTGGTGAATATTTCAAGGATTTTCAACGTTGGGTGCAGATCATTTGAACTCGTCCCGAATGTAGTCTACTGCTATCAGGAATATCAAGTATTTGGGTTAAATTTGGCAAGGCATACGGTGAGGACTACAGTAAATGCCACCAACATTATCAAGGCCACGACTACCATCACAATGCAATTCTTACGCTGGGTTGGAGCAAAAGGCACTTCCTATAAAAGTAGACAATCAAGAAGAAAAAAGAAAACATTTTAAGAATTAATTACAAGCACTGACAGTCTGAACACACTAAAACATGTTTTAATTTGTGAGGTATCAGGCCATCTCCTAATTAAAAGGTTGAACTATAACAGTGGTAGCTGTGACTATTGTGCTGCAGTCCTCACTTTCAATGTTAGCACCCCGGTGACTTTAAGTCACATCATTTTCTGGGGCACTTATTACAATTTTCAAATAAAAGTTACACATGGGAATTTACATACATACACACTCAAAATATTTTGTTAAAATCCAAAGTCAAAATCATCATAATCCTAAACTGTATTGCAAACAACATAAAAGTGCATACCATATTTCTGTGAATAGTCGCCCCCGGGGGCTTTGCATTATCCAAAAGGGGCGTTTATTAGAGGTCATTTTTAAAACGATAATTCCCATTAAAATCATTAGATAAGCTTAAAACTCATGCTGAAATGACAAACTATGAATATGAACAATATGACTTTCGGGTTTATGACCAGATTTTCACCAATTACCAACGCCATTAGCAACATTGTGTGCACCTTGTAAGCTTACTACACAAGATAGCGTGCAACTTGTAAGACTGGCAAACAAAACCTAAAACCTGGACCTATGGAGCAGTGCTTCAAGAGTACATGAGAGTGAACGCGGAGGGATTAACAATCACCCTGATTGGCTGATCAACATTCATGACAATAACACAGTTGACCCATCAAGTATTGTTCTTCTCCGATGATCATCATCATCCTGTAGCCAGGAATTAGGATATTAACCCCCTGGACACTACTGGTCATCTAACAGCATTTCTGATTGGTTGATAACTTCAAATGCTCAAATCAATTGCCAATTATGACTAGTCTTTAAACTACTTTACGGTCAAACTTGCATTTGCAGATGATCTTATTAATGCCCTCCTTGATCAAATTGGACACAATATTCGTTTTGGCCAATCGGCAGGTAGTTCTCATAGGGTTAATATCATATACAAGAACCTGCATAAAAACACTTACCACACCACCATCAGATGAGCCACAATCACTGTCAACAGACTTCCTAGATTTCGCATACTCAATCTTGTAGTCAGCTGGTGGCTCAATCATCCATGGCTTGATGTCTACACGTCTCTGCATCTCAGACATCAGGTTGCGCAACTCAAGAATATCCCTGCATTGGGAAACATTTATACAATTACTGAAATATTGAAGGTATGTGGATTAATAACAAAATTTGATGACAACAAAATCACCTTCAGGAAAAGTGAAGTTGAATTTTTACTAAGATCAGTTTTAGCAATTTACAGATTTACAGGCATAGTAATCACTATCTTATAATACAGCTTTTGTAAAAGTGATATGACTTATACATATAAGAGTGCACACTAGTAAATATAAGTCTCCTACACCCTGGGAGGAAAAAATCAGTGTTTCAAACGAGGAAACGTGCAACACGACTTAATTTAATACATTAGAAAAGGCTTAACACCCAACTATCAGGCCCTGATTCATATTAAATCCTCATTTAGGCCTGGGAAATAGATTGTCTGTGAAAAATGAGCAGGATCCGACTTTTTATGACGATTTGGCTAAACTTTCAAAATGTGTTGCATTTTAGAAATACCAAGCTATTCGTGAGGTGGTGTAAGCTGTATAGGCTATACATGTAGGGTGATCTAGTCGGCATTTTTCTGGAAAAAAATGCTGGACTCCGTATATAATTTCTACAATGGATGTCTTCATCTGACCTTCGACTTACAGAAAGAGTAAATTGAGTAAACTGAGTCGCTCTGGAGTCAAGAAATAGACGTTTTCCTGGACCATGTTTGTACAGAAAGTCAATGGGGGCTATTTACTGGTGTGCACCCTGTACGATTTTGACCTCTGTCAAAATGTTTTCGCCGCTTTCAAATTTTTTATCAATAAAATCCTTCAAAGCTAAGTTACAAATGACTGTGTAGCATATCAATTAGATGGTTTCTAGCCTCTTTAGCAAACTACCTGCAGATATTTGACTATTGAAGGAGTATAGGGGCCTAAAGGTAAGATTTGTGTACAAATAGGGCCTAAATGCATACTCAGATCAGATCACTGATAGCTTTGCAAGACGAATGTACATGCATTGCAAGACTTCCAAATTTGGTACTGCTGGCATGCTCTAGCATATATAGAACTGTGGGGAGAGGGAAAGAGGTAGCATCACCAGGCCCTAGTGGCACCCAAGCACTTTTTCTGCAATTTTCCTTTGGGATTTTCTACATTTTCAAATCGATTGACAGGGGACATGGCCTTTCAGCCCCCCCCCCCACACACCCCTGCAATACCCCCCCCTATGATGATACACCACCGGCCATATATTTTCTCCTCATTTGCTTATGCAATTTGCTCATCTTCATGTTTGCTTGATCTTATTTAGAGAGATTGAAATATCAAATCATGAAATTAGTTAACTGTAATTTTGTCATTGTTATCAGCAGTAGATAGCAAAAAATTCTCAAAATGGTGCCATTATGTAAATTGCTCAGACACCACTCTGACCTGCTTAAGCTAAGCAAATTTAACCTCTTTCACCACTCACTGGATAAGTAGGTAAGGTCTAGAGACAATACAACACCATTAATAATGCAACACAATAAGGTGAGTAAATATATTGTGACAAAGGACTTAAAGCAAATCATCTCGGTGTATCTAATAGCAACCAGCTACAACCATAACCTCCTAATGACAATTTCGAATCATGCTGTTTGGTTGCTATTGACAACATGCATGGTAGCTGACTTTGGTTCTAGTAATGCCTGCACATTAAAATTAAAACTGAGCAAATTTCGTTATTATTGAGATAAAATTATAATTCTTCTATAATAAATTTCTGGTCATTTTATATAATTAAAGATTCAAGAAAACACCATTAAGAATTGAATGTTTGATAGCTTTATTTAGACCTGCCAAGCTCAAGAAGCCTGTTTTTACCTGCATTCTCATATTCAGAGACTAGAATAATGAACACTGCTTAACAAGAAGACTTACAAGTTAAAGAAACCTGTACATTATTTGATCTATTTCTCTTGCTTCTCATGTGAAACTGAAATTAAAATTATCAAACCTAAATATACAACAAACAAGTAATATTTTCTCATGTAAATAATAAAAGTCACAATACTCAGGGGTCAGGATATTTACCCACTGCAAATTGCAAAAACCTGTTCTCATTCTCCTTGCTGCCGTTTTATGTTTTAAGAGAGAGGTTCTCTCAATTAAAAAGTCTAACTGAGCTTAGTGTTTAGAAAACAGCCCAAAAGATTGATGTCATCCTATAAACGAAACTGGGTTTCACTGAGAGGAAGGTCTGAAGAGCGTAATTTTGAACATTTCATGATTATATTTCTGGCTGGGAGTGAGGGAGTCAGCTGAGGGAGAACTAAACTAGGTTCATTCATAGGACACCAAAGATTGGGTTGTTCCCTTACCCTTATTGAAGAGAAGTTGAGCAGGTTGAAATGTTACTATACCTAGCACAGCTAAAATTAGGAGCCAAATTATATGAATTTTGACAGGGAAATGTACAAAAGATTGATATCCGACAACGGTATTACTCAATCAGACATTAAAAGTGATGCTGTATTTTCTTTTTTTAGAATGAAAAACGCAAGTTTTAGTTTAAATAAACGATAACATTTGAACCGATCATCATACTGTTCTCAACATCTATATAAACCAGCACTAATTCAGAATCAGATGGGTGATTTATGGGAGATTATATCCTTCATTACATTCTTATTCATAAATTGTTAAACGAGTATCATTTCACCAAACTAGTTTTTTAACTATTTTGCAAAGCAGTCAAAAAGCCGATTGATGGGGGAATGTGGTACTATTGGAAGTACTATTTCCCCAGAAAATAGTACTACTATTTCCCTTTGAGCATGTATAACCTCATTGCCGCGTCACAGTTCATAGTGGTCGGTGTAACTTGCCACGTACACGGGATTTCAGTGCCAGTTCTGGGGTATTAATGTGCATCAAGTCATGTTGTATTGCGAAGCACACAAGCAGCACAGAACTGCTAATGCATGTAATGACTGCAGCTAAAATATGGCTTCATCTGGCATAATCTGAGTTATATCAGGTTCAGTATCTTAATATTGTGAAATAACATACTAATATAGCTTCCCAACTTTGTGAATTGTATCATCTACCTTTCAAGAAGATGAATGTCTTCCCTCTCTACTACCATCTTGTCAACAGTAGGGTAGTCTAGATTCTCAACATTAACTGGTATATTCTCCACTCCAAGTGGCTCCATCACACCAGTATTAATCAGAATATTGCGACCTGCAAATAGGTTTAAAACAAAAACAAAAAACGTCTTTCGAGTTTGCGGTACAGAATCACTTGAACATTTGTCAAACTCTCACACTGTCTACTAAACAGACTGTACCATGATAATACCTCTCCCCCCCCCCCACTCATTAAAAGTAAGAGTGATGAAAAGGTAACAAAAAATGCTTAGACCTATTTCTGATTATGATATCTACAACCATCTTACTGCATGAGATGGCGATGCAATAATCACCATCATGACTTGTATGTATACTTCTAATCATGATTATCTGAGTTCATTTGCCATTGAAAAAAAGCACTAAAACTGAACAGGTTTGAGTGTAGCAAGCCAAGTGTGGAAGATTAAGGTCATATCTTCCACAGTAGGTGTATGGATTTCAACTGGAATAGCCCATTGGGTAGGGATGTGATCATGTGTGGCATACTACAAAAATGTAGCACATTTGACGAAATATAGACACAAAAATATATACTAATTGATTATTTTTGTTCAAAGTCATGATCAATTTGCCCAACTCCGGAAACATTTTGGAAAAATTTGCAAAAAAACAATGAAGAATCGGCATTTTTTCCCCAGGGGGGTACTTAGTACAAATGACCATACAGGGACGTGCCGCTAATATGGGTAGCATTTTCGGCTTTTTGGTATATTAATGACCCCTTTTTCTAAGCCAATTTTGGTATATGAATGGGTCCTTTTTTCAAAACTTTTTCAATTTTTTTTGAAAAATAGCCCAATTTTGCCTCAATCTAGCCAAAATTTCAAAATTTGTAAGAACTAAGACAATTTGGGTTTAATTTGGCCGAAAAATTTGACTTTTGGTATATCAATGGGTCCAAATTTCTTGAAAAATTGGTATATTTATGGATCCACTTTCAAATTCTCAGCGGCACGTCCCTACCAAAATCAAACTTGAGTACCCCCCCGGACTTTTTCATGATTTCTGGAGACAATTTGAAAAAAAAGCTACATCTCTAAACCAGTTTTCCTAAGGGCTCATATTGAAATACCCTACCACGTTTTCACACAGAAAGGCAGGATTCCCCTCGCTAAGCGCGAGCCTCAGGAAAGCTCGGTCATAAAACGGATGGATTATATGCATCAGTGATACACCCTGCCCAGGATTTTAACAAAAGAAGGCTAGCACAGGAAAGCTGCAGGATGGTGCACACCTTCCTGTGTAAGGGAATTTCAATATGAGCCCTAAAATTGTAATCCCAAATTATACAAACAAGCCTGAAAATACACCCCAAATCTGCTGCACATCCCAAAACCTACATTTTGTACATTTCTCCTAAGAACCATCCGCACACTAACAAAAATAATCAAACTAACCTTTGTGTATTGGAAATGCCCTTTCCAGCTCTAATGATTTTTTCATATGGCCTTCAAATAAATCAACACAAGCAGTAAATGTGTTCCAAAGTCTCTCGTAATCCCCGTTGGTTTCATTTTCTGATTTGAAATCAAGGCTGCTGAAATGTACACAGACAAAATGAGAAAAACAAATAAAACATAGAAATGAATGGGGAACATTTAACATTACTTAACTAAATGAAGAGAAATTTATTTGAATTAAAATTCTACCAGGGTTTGAACCTGCAGCCTATGAGGCTACAAAAATGTATACTATGCTATGCGTCATTCGGCCAAAAAGGTGTTTGTTTATCATACTTATTGATTATGGAATAATGCTCATACACACGATTACTAGTATATTACTAGGTCCTGTGGTTCTTGAGTTATGTGTAAAGAGGGTTGAAACAACAACACTTTTGTAAAGCGCACATAACTCATTTAAAACAATAAATCAAGCAACTTTTGCAAAACATCAAAGTGTTATTTTTCAATAATACCGTATTGTTTGTAATAAACGCTCCCCCTCTAATAAACGCCCCCCTCCAATTTTTCACAGAAAAATTGGAACATTTCCATGACATATCGTGTAGGTAAGCTTAAAACATGCATCAGTTATGTCAGTCACGATAGCTAAATTGAATGGACAAAACCTATTATGACTCAACTCCCATCCATTTCATTACCTAATTATGGTAGAATTTCACTAATTCCATGCACTTACAGGTGTAATTTTGTTGTATCCCACAAAAATATCATTTTCTGTGGGCGCCGCCATCATGTATTGAACACGATTTTTAAGCTTTTTTCACTGACAATTCACTTCCAATAAACGCCCCCCTTTTGGAAAAATGCAACGCCCCCGGTGCGTTTATTACAAACAATACGGTATATTGATTAAGATAATGAAAATTGATTTTTTTTTTTGGTTGCTTCGATCAACAATACCTCATCTACCCTTAAGTTATTGCTTTTGTTTTTTAGTGTTTGGATACTTCTTATGCAAATTAAAGCACCATCAATCAACTTACTCTTTAAGATGTGGCACAAGTTTCTTCTTGCTGTCCTGAGCCAATTCACATGCTCTCTGTCTTGTTTTCTTTAATTCCTCTCTCAGCATTTCCGAATCACTGGAACCACCCAGTGACAATATAAGATCATGAAATCTTGCCGTCTCTGTGTTGAACTCCTTTACAAGCTACAAGATAAGGCCAAAAAAAAATAATTGTTTGTTTGTCCTCCACAGCTTTGAAAGAGGATGTGCAGGCGGCGGTTTTTTTTTTTTTTTTTTTTTTTCAGATTTGGCGTATTCCTGGACCTTGCTAGAGCTAAATGCTACAATCATTCATGGTGAAAGTTATAATTTGTGTTCATGTCAGACTTTTAATGATTTAAAATCCAATGTATTTTGAAGTCACTAAAAATAATAGACTATGACATGAACACAAGTTATAACTTTGCATATTGAAGACACAAAATGTTTTATGGGGGCTTTTTTTTATTTTCAACCATGAAAGATCTTAGCATTTAGCTCTAGCTAGGTCCAGAGATACTCCAAATCTGAAAAAAAAATTGAATTTACCTAATTTTTATAAATAAAAAAATAAAAAAAAAAAATATTGGTCAGGCCTTAATCTGAGGAGCAGGCGGTGGAGGACAAACAAACAACTTTTTTTTTTTTTTGCCTAAGTGTTCAAAAAATAAACATTTGGGAACAGCTCATTAGTCTGAAGCATGAAGCATCATAAGTCCTAAAGGAGTTAAAAGGGCATTTCGTGATCCACAGCCTCATCCCCCCACTTTTCCCAAAAAAAGTTGAGATTTTTACACCACTGGATACCTCTGGCTACATAATGTTTATGTACCAAATATTTCTTGCAGATTAATTCCTTTAGCAAAAATATCGCTAAATTTGAATTTCGTTCTGGTGCACCAGAACGAAATTACAACACATTGTCTATGGAGCAGTGTAATACACATAATCATGCATAACTCGCAAACGCATAAAATCGGAATCAACTGATATTTTGGAAATAAACTTTTTTCGTGGATATCTACTGAAAAATGTCATAAAAAGAGGATGCTAGGATCACGAAATCCTCCTTTAAAGTCATATTGTAACAGTTCCATCAAAAATAAATTAAATAGTATTTATTTTCAATAAAATGTTAGCTTTTACTGTCGGATATGCCCCCTTTTAATTTTGAGCCGAACAACTGAGGTAAAGCAAAGAAAATGGGAATTTACTACCAGCGCTGATGTCGCCAATGTGTGTCACTCCATCGGTCGTGCTATGCCACGGTCCTTTGATGTGTGTGTAACCATCCCGTAAGCATACGTATGTGTTATGAACATCGCGTACATGTTCGACTAATATTTCCATCGTAATAATTATATATCGATTCCTGCGCTTTATTCAAATCTACAGCACGTACAAAAAGTCTTAATTTTTGCAGTGTTCATGTAATTTAATGAAGTACATTGAAATATTGTAAAAAAAATATTGAGGGGGTCCTCTTCAGCAATTGTTACAATATGTTTTTTTTTTTATAAAATGTTAGGGTTTAGGCAGTGCTGTACGGTGCAAAACCTGATTGAGGGAAAAGGGGTATAATCCTTCTTGTCTTCCATGAGCAACCGCATCACATCGGGTATAATCTTCCTTCCAGGAGCAACCACTGTGCATGATTGACGGGCTATTCCATTGCTCGTAATAGGGTACGGTAGTGTATTTTAGTGCGACAATGCTGGATGGTGCACGCCCGTGTACACGATGTGCAAGGTAGACTTTCGCCACGAGGGTGTGTGTGTTGGGGAGGCGTGTTGTCCGAGATGTTAGGAATTATTTAATAATAGTTATTAATATTGGAAGAACGTTTTAAACTTTGATTTAAGGCATCATATACGATTTTATACTATTTTAGATTTTCAATTAAAAACAAAATAATAAAATAGCATTTAAAAATTATATTAATAGGCCTATTTATTAGGGGTGGTGCAATAATTATGTGTACCCCCCGGGGGGGTGAATTATAGGGGGGGGCAAAGATTTTTGGCAGGCCAAAAGGGGGGCAAGCATTTTTGGCAGGTCAAAGGGGGGTCAAGCGATTTTTGGCAGGTCGAAAGGGGGGCAAGCAATTTTTGGCACAGATATTTTGGGCACCGTTTCTATATTCTGCCCTAAAAAGGCTTCGGAAAACGTTAGGAACACGTTCAAATATGCAAAATTTCCTGCTTCAAGGCGCTCAAGACTATATGATAAGACAATTTAAGGTTTTAAATTGGGTTTCCCAAAATCTTGCATGTGTAAGGGGGGGCAAAGACTTTTGGCACATCAAAAGGGGGCAAAGGTTTTTGGCACGTCGAAGGGGGGGCAAAGATTTTTGGCACGGCCAGAGGGGGGGGCAAGCGATTTTGGCAGACCATTTTGAGAATTCACCCCGGAGTACACATAATTATTGCACCACCCTTATCACACGCCATGTTAACAATAAAGAAATTGGCACACGTACTTTCCGATAAAAATTTGGGAAACAAATTAATTTTTAAAAAATAAATAAAACAATCTTTCTTAAACCAAATTTTCATGGAATTGAGGGCCATCAATAAACCAAAATGCACCCCGAATCAGTCGCACATGCCCGTAGTAGCCTAGGCCTACCCTCCTTTCCACCCCCGTTGCCCTAAACTAGACCGTGAGGCCTATTAGGCCTAACCGCCACAGTATTTTTTTTACCTGTGGGCAAGCACACCCCTACAGTCATAATAGTTCTAGCCCAGATAGCTTTTAACTCACGCCCAGTAATAACGTACTTTCATCAAGTGATGGCGCTATAAGGTTTACCACGGAAGCTGTTTGGTTTACCGTGGATGAAGATTATACCCTATATGGATTGAGGAGCCAATGGCTCCTAACTTTATAAATTTAGGCGCCCAAATTTTGCTCCCAGGTAAAAAATCTGAGGTGCCAACTGAACAGCCATGTGCGTTGAATGTTCTTTGCTGCTGTACTCAATCTACCTATTCCCATTGAACGCTACATACTCCATACAGCATGTAGCCTACAGTGTAGGCCTATATGTTTTCCAGGAAGTCCCCATTGAGACATGATAAATGCATATATTCATAGCATACATTCATACTCTTGAATGCTACATTACATACATGTTTTGCATTTGCTGGTGATTAAAAGCTTCAATAGTTAGTCGCCATTGGCGCCAGGGATTGAATATTTAGTCGCCATTAGAAAAAATCTAGTCGCCAATGCGCCTAAAATGGTCGCACCGTACAGCACTGGGTTTAGGGCAGTTTAGGTTACGGTTAGAGGTAAGGTTAGGGTTAGGTCTAGGGTTAACATTAGGGCTAGGGTTAGGGCCAGAGTTAGGATTAGAGTCAGGGTCATGTTAAGGATTGTGGTTTAATAGGGTTAGGATTATGGCTTTAACTATATGTTCGGATTAGGGTGAACTTTAGGGTTAGAGTTAGGATAAGAATTAAGGATTAAGGTTTGGGTTTTTTTCAAACTATACATATGTATGACCCTCTCAGGCAAAAAAAAAGTTGATTGTCCTCATCAGACCAACCCTGATCTGGAAAATCTGGAAAAAGTTTGGTTTTTTTGTTTTTGTTTTACCGTACATTTTTGTATTTACAGAACACCGACCCTAATTTTGGAAATTCCAGAAAAGGGTTTTTGTTTCAAACTTTTTGGCATCCTAAAAAGTTTTTAAAACAGTTTCTTCTAAGTTCTAAACTGTTTTAAAAATATAAATGAAGTGGTATACAGTAGAAAAATATCCCAATTCACACCTATTTGGGCTATTTGTTTAAAAGTTAATTAAGCAAACATGTTTCGGGTATGACTTAAAAATTCTTTTTTAAATCGGACCAACCGACCCCACCCCTTGGAAGGGATATACATGTATGGACAATCAAACATTTTTTTTCAGGCCTAATATGAGAGTATGGTTCAAATGAAAGTTTTCCCATTTTGTGGGCCCTATCATTTTGTTTGGATGCAAGATATTAATTTGTTCTCAGCAAATTTGAAATAAACAACCAACAAAATCCCAGAGTAGAGCATTTGAATGTTCTTGTGGGTGAAGTTTGGGAGAAATATGGCCTCTTAAAGGCCTCTTAAATTAAAACATGTGACCAGATGGTGTTCATGGATCCTTGATTTTGATTCAAACTGCTGAATTTGTCTCCAAGTCTTACCTTTATACATTCATCTGTGCCCCCTAGCTGCATGTGTGTTATCTGTGTTATCTGTGTCTGTCCATCACTCATCTCATTTTCCATGTGACCTCCATGTCTATGTGTCATGGTAGTTCCACCTTGTGTCTGCTGGTACACCATGTTCCTCACTAGGCCTACATGGAGGCTTGGCAGTTTGAATATATGTAAGCTAGATAGCAAATCTATTTAGGTCTGATAGCAACAGTTGTGTACCACCTCCTTGTTCAGAATTGCATCTCCTGTGAAAATAAGGTTTTAAAGAGTAAATCTCACACTTTGATCTGAGTTTTAACCCTCATCCACCTTAGACCACCTAACATCCATAACATTAATGATATTCATCAAAACGTCTCCAGTACCACCGGCTCTTCGCTGACGATTGTCTAGTCTACAGATCTATCAAGGCTCCTGAAGATACTACTAACGACAAGAGACTGGAACGCACTACCTCAAGACATCACCAGTATCAATGACAGCAACTTCTTCAAGCAAGCAGTAACAAATCTCTACCTCAAATAACTCACCTCATAGCGCACCACAACCCTATCCGAATTGCCCCCTTCACTAAGGGGAGTTGGATAGTAAACTACAAGACAAGACAAGACAAGACAAGACAAGATGTGAGGATTCTACAGGATGACTTAAAATGTGGCTGTGTACTCTAGACATTGTTTCTTTCGCGAAATTGAGCTTTTTTGAAATATATTTACTTTGTTATGTTCTTTAAAAATACAAGGAAAGAAAATCCAGATTTGTTAACTCTAACTGCTCTATTTTGTGGATTTTATTTCACTATTTCACTCGTTTCCGCAATTCAAAAGGAAAAAAAATCTTTGTTGTACCATCGGGGTACACGCGCGCAACAACGCTTCGCGTTTTGTAGTCACGCAATTTGTTAACGCACAGATACGCTACAATGTACACATACGCAACGCTTATCTGCATGCGCGGCGCATCTTATGGAAGCACCACGGAAGCACTGATTTCACAAAAACCTAGCGGTCAAATGGCTCCGTTTTAGCTGATAAAATTTTTTCAAGTTCTTTCCCCCGATTTAAACATCAAGATATGAATAGATTTTGCCCAAACTTCTCAAGGGGCTGTGGATTTACCCGATGTTCACATACACTGTAATGTAAGGTAGAAAAACGAGAACTGCCGCATTGTATTATATTGAAGTTTGTATGCCATTGATGTAACTTATATGTCTTGTATAATGGAATATGACAATAAAACACATGAATGAATGAAAAGAACGACAGCAAACACATTTACTGATCAAATGCACGTACGTCAAAATTTCAGACAAGGTTATTAGTTCAAATCATCCTCCAGACACGCTCCAGAAGACATGCAAATAAATGGAGTACAATACCAATCACCTGTTTAACTGGTATTGATCAAAGTAATTCTTTGGTACTCCATGCATTTGCATATCTTCTGGAGCGTGTCTGGAGGATGATTTGAACTAATGACCTTTCAGGCAAGCACTCTATCGACAAAGTTGAAGCCCCATTCAAATACATGGATGCTGTAGCTAATTTATATACTGTCTGGTATAAAAATTACAGATTCATATGTAAATGTCTTTGTCTTTTAAGATACACATGGCTTTTGGCTGGCCCACAAGCAGGCTACAAATGTATGTTAACACATCTATGACAATGACAAAGGTGCCAAAATCTTAATTTTGATGATTTTTATGATCATCCGGATTAACAAATCACTGAGTGGGCCTTTAAATTAATGATTTCATACTTTAATACGCAAGAAAACTGCTTGCAATAAATATCTGTAGTAAAGATTTTTACGAAATTTGAGGTCTGATCTGTGTTACTGATATTCATATTTCATATCATATCATTATTTTGATGTTAAAATACACAATTTGTACCGGTAGCGAAAATGTAGAACAAGGCGGTTCTCGAACCACGAGTCTCGCTTGCTTTCGCGACCATAAATATTTTTGGTAGAGGTAAATGAATTTGGCGGTTATCAGCTGGGCACAATTATCTGGCTGATGGTGACTGTACCCACCAAGTTTCATGCCCATGCAACAGTTTTTACTAATTTGACCTCAGCTGACCCCTGGTGACCCTGAAATGACCTTCCAAAAATTTGGCTCTAAATGTTGACTGTACCCCCAGACAAACGAGAACCTAGACCTATGACTTTGGTTCGCGTAGTGAAGTCAACACTGCTTAGCAACAACTTTGACAAGGACGCATACCCGGACGCAAGCAAGCAGATATATTCGCGTCTCACGGAACATGTCGCATTTGACGCTGGGCGATAACGGCGCAGCAATTACGCAAAGCAGCGCGTGAGACATGTATGCGATATTCTCCTCGCCTAGTAACCCCGTCAATCCGTCAATATCACCTTGGATACGGGGCTTCACCTCCCGCTGTGGTAAGGGATGGGCAGTAATAGGTCTAGGTGGTATGTCTATGACTGTACCCACCAAGTTTCATGCCCATACGACAGTCTGTACTAATTTGACCTCAAATGACCCCGGGTGACCCCAAAATGACCTTCCAAAAATGTGGCTTCAAATGTTGACTGTACCCACCAAGTTTCATGCCCATCCGACAGTTTTTACTATATTGACCTCAGATGACCCCTGGTGACCCCGAAATGATCTTCCGAAAATTTGGCTTTAAATGTTGACTGTACCCACCACGTTTCATGCCCATCCGACAGTTTTTACTAATTTGACCTCAGATGACCCCTGGTGACCTCGAAATGACCTTCCAAAAATTTGGCTTTAAATGTTGACTGTACCCACCAAGTTTCATGTCCATCCAACAGTTTTTACTAATTTGACCTCAGATGACCCCGGTGACCTCGGAATGACCTTCCAAAAATTTGGCTTTAAATGTTGACTGTACCCACCACGTTTCATGCCCATCCGACAATTTTTACTAATTTGACCTCAGATGACCCCGGTGACCTCGAAATGACCTTCAAAAAATTTGGCTTTAAATGTTGACTGTACCAACCAAGTTTCATGCCCATACGACAGTTTTTACTAATTTGACCTCAGATGACCCCAAGGTGACCTCAGTGACCTTGACCCACTAACCAATACAAACCGGTTCTGTCTCGGGTCAAGATGCACCCACCCACCAAGTTTGAGGAACGTATGCGACTCCTAGTCTCCGAGAAAATAGGCGGAAGGCAAACTTTAACCAAAACTTTAACCAAATTTGTCACACACACACCCCCACACATACATACATACATACGCACGGAAAAGTGATTATATAGTCTCCTGCCTTATCAGGCGAGACAAAAATGGCTATAATATCGAAATTTGACAAAAATGTAACAAACTTGTGCTTCAAACTACATATTATTGAGACCTACATGTACATCATGATTTTTAACCAATGCAATATTAATGCCAGGGGTAGAGCAAAATGCTCCCCATTTTGGACAACCTGCTACACAAATTTCAGCTTGTATAGCAATTTTTTACAATGTATTGTAAACATATGCTAATATTATAAGAACATCGCCTAAATAAGGTTTTCGCTTCAAAGTAAATCGAACCCTGTCAATGCATTATTAAGGAAATAATACACCATGTCGTGAGCAACTTTAAATTTACCTAAGCGGAAATGGATTTAAAATGGATGTTAGTTAAATAACAATGCCTAACCGGACATTGCACACAGCGATGAATGGGCTCAGGCTATGCTTCCGATCTCTGTTGTGTGCATCGCATCACTGAAGTCATGGCAGAAAAGATTTCAATACATATTTGTATTGTTCTCAACAAAAAAAAACAGGCTTTTCTACCTATGGCGCTCTAGCTGAAATACAGCAAGATAATGCAAGATAGTAAAATGTAAACCTGTATTTTAGCTAGGGTATCTCGAGCTAGTCTACCACAAACCATTTACCACCATGGCTGCCGGCATTGGACATGTACATGGATCAAATCCATGGGTTCATACAGTCACCCATTGAAAACAGTGTACTGAAAACCAGTACACCATGTTCATAATGGGCCATGACTGTCAAGTTAGTTTGTTTACATTGCAGTAATTCCCTCAGAATAGTCAATACAGATTCCAAACAGATAAAACTTACCTCAAATCAGTTTTAGTTGCCCTTAATAACTCCAAATTGACATGCCATTGAATTTTATTTGCTCAATTTCATACCAAAATCAAGGAAAACATGGTTTTGTTATATTGCAAAATAACATGGAAATCATACAGGGTCATATCTGGTCACTGCAGTAGGCCATTTGAGGTAATCAATATACGTACTTGAATGGTGTGACTCAGTGACTTTCTGCTCATTGTAAGACAGATAGTGTTGTACTCGAGTAATGATGTCTTGCTGACTACAGTATACAGACATATGAGATGAGATGATTGCATAACAAATTTTACATTAAAATTGCCAACTGATATCCTTTGTATTGAGTTGTCAGTTGATGGTATTAGAACTGTCATGGAAGTAAACATTTAAAAAAATGTCATCAAAACATGCTACTTCAGAACTCTATGCCTGAATGTGTGTGTCTGAGGGCCGATATGACACACATTTGATGGGTGTATTGGACATGTTGGATTTGGAATCATTAATTATGGGCTCAAGCTCAAATGGCAAATTTGAAGATGCTGCCTCAGCATGACTGTCACTGCACGTCAAGTTCAAGGCTGTAGTAGTGTTGAGGGGCGTAGGCCGGGGGGGGGGCCACTCACATAAATGATAAATGCCCGGTACCCCAGGTCAACATAAAAAGTGGTAACCATGTGTGTTCTAAATTTCGCGGAAAATGGGTATTTTGTTGACTGAAATGCGGATCATGAAATCGCGAAAAAAAAGGGGGTATTCTGAGCATTGTCTCCATGAAATTTTTAAAAAAAAGGGTATTTCACAGGTTAGATTCGATCGATGTCTTCAGCCGAGTCTTCAGCCTCCATCCTCTGGCATTTTTATTTTGTATCGTTGTTTCTCTTCCCTGTTGCACTTGAAGTTTGGCGTCGCCGTTCGCTCGCGTGAAGTAAATAAATCAAAGTAAGCTTATCGGGCATTTGACATGTGTCAAACTAACAAAGCTGCCGAATTTGGAACCTATCATGCAATCCGTGAGTTTTTTTTCGAAAATTTCAAGCTCAGTTTTAAAGAAAAACTTGGGTACCACAATACTTTAAAGGAACCTCTGTACACAAAACTTCGAGGGATTGTTCCTCTTTGGTTCATTTTCAATTAAAATCAGTATACAGGCATTGTAAAATTTTACCCCAGTTAATAACACAGGATCATCTGGGAGTACAACAGACACAAAGTAATGTTCATACTTGCACATTTTGTACTTAATATATTTTCAATATTTGGAGTCATTGAAAAGGGGTGTCTGGAAATCTTCTCATTGAAAACCTTGAAAAAGGGGGTATTTTTACCCTGATTTTGTCAGTGATTTGGCAAAAAAAGGGGGGTAAAATCAATGAAAAATCAGTGAAAAGGGGGGTTTTGAAAAAAGGAAGAACACACATGGTTACCACTTTTTATGTTGACCTGGGGTACCGGGGATAAATGGTCTGTACGCATGCGTGACCAAAAAAAACAAGTAAAAGGGGGTGTTTTTTAAGGCAAGGCAAGTTACGCGCGTGACGCATTTAGGGTCTAAAAAACACTGAATTTTCAAGAATAAGGGTACTTTTCTGAATCTGAACAACTTGCTTGGGGTACCGTACCTTTTCAAATTTTTGGTAAATTACGAGTCCAAAAAGGGCATTTTTTACTAGCCAAAAACTCATTAGGGGTTAAATTGTATATTCAATTATCTTACTAAGGTCATGTTCACATATGAATTATTTACCCGGGACCCGAGTTAATCCGGGTTGTACCCGGGTCCCGGGTTCAAAATATTTCTGTTCACACTACAATTGACCCGGGTCATACCCGGGTTTGACCCGGGTTTTAACCTACTCTTTCCTAGGTTGAAAAAATGGACCCGGTCGATTTTTTGAGGTTTTTCCTGTTCACACTTATAACCAACCGGGTCTAACCGGGTTGTACCCAGACCCAGGGCAAAACAGGCATAGTGTGAACACGCCCTAAGCCTAAGGGGCTAAATTTGCTGGTAGGTAAAACTCGTTTAGGGGTGTTTGAAAAAATTTGGTCACGCATGCATACACTGTCATATTTGAGTGGTCCCCCCGGGGGCGTAGGCTTCTTCTGTTCTGTAGCGAATCTCAAGAGCTTGAGACATGGAGATGAAAGGCTTGATATGCAAATTTTCACTGATATTTATACATGTAAGTGATGCTAAATCGCTAATATTTATAGCCAATTTAATTACAGAAATCAGTTTCTTTTGGTGGTGCAATACTGCCAGTACACAAAGTCCACAACATACTACAGAAAAAATATTAAATTTGTGTACATCGTCATGATCGTGGAACATTCAACTCCCGGGATTCAACTACGCTTGTTACTCCGCGACTAATCATGCTAACTACGCGCGCATACAGCGCTACTCTACACGTCTATATTAGTGAGGCTATAGTCAAATGCAGTAAACCTTTGACGAGCGTGACTACCGGGCGTGATGTTGCAAATTCGGAGCTAACAACGTGTACGGCGCACAGTTCATTCATAAATTTCCACTCAGCAACAGCAGATCGCCTCAGCAGCCAATCAGAGACAAGTGCGTCCAACGCAGTAAATACGCGATGTATGTTTAAAATACGCGCTCGTCAAAGGTTTACTGCATTTGATTATATCTGCGTACAACTGCTTACTACGCACAGCCACGCAAAGAGTATGTTCCACCATCATGACGATGTACACGAATTTGATAATTTTTCTATAGCTCTACAAATCATGTAATATGTAGTTTCTTCAACGCATTCCGCTATTAATATACACTATAGTTTATTTTAATACCAGAGCAGATGATAATACAGTGCATGAGAGCCGTTTAGTAACTTACCGTGTAAGCTTATAAAGTGCAGCGGGATCCGTGTGTTATGTTTTTCGTGCCTGAATCATGACGATGGAAGCACTTTACACCACCACCTATTGTAAGTTATATTATATTGATGAAGTGACGTCATGCACCGGCAGGCAGCTGGCCAATATGACTTGGGTGATTGGGTAATTGATCGATCTGATTGAGTGATCGATCGAGTGAGTGATAGTGAGTGAGTGAGTGATAGTGAGAGAGTGAGTGAGTGTCCCCAGGGCTGTGCAATAATTATGAGCCCTGGGGGGAGGGTAAAATTGGGGGGTAGAAATTTTGGCGAGCGAAAGGGGGGCAAGCAATTTTTTGCGAAGCCGAGAGGGGGTGGGGGGCAAGCGATTTTTGGCACACATTCATGGTTCGCTTTTTAATAAAACGCTCTAAAAAGGCTTAGGAAAACAATACGGAAACACCCTCGTCGCATATTGGGCGACACGGAGAGGGGGGGGGTCTGAGGAGTCTTGGGATCTGCTTAGAATGTGACTCTGGAACATTGGCATAGATTTCTTTTTGACATTGGGGGAGTATGGGGAGGGGGAATTGTCTTGAAGTATATTGAATCGTGTTATCCAGCACCTTTTGGTGACAAAAAAGGTTTATCGTACAAATGCGCGCGAAGCACATGAATAATTTTGGCATATCGAAGCTAAACTGGTTACATATGGTACAAAAGTGGAATAAATGCGCGCAAAGCGCAAAAATTGGGGTTCTTTAGGTTAAAATGACCAATGGTTAATTAATAACTCTCAGAAGTAGGCCTACTTTACCTTTTTTATTTGTGGGCAAGCAGGGGGAAAGGGTTCAAATTCATGGGGCACCTTTAAATAAAACGCTCAAACAGTAGGGAAAATATGCAAATTCCCTGTTCGCTGTGCAAAAGGGGAGGGCAAATATTTTGTAGCGGATAGGGGGGGGGGGGCAAGCGATTTTTGGCAGGTCGAAAGGGGGGCAAAATTTTACCCCTCCCCCCCCCCCGGACTAATAATTAATTGTACAGACCCTTTATGTAGGCCCCCTAATGTGGTTCTTGGGATAGGCCTATGCCGGGCAGGGAGGTAAATAAGGATAATTTAGTGGGTGGGCAATTTAATTTATTTTTGCCCTCAAATTAGGGAAAATAATTTACTGGGTGGGCATCGATAATTAATGGTATACAGGCATTTGGATTTTCGGAAATATAGACCTGGATTTGCTTGGAAGTTGGCTTTGATGTAAAAAGTGGACTTTATCCTCTCCCTAAATGCATCTTAAATAGATATTAGCATATTCATGTTGCAAATTTCAAGAAAAATTGTATTGTATTATATTTCACTTTGGACATTTAAAAACCTTACACTAATTGTCACTCACCATTACTCCTAGGTAGGGAAAAAGTAGTCAAGTATGATAGGAAAGGTGATGTTTTAATTCAGTATTACAGTGAAATAATGTTTTGGCATTTACTCTGTACATTCTTGTCACACACACATGTCAATCACAGGTTAAAGAAATATAAATTTAATTATACCTGTTTTGGATGAGTGGCATTTTCTAAAATGTAATGAAATTATTTGATAAGAAATTATGAAAATGTGATAAAAACATGAACAAAACTATTTTCTAAAATTTATTAAAATATTATTGCCAAACCAGTATTTGCCACCAGGTATTTACTAGTAATTTCAATGTTTACAGGTATTTCCCAGTAATTTCCAGTATCAGAGATGCCACTTTTCCTTCTCATGCCTGAATTCCTTCTTTTATAGTCAAAAGGCCGCACTTTAAATTATCTTCAGCCCATTTATGGGACTTTTTATCCTAATTTATACATTATTACAGGTGTTTTTTTACAAAGTTTCAGGGTCTTTGAGTTGCCCAAAGTGGCATCTCTGCGGTATATTTTGGTATTTTCCACCCAAGCCAGTAAATGAATTTACTAGAATTTGGCAATATATGGACAACCCTGAATTATTCCTCATTAAAACGTTTATTTTGCCCATTCTTATCATTCTTATACCATAGGCCAATGTTGCTCAAAATAATAAAGACCAATATAAAATCACAGTCGCAAGGTGTAAAAAGTAATGAACACAAATACATAACAAAAGAATTTACATTGAACTATTTCCCAACTATAATTACAATGTTTATTTTGTCCATTCTTATATTAAATTAAATAACATAACCATTTTGTACTGTGTGATAATTATTCCAACTCCGAAGTTGTAAACATGGTAAATGAATAAATTGGCAGATGTTAAGAAAATTAAAATACATCACTTTCATTATTCAAGATCACTTTCAAAATGCAAGTTGATTTCAAGAGATGCACATTAGTACTATAGTTTTATGATAATTATTTATGGTGCCCAATTTTTTGTGAAGTAGGTCTACCCAGGGACCTTGTATGGACGGTCCCTGGTCTACCTTTCCATTTCACTATGGCCAGATGAAAATTACAGCAACTCATTAATATTCATAACCTACTCTACGTGGTGGTGTAAAGTTCCCTTTACGACGTCCCACATGCATAATCGATATCGTAAATAAATAATAATTAACATAATTATCGATCATGCATGATAAACATAATTGCCGCAGAAGCTGACGTAGCTGGATTACGAGCCAGAAGTCCTGTAGTTTTAGTCTGCAAATTAACCGTTATTTTGTAAGTTTCATTCATATATGTATTATGGATATGCTTTAAACAGTTGTAGACATTATTTTGATGTGAATCTTTGTTTTTAGACGTCTTTGTGCTGGCAGTAAAATGGACCAAATGTTTCGTTGGTGCGTGGTGGAATGAACGATCACGAGCAGTGCATGTGAATCAGCTGATATGCTGATCATCATACAAAACAATGACTGGCACTGCCGGCTGCCATGACTGCATGCACAATGCTATGCGAAAGCCAAACGTAAATATCACTTTGGATTTTTTTATCAATATCGTGCAGAAAGGTTTTTACTCAGGCTCTCATTTGTGGTGTAGGAATATAAATTATAAAAATTAAAAAATAAGACAAACTGCAGCCATGAGCATGATGATGGCAGTTGGTCATTTGCTAATGCATTGGCCATTGTAATGCTATTGCTTGTCATGCTAGTCGGAGGCTGATAGTGATAGAGATTAAAGGTATTGTTTTTCGCCGCTGTCGTGCATCTATCGTCCCATATGATATAACACGGGCAACATCATTATTAAGTAAAGGTGAAGCAATTGTTTTGCGCCAAAAATAATGATGTCACCCGTGAAATGACAATGTCATAAGATTGATAGATCATGCATGAGTCAGCGGCTAAAAACATCATTCTTAAACGCTTCAATTCAAATAAAAGTATTAAGTACCGGGGTATACGAAATTTTAATCAAATTTAAATTAAATTACCCAGGGCTCAGAATCGACCAGTCCTGCTGTTGCTAGCTACATGTACCTCCGAAATACCGAATTCTTGTATGAGTATCGTGTTGACGCGCATGCACTGTATTGTGTTATAAGGCTAACATAAGAACCAATAAGATTGCAGGAACTTTCTCAAGAATCTCCAATATTGGGACGTCAATATATATCATAAAGGGGTTGAGTTTTGAAAATAATAACAGGTGTGCTACAAATCGCACTTCTGGAATTGTTAAGGCAGGCTATCAGCAGACGGCATGTGTAAAACACTCCCTACATACATCGCTAGCTGCATAACCCTTGGCCTTGGTAGTAAATCTATTCTGAAAAAAATCAATGGTGTACCTGTATCCAAAAGGATGCACCAGCAAATGTTGGCCCTGCTACATGTAAACGGAAGTCCGGTCGTGACAGGCTGACAATAAAGCATTGTTGCACATTTTGAGGAAAAGAAAATTCTTAAATCTCGACTTAAAGTTTGGGGAATATACGGATGACCAAAAATTTTGGCGGATAACCAGATTTTTAGGCCTGTTATCGAGTGTCGTATATTATCGATATGACCCTAAATCCGACATGTCAAAATAAATAGTTCTTTATCAACACTTTTATACGACACGTATATGGTCATTTTCACAGTAAAGGGTGTAACTTTTGATTTTTAGGGTCAAAATTTCAAACTACTTAAATATGTTTCTGTTTACTGAAATCATGCATAGAAGCAACTTAAATTCCAGTAAAATAATGTTTCAAGGCTTAAACCTTTTGATTTCTAATAAAAAAATTGACATTTCCATAACATTTTGGTTAAAATCTAAGAAAAAATGTATTTTACATATTAAACCTCAGAAAATTATGACATGAAAGCTGGAATACATGTGAAATCCCACTCCAAAGTATGTCAACAGATATAAGTTAAATTTTATACCATGTTTTGCTATGTTTGCAATTGCAGTTTTGAAAATTTTTAACATCAAGTGTCATTTACAATGGAAATTTCCAAACCTTAAACATATTTTTTAAGTTTTAATTGGGTTCCTAAAATAATTTGAATGTCTAACTTCATGTACAAATACTACTTGATGAAAGGAACCTCCCAGCCAAGTTTCACAGAAATTGGAGTTATTTTTTAGAATTGGCAATTCAATCGATTTGTGTTTCGGAGGCTTCAGTTAACAACACAGGTGATCATAATAAGTAAAATATTTGGCTAACTACTGCAAGTTGACATAAAAAATAGGTAAAAAATATCACAATTACCAATTTTCATGCTTTGCTTCTAAGTATTGAATTTCAGTTGTGACAAAATTAAATTATCACAGCAAGTCATTTTTTTTGTTTCGGAGGCTTCATGTTAACAATTGTTAAACATTGCAGAAGTAGTTTTTTTAAAAACAACAGTGTTGGGATCATCTAAGCTGTTATTTTCTTGTGTGTATTGAATCAATGATTCTATGCGGCAGATATTGTAGATTTATCACATGTTAATTTTTTCACCCATTTGTTAAGTATGGTGTTTTTTGCATGTGAAGCCTCCGAAACAGGCTTTTTTGGGTATCCGTATATTTTTCAAACATTAACCATAATGTCAATTTTTTTTTTTAATTTATGACATTCTGCACATATCAAGTAATAATTACAATGCAGATATCAGTATGAAACACACCAATTTAGATATGCATAGATGATAATTAATCTTATTGTTGTTTCGGAGGCTTCATTTTTTCGGAGGCTTCAATTGTTAACGGAAAGTTTGTATTGGGTCCCATTTTCAAACAGTGATATATATCTCCACGATTTAAAAACATGTGACTTGAGGATCTACTTTGCTACATTTTGATCAATAGATTGGATGAGCTCTTTTATTTATATTTGCACATGCTTGCTGAACAGTTTGTTTCGGAGGCTTCAAAAAAGTTAACGGAAAAACGGCTCTTTGAAGTCAAGATTTTATAAAAAATTTAAAAGCTTGCAAATCGACTAATTTTTGTTACCCATTTCAAGTTAAGATAACAACTGTTATGAATCAAGAAGAAGTGAAGAAATAACCAAGAATTATGAACCAAAGCTACACCCACAAAGTTTGTTAACAATTGTTAACGGAAAATGAAGCCTCAAACGACAAATATCGAAGTCCGGTTCTCAAAAATACAGGGCTGTTCACAATTAAATCTAATGTGGCAGTGTTTACTGAACATATGACTGTACTTTCAGGATAAGAAAAATTATCCATGAACTAACTGAAGAAAACATGTGGTTTTACAAAAATGTTACTGTTTTTTATAGTTTTTCAAAATGGCAATATTAAGTACATTTAAGCCTGCTAAAACTGAACGCAGTAACTCCCAAAGCTGATTATGCTACCCAAGGTAGCTGCTAACTAGATGACTTATGTGGCCAAAAATCATGGAATTCTGTGGCTTTATTAGAACACTACGGAGTCACGGATTAAAATGTTAAAAATCCAAAGTTACACCCTTTACCGTGAAAATGACCATATATATATCAAAAAGGGAAAACATGAAATTCCCATGCTATTTTGTCCGAATAAGCTTACCGTACGATCATGTTTTCATCGGAAAGTCAAAAGTTGACCCGAACCCGAGAAGTAGAACGAACCAGGAAGTATGTTTACACTGGAAGTCGGCAATCATAACTCATATCGGCGCGATTTTAAGCTTACACGTATCTATCAACTTTTTTTCAGCATTTTTATATCTCATAAGTTTCATCTGGTTGCACAGGTGCATTGAAAGTGTTAGGCCAAGAAAAAAATTGTTTGCTTGCCCTCAAATGAATTTTTACAATTGGGTCGGTTGGTTGGGATTGGGGATGGATAAACGGTGGGTTATGAGGCGGCAAGTTATGGGAGAGTTACAGTAAGGCCAGGTGGCGAGTTACAGTAAGGCCAGGTGGCGAGTTACAGTAAGGCCAGGTGGCGAGTTACAGTAAGGCCAGGTGGCGAGTTACAGTAAGGCCAGGTGGCGAGTTACAGTAAGGCCAGGTGGCGAGTTACAGTAAGGCCAGGTGGCGAGTTAAGGCCAGGTGGGTTCTTCTTTTTTTTTAACTACCGTACTAGCAAACTCTACTGTTTGTATTAAAGGTGGATAACCTGATTGACAACCTCATCCCCCCCACTTTACCCCATCAAAGATATCAGGTGAAAACTCACGTTTTTCTCATTAACATATTGAAATTGGGCGTTCCAAATTGGTATATTTCCGGAAAAATCCTCAAAAAACTGTCGAATTAGTCTCAAATGTGGTATACCGTGCATTTGAGACTAATTCAACAGTTTTTTGATCATATCTTCGGAAATACACTGATTAGGAACCCCTAATTCCAGTAGGCCTATGTTTTAAATGAAAAATATAGGATCTCTCATTGGTATCAATTTATTACATTCATAATGATTATCGTGAGCAGGCCTGGAAATAAGTCGGTCTGAACCAGGAGCCAAACATTTGGAAAAGCGGCTCCTGGTCCTGTAATTTTCTAGTGAACCAGGAGCCATTTTTAAAGAGCCAGGAGTCATTTTTCTTAAGGTTATACTAAACTTTGCAATGATCGATCCAGAATGAGACTGCATGTAGCCCCCTTTAAAATTATCTATTTCTGGAAATAAATATCGAGAGAGAAAACGCAAAACTACGTCTAAAAAGCTGAAAGTGTAAGGGTTATTATTATGCTTGAATTTTCCACTTGGCTCAAAAAAAAAGAAATGTACTTTTCAAACATTTCAATTTTTTTCAATATCCGAGCATCAAGATTTTTGGGAACACGGCCATAATTTCTCAGTGGAAGTGGCGATTTTGTTGGGAACTACGACGACATTACAAACAAGTCAATAAAAGAATGTGCATATTCATTCTTGATATTGCTTGTCTCGATTTGTTTTAGTAAGCTTACATGTTTGCCGAATTTGAAGTAAAATGGCCTCCACTTGTATGTCGCTTTTGTAACCAGTAATAACAATTCCGTGTAACGATTTCATAGACAAAATTCTGACCTACATTATTTCTATAAACCCTCTTCTATATGCAGGTGCTATTTAAATTTTTATTTCGATAGCAGAAAATTGAGATATTTGCTATTTTTCCGACTCGCTGCTGTCAAATTGTCTAGTTTCGCGATAAAAAGATACAGCGAAATCAATTTTTTTTTAGAACCATTTCACCTCGTTTGGCTTGTGCTTTGAAGTACAAACTTCAAAATTGATATAGTGATTCTATATTTCAAGCTGCGTCATACTGTGTTTTTCTTACCTCTGATTGTCGCTGCTCAAGGCCAAAATTCAAATTTTTTGGACAAAAGTGACACTCTCATTTTTTTTTAAACACGCTGTTTACGTGATCTGACGGGCTCTATTTGCCCGATAAAGTGGTGTTGCCGAGTTTGGATTTTAAAATATTTAGGTATTTTCTAGCTTAAAATCTAGCGCCAATGAACCTGGTGCATGGGAGGGAAAATGTTGGGGGGGGGTAGTTAGGGCGAAAAAAAAATGTGCACATTTTCATGCTTGCTGCGCTTGCAACAGGTAGATATTTAGAAATCCATTTAAGGTATGGGTATGAAAATTGGGGATCCCAAAAAATTGGCATATAGGCCTAGGCCTATGCAAAGGGGGTGGGGCATTTTCGGCAGGCCAAGGGGGAGGGGCCACAAAAATTTGGCAGTCCAGGGGGGTGCGGACAAGTGATTTTTGGCTGGCCGAGACGGGAGGCAAGCGATTTTTAGCGAGTCGCTTGGAAATTTTGGCTTATAATTAGTAGGCTAATACCGGTACTGATTGCACAGCCTTTTGATTGCGAGAACATAATTTTTGGCAAGCCGGGCCGGGAGGGAATAAATTTTGGCATGTCGAAAGGGAGGAAGAATGACTTTACCTAGCACACATTAAAGGGGCATTTCGTGATCCACAACCTCATACAACCCCATAGGCCTACGTCCTTTCTCACAAGTTAAGATTTTTATACCACTCATCCCGCTCTGGCCACATGTTTAGGAATTTTCACGCAGATCAATTCGTTAAGCAATGGAAAATATTGCCAAATTTGAATTTCGTTTTAAAAGCCTACTCCCCATTTAAAAAAAAAACACTAATTTTGGGGGGATTAAAAAAAAGTTCTGTAAAATGAAACAAAAGGCTGCCTCAATCTTAATTATTCATTTAAGGCCAGGCCTTCATTTCTGAAAATAGCGGGAGCTCAGTTAGTCCCTGTACTCAGGAGCTTGACAAGGAGCTCAATTATATAATATCAATATTAAACCATAGGAGCAGCTCAATAAATGCCATTGGTAAAATTATTAGGCCTACGATATTTTATTTGACTGTGATCCGTTTTAATAGGCTATATACACTGTATATACCTTTAAAATTTCTAAAATTGGTGGAATTGAACAAGCTCTAAATTTCTCATCGTCCAGCATAACCAAGGGCAACTGGGGTGGGTGGGAAAGCCCCTAGCTATGGCCATACCCGTAGTGGCGGAACCAGAATTTTTTTTTGTGTGGCATGGGGGGGGGGGAAGTGAATTTGAGACGGGGGCACTTGGAAATCATTGCACTAAATTGCCGCAAAAAGTGGAAAATTACATAATTGTGGGGATTTTGCCTAAAAACTGGGTGGGAAAGAAAAAATATTTGGGGAAATACTGCCCCCCCCCTCTAGCGGCGCCACTGCATATCCATCCATGATGCTAGAATGACGGAAGTTCTGGCGCTGAAATTCAATTTCAATATCACATATATAGTTTTTATCAGGGATTTTACCAAGGGAAGGCGATAGGTGTAGGATTTTGCTGATATACCAGGCAACCCGAGAAAGGAACTGAGGTGTGGCTAAATAAGGGAGTGTTCATTATAAATATTTGTCATTATCATACTTTCGACGCCGAGAGCATAATTATTTGAAGCGTACATCGTGTCAGTCACATGGTCACATATTTTCTGTTGAAAGAGAAACGCACATGTCTCTGATTAGCTCGGGATTCAGCTACTGCGGCTGCGTGCTGACCTGTTGTTGTCCCGGGTTGTTGTCGAGTGGAAATGGAAAATTTATGAATGAACTTCCGCAACTTTGCAACATCATCACGCAGCGGCGTAGCTGGGATTTTTTCCAGGAGGGGCAAGACTGTAGGCCCTATGGGGCGGGGCCCAAATCCACCAAATTTCCCACTGGGGCGGGAGCCCAAATAGACAATTTTTGCCAGGCTTATTGATAATAATCGCATATGGTAGGCCTATTGAGCTGTATTGCATATCGTTTGGATTCCCCATCTCTCTGCCCCTCCTCTCACCCTCTCTTTTTTTCCTTTTCCCCCCTCTTTCCCTCTTTTTTTCCTTGCACTAGGGGGCGGGGGCCAAAATAGGCAATTTTTGCAATTGCCCCCCCCCCCCCGGCAGCTACGCTACTGTCATCACGGTAGACATACGCGGTAGCCTACAACTACAAGACAGGTTTACAGACAAATATAGGTCTAGTAGGCCTATCAAAATGTTATATTTTTATATTTTCTGGTGGAAACGCGAAGAATATCATGTAATGGAGGTCCCGGCGATGGGTTTGGGGGGGGGGTGACACAAAGAATTTTGGTATGCCTACCCATGCGGCTTGATTCGGGAGGTTTTTAGCAGGCCCGACCATTTTTTTATAAAAACACCTCGGCGGGTCTCTTCAAAACATTTGTACCATGCTGGGATCAAAGTCACCCACATTTGGCCTAATTTGACGCTTTTTTATTGGGCACTTTTGCCAAAATGCGCCCAAAAGTTGGTCTTCGCTGTAAACCCACCCATCATAGTCGTTGAAAAGGTAGGCCTACCCCAAAACTGTGGCACATCCACGAACCCGAGGGAGAGACCTCCATGGGTAAAAAACACACCTCTAGCGGGACCAGATTTATAATTTAAAATAGGCCTACATTTTGGAAGCCAGTCATCACGACAAAAGCGGGCCATGGTAGTGTTAATGGTATTAACACTTTGATTTTAGGCTTAAATGATGAGTGTAGGCCTATAAATTGCAAATTTGCACACACCCGGGGAACCTTCTCAAGTTGGTTTGGGTAAGGATGTGAGGCTGTGACTCCGAAAAACTACGGTACGCTCTTAAAACAAATTTGAATAAAACAGACCCAAAATTGTATCAACTTTTGGACTGAAAGTTTTCGCAAATTTTACTTTTTCGAGAAAATCATTGAAAAATACCCTTCTTAAACCTAATTTTCAAGACACCGAGGGTCAATAAAATCATGGCTAAAAATACAACAGAGTCTAAACTAAATGGCTGAAAATGCACCCCAAATCTGCCGCACATCACGACACAGTATTTCACCTTATAGATTTTGAAAATTGTCGCAATAAAATAGGCCCGAACTTATCCCAAATTATCCCCCGAAAAAATATTTTTTTGCAGGTGAGGTTGGAGTCTTATTATTTTTATTCTCAGAGAGGATAGGGGTTGATATTTTTAGCAGGGTACAGTTTCTCTTGTTTTTGTTTTGTTTTTTGACGTTGAAGTTCCAGATTCTTTTTTTCTTATATTATTATTCATTTATTATTTATACCCTGCACGTGGGGAAAAAGACACACGACAGCTACATAGAAGCAACGAAAAAACTCCTGTGAAGTGCATGAAAATGACCAAAAAATGTGAAAACCGAAACAAAAAAACAAAAAAAAAAAAAAAAAAACAAAACCAAAAACCCAGGAAATTTCCGAAATAATTTCCAAATTCTTTGTCCCCACTAAAATATATTATGAACACTCCCTTATGAAGTCTGCCTCTTCCGGCTATTCTGGTAGTAGGCGTTGACAATTACCTTACGCGATTACCATATTTTTGAAGCATGTTTGAACCCGATTTGTTCTCTATTCACATTTTTAACGCTGCAAGTAACATTTCAAGACCTCTATTTGTGACAGGTATTTAATTATCTTGCTAGAGATGTGCCTAAAGTTGAAATTCAATATTTCGGATCGCAAAGATCGAGAGATATAAAGTTGCTGAATATCAGTTTAACACCATGGATCATATGGGCGCCGTATATGAACGATTATGATAGCTAAGCAAAATGGCTGGGATACAGGTTGTATAAATACTACATGAATATTCATGAACTATACAGATTCCATTCTTCTCTAATAATAAAGATGTCAATCACTCTCCTAGACGACAGTTGCTTGGCGCTTGTAAACAAATCGAATAATAGTGCTTGATAAGAGCTAAAAAAATAGGCTAAAACACATTTTCACACATTTTTTTCCGGATTTTTTATTTCACATGATAAGTAGACATATTTTCTTACGTATAAGGTAATAATATATTTTTTCTGGAGGTAAAGCCCTTCAACACTTTGTTTAACCTTAAAGTATCAAAATGCTTATTTTTGTTATTTCTACAGCTTTCGATGCTCACCTGAGACTTTTAGATCCATGTTATTTGTTATTTAACTTATTATATTATTAATTATTGTCACAAGTTAACAAATAACAAGTTATACAATGAATGTTATTATTATATCTGAACAGACCAGTTGAGTCTTATTTTATTATTTTTTAATTTTTTAAATTATTTTTTATATTTTATTTTATTTTATTTTATTTTTAATTTATATTTAATTTTATTTAATTTAATTTTATTTTATTTTATTTTATTTTATTTTATTTTATTTTATTTTATTTTATTTTATTTTATTTTATTTTATTTTATTTTATTTTATTTTATTATTTTATTTTATTTTATTTTATTTTATTCATTTTTATTTAAATTTATTTTTTTATTTTATTTAATTTGTACTTTTATTTCGTGATTTTAGGAAATTTTTAAATATCTAGAAACAATGTCGCTAAAATTCAAGATGGCCGCCTTCATGTTTAGCGATCGTGGTGATCACCTAACCTGAAAACAAGGCAAAATACTGCCAAAATTATGAGCCCTGAAGGCAAATATCAAGGAAAATTGGTGAAATATTAGGTAAAAGATAAGATTTGGCACTGCATTTTGTTGAAAATACATTGGAAATGGCCAATATTTTGAGCGGAAATGAACTTGCCTGACGAAGTTTTACTGGGCCATTTCCTGGGCACTGATACCGGGCGCAAAATACAGATTTTCTCTGGCGCCTGGGCGTGTAATTTTGGTTGGATCCAGGCGTTAAAACTCAGTAACCGTAGGGTAAAAATCGCTCGGCGCCTGCTTGTTTCCAGGCTTGATCGTGAGTAAAAACACTAGACTACCAAAATCACGCTGTATAAAATGTCAGTAATTCCATAAGGAATTAGTCACATTTACAAGAACATTTATGTGTTCTTTTTGCATGAATGTTTGAAAGGGACAATATTTTATCATGTTATAGGTAAGTTTTAAAGAATTTGATTTTCCAAATATATCAGGTCACCTTCCTTTAATAAAGGCTCAAAATATGAAAAATCACACAATTTTGGTGTCAAAATAAATCAATTAACATTACAAAACAACTAAAATGTTGAAGTAATACATTTTTTTTCATCTTCAGAATGCAAAAATTTGAAAAGAAAAAAAAACTTTTTCAGGAATTGTAAAAAAATAGGGTCGGTATTCTTTTGTACGGTAAATAGAAAAAAACAAAACTTTTTTCTGATTTCCAAAATTAGGGCCGGTCAGTTGAGGGCAAGCAAACATCTTCTTTTTCTTTTTGGCCTTGGGGTAAAAAAGACTTTGGGTACTTGAAAAATTTGGTAGGAGGTGCTTGTTCATACAGAACGGTACATGTAAAAAGGAACAACAGATTAGAAAATTGAACATTTACATGTTTTCTTATTGCATTTCTGTATTATTCAAAATAATGGCATCCAAAGACTGGAAGAAATTGTTGTTTTAATTACGAATATGCTGCAAAATGGGGTTAAATTATTGTGAAAAGAAAGAGAGACATTCACAGTGAAAGATGCACAACGTTTGGTTTGAATTTCACCATTGCACATGGTGGGGCATGTGACATCGACAGTATATTTAAAAATACGGTTGTGGGGTACAAAATACAGATTTTTGGTCTTCTGATTACGGAAATCTGGGTTTCAAAGTTTCAAAGTTGGAATGTGTGTTATAAAAGGACTTAACGGGGCCATTATTGCAGATTAAAAGGCTCATGTGATGTGTTTTGACAAATCACAGTGCAGGACTGCACGGTTTTGAATAATGGGTTATGAGGGTAATAAAATATGTAATATGGCCCTGCACAAACAAAGGATTTGAACTAGCGTCCATAATGCAGTCTATTCAATAAACTGTGGGATCAACCATGGTGCATGTCTTATATTTTGTATGGAATAAACTGGTGTGTATGTAGAAGATATCAATTGGTATGGTATGCATTATATCTATTGAGCAAGAGTCGAAAATCCACTACTACATCACATCATCATGACATGCAGAGCCTCTGTTGGTGCATTTGGTCCTTTACTCTCTCTTATCTCTTCCTAATTATGTATTGGTTGCAATTGTATTTGAATTATTTCTTTTATATCATTTCAGAACATTAAAGAGAATGATGACTGACATTAAAGGTTCACATGGATAAAAGTAAATACTATTGGTTTATAAAAATGTGTATGTGTCAGTGTTCTACTATCTACATGACTACCAGTAAATAAAATTACCAAGTAATATTTGGTATATCTTCGGTTTTTTCCCCCACCTACATTATGATTAACATGATTTTCATATTTTTATTCAAAATTCATAAGTTCAGTCAAAATTTCAAAGGTTGCAATTTACTTTTCACAGTCAAAGCATGACAAAAACTAATTATGCTACATCATGCAACAATTATATTAAAGTATTAATGCAGATATCTCAATATTAATTTGAATTGGTATAAAATGAATTAAATAGCCAGGTATCAATTAATCAATTAAATTGTTAAATTCTAATTAGCATTTTAATTTTTTTTTCTTGTGTGTGAATTAATGATTATAAAATAAATAGGCTGAAAAGCTGATATTATGAAACTGTATGTTAATTTATAATATAACTTATGTATAATGTACATGTAGCTATATTTAATTCTCGGACACATGCAGTTTACGTGCCTGGTGTTGTGTTAATGTGTGTGCAACTGTGCATACTGTGAAGAAGCTCCAATCTTATCTGACCAGTGTGATTGGTTTAATTTGTTCACAAGGTCAAACGCTATGGGTCACACTTGTTGCTTTCACCATAGGCTTTCAAACACATTTCACATGTATGTCCTGTCTGAGATTTAGAGACTGCAGTTAATAATAATATTCTATCAATTAATTAATTATTAAGAGTTGCTGAGCAATTGCATTAATTGGTGTTTTAATTTTCTGATTTAATGAATCACAAATAGGTTGCCTAGCTTGAAGACAAACTTTGGTACCTCCCTCTGCACAGTGCACAGGGTTGTACAGGCAGGATTTGAAAGGTTTGGGTGTGTAAATTCAAAAACCTGGGTGTGTAAATTAAATATTTTTGTACAAAGAATAGACCATGTGGGCAAAAACTGGGTGTATTGACTAATTTAGGTGTGTAAAACACTCCCTGCAGGACTGGTTGCCTTTAAAATCCCTTATTGCTTCTGTAATACAAAACACATGCAAAAATGATGCAATGTTGTACAGGTATCCCATATTAAGCTGGTTAAAAAATCAAATGGAAATGGATAAAAATTAGCACTGTAGTATTTTGTATGTTGTGTTGAGATAAACACACATAATATGTATGCATATCATTCAAATTAGTTTTTGTTTGACACTTTTATTTATGATGGAAAGCTGGGCTTTAGTAATTGTCATTTTGATCAAGTTCCTAATTAGTTTTCATTTGAAGGAAACCTTTATTATTGAGTTCAAGAATGACTCATTCCAGCAAACCAATGATAGTTGCTGAGATAACTTGTTTCTGAGAAGAAAGGTTACAATACAAGTATATGAAACCTTGGATATCCAAAACCAAATAACTTGTACAAGGTGTGCCATAAAAAGCAGGTTTCAACAGATATTGTGAATATTTAATTTTAAGTGTGTTTTCACCAGTCGTTTATCAGTGTTTACAATATGAAAGCACCATCCTTTAACTATCATTTGCGGGGAAAAACAACAACAAAAACAGCTCATTTAATTAAAGTAGTTTTTACATTTTGACCATGAATGTCTAAATGGTTTGGGACCAATTTTGCAATTTTGTGTGGGTGCAGGCTTTCTCCAACCCTGGATCATTTTTTCTATTTTTATCAAAAATCAGATTATTTTTGTACCATAACAAATGGGTTCTAAAGTTATGAAATTTGTGATATGATATCAATTTTCTTATACTGATATAGTTGCCTTTAAATCGTAATTTCAAATTTGCCACCTGTGGCCTCCATTATCAGATCATGTCACATGTATGTAAACACTGAACAATTAGTGAAAACATATTTTGAAATATTAGCACCACATTCATTGGCCCCTGCCTTTTATGGGACACCCTGTACATAAATAAAAAAGATTTATTTTACCTTTCACTGAAAAATATATCTGCATGTATGGTAAGTACTGGCACAAAAACATATTTCAGGTACCGTATAGCATACTTACATGTATATTACACTCAAAAAACAGATCGAATTAGAAACTGAAATCTGTTTTATAATTTTTGTTGTAAAATGTTTTGTTTTGGTTTTTTTTTTTCCATAAAGGATGGGGTTGATTTAAATTAGTGTTAACTGTCAGGAAAGTTTTCAGCCAAAATGAAGACAAAGTTAATGTGGTTTTTTTTTTAGTAAGGTAACTAGTTAATGTAAAAATTCAAAAATACTGTCAAATTTGGCTGATTTCAATTTGGTGGAAGTTGGAACATGTGTAAACATCTAATTCTAAATACAAACATATATGCCAAACAAATAGATTTGGGTTAATTTCAGATACTGGTAGTTTTTTATACTGTAATATGGGCCTGCTAGAAATGCACGATTGGGAGGGCCAAGTATGTACCTCGACTGGTTAAAAAAATTTAAAACCCACAAATATGCAATTTCCCACCAAATATGTAAAATCTAAAGATTTTTAATTTGTCCTCACTGTGAGTCCCTGGACCTAGAGCCAAGGGCTAGGATCATTTGTGGTGATTTAAAAAAAAATGATGTATTGCATATATTTGTAGCACACCCATTGTAAGACTTTAAATTTAGGAAACAGGTTGCTAAGACCTAAAAACACTGTCTTTTGATTGTGTGTAATTACTAGCTGATGTAGAACACTGACAGCGTGTGTTAGTTAGGTTCTATTCTAACTTTGTTTAAAACCAGGAGCTCAAATTCAATTGCTTATCAGTTCTCTTGAGGTAGAAAACAACTTTTAAGCACTGAAATTGAGCTGCTGCTGAGGTCTTATTCAAGAGACTGCATGGATTGAAAATTAACATGGAAATTATCCTGCTCATATGGATAACCCGGGAAAATACCACTTAATGAAAATACAGTTGATCAAGCCCGCTACCCGGAGGGAATTCAAAAAATGATATTTTGAGCCAAATAATGTGATTTGTGCCATAAATAACACAGTTGACAGTTGGTTTACACAGTTGTGTTTAACCCATAAGTAAACCTGTACAAGTTTGCCCTTTCCAGAAGAAGTTACCGTACATACATTGATTGACTCCACACCATTTCACATCTAGTGGTATCTATTTGTAATATTAAAGGCCTGCAGTTGGGTCAAAAAATAGCCCTTCTTTTTACAGGCCTAAATTTAACCCAAGGGTAATTTTGTATGCTTGGTCAAATAACAAGCAAAGAAAATCCACTTACATTAGTGCTGAAGGTGTATGTTATCTAACCAGAGGCAATTTTTCAATCAAATTTGCCCCTGGTTTGAGAGAGTACATTTCATCAGATTTAGCAGTCTCATGTTTATAGTTTGTGTTAGCAATATATAATTGTTTCATTTCTAATGCACATGTGGACTAGTTGGGGATATAAGGGGGCCTAGTTTGCACCTTCTCTGGGATTTAATGACACATGTTTGTGCTAAGTGTGTATTTCAACAAAAATGGTTTCAAATTATTTGTCATGTAAAAACAAGTCAAATTAGATTAGGAATAGATATCACAAAATAAGCCTTGGTCAACAGATCTGTTTCCTGTGACATCATCAGTAGGACAGTGACCAAAACCCAGGTACCCAGGTCTGATCTGTTGATGTCCTACCCAGGCCACTTAACAGTTTATAAAAAAAAAAGGTGTCATTAAAGTTCAGAGGGGGTGCAAACTTGCAAATTATGCCCTCTTACATCCCAATAGACATGTAGCTCTGCTTCATAGGTGTGATATTGGTATCATTTCTTATGCACTGATGTGGACATGTAAATTGTAACTCACTAACCCTTCATAGACCTGTGTGATCACATTGCTATAACTGTAGTGCACTAGTACTTCCAAAGGTATACATGTAACTGGGATACATTGAAGTTGTCTCATGGTATGATCAACAAATTAACATACATGTAATTTCACTGAGCTGGTGATGGGGTGGCAATAAGCTAATATAATTGGTGGAACAAAGTGTTTTGTTAATTCAGATTTCTCATCTGCCATGTTGAACTGTTGATGACTGAACAAAACTTAACATTATATGTTTCTCAAATTCAAACCACTTCATCAGAACACACATTATAAAACATCAAAGTATTTGCTGTTATGTGTTCATCTGAGGTCATTAAGCATCTTGCATTTGAATTTTAAAGACTTTGACCCCCACAAATGAACAACTTCAGAAGCAACTATAAGAATGTTTAACTGTTTATTTTTTGCATTTTTCTCCTTCCCCAATGTCATTTCAAGATACATGAAACAAATTTCTGACAAGGTCATGGCAGTGATTTGTTGAAATGTGATTGATTTAACTTGGAAGAGAAAAATGTCTCAAGCAGCATCATGTTAGTCCTGCTTGTCGTTAAATGGGGAAGTGTTGTTCTTCTTGAAGCACAAGTGCTGGAGTGGTATTTTTATACTTACATGTAGTGGTATAATTACTTTTGTTCAGCATGGATTATGTGAAATTTTCATGTGCAATTTCATACATCATTCAGTACATACATTTCCTGAAGACGTAGTAATTTTGCTTACCATACTTCCCATATAACCCCATAAATACTAAATAGCAAGCTAATATTTTTCTTTTGTCTTTCCCTCTGCAGACTTTTTAAGTGCCCATATCCACCGGTTGCATGAGTCGCATTCCAGAAAACACGGGATCAGTCGAGGGGTTGAGGAGGCGTAACGTTGGGGTAAATCCAAATTCTGAAGAAAACCAACGTATCGAAGAAACGCAAGAAAGCCCAATTGAAGATCCCATGGATGACATAGCTAGCATTGAGTTGGGTAGGAAGCCCAGTGTGAGCAGCAGAGATGGAGATGATGATGAGGATCACCATGTAAGTGATGAAGAGGAACCAAGATGCGATGAAGCACTTCTACAACGGGAAAATGAACTGGTGGTTGAAAACGAGCAACTAGTCCAGGGTGAGGAGAGAAGTGACGATGAGTGTAGTGTTCCATCCAGCATTGATGAACGGGAAGAGTCTAGTCAAGAAACGGCCGAATATAAGGACAGTATTGAACAGAGTCCACAAGACAGTCTAGCAGAGGATAATGATGCTTCTAGTTCAAATCAAGATACAGTAGCTACTAATGAAAAAATACAAGAATCGGATGATAACATAGATGATAACAATAAAGAGGATGACAATGGCGACAGTGATGATGAGGAGAATGAAATAAGGATACCACTTAAAGTGAGAGTTATCACAAAACATAGCTCTGACTCTGGCTCTGGCCGGGTAAGTGAGCATGCAGAATTAATTCAGCCAAAAACATAGTGTACTCAACTACGCATCTGATATGGTACCTTAGGCCTAAAAAAATTGTTTGATTGGTGTAACATAAAAAATTTTAGGGTAGGTAGGTCGGGATTTTTTTTTTTTTTTTTTTTTTTTTTTTTTTTTACTTTTTAAGCTGTAATTTTGTTTGATAAAGGCTTTGGTACCTTTTTCTTTTTTTTTTTTTTTTTTGATTTATTTATTTATTTATTTTTTTATCATTTTTTTTGCAAAATTTAAAAAAAAAAAAAGTTAGGGTCGGGCCTAATTTTAGGGTAGGTCGGGTTACGCCAATCAAACAATTTTTTTTTAGGCCTTATAGGTTTTCCTTATAGGTTTTCTTCAATTCATTCTAATGTTACATAATAGTACCGGTCTGTACTTAAAAATTGAGATTTCTTTCTAAATACAATATCTTTGACTTGATTGGGTTACTAAAAGTACTGTGCTGCATTTTTGAAGATGAAAACGGAGCCATCATGACTTCAGATTCAATAATACCGTTAAAAACTCGATAGTTAGCATACGTGTTTACTATCGAGCATGTTAAACATGCACACATGAAGAGCCCCATCCACAAAAGTGTAAAGGGTTTTGAGCAAATCATCAATACACATAGCTTTATATGAACAAGTAAACCTGCAAATGTGTGTCTTAACCCCATTAGCACAGTTGGTAAAGCGACAAACTTTGGTACAATTTCATGTTTTCAAAAGCGCTCGATAGTAAGCACATATATATGCTAACTATCACGTTTTTACAGTATGCATTTTGATATGCATACAGGTGTACAGTTTACTTTGCAAAATTTACCTTTTTTACATCTGAAGAGTTCAGATGCAAAATTTTAAGGTGGTACTAGTTATACCGTACTACACCCCTTGATAAATTGTGACTTTCTCTCAAAAATAATAACACACTGGTAACAAAAGTTATGTATATTATACAGTGAGGGGCAAGGAATCAATTACTACACTGGAATTTCAGTGATTCTAGACAAGCGGTATGTTATTTATGATAAGAAAAGAGGTACCGCTAGAATGTACCCCATTTCTTAACATAATGAACCACTTGTCTTGAATCACTGAAATTTCAGTGAAGTAATTGGATTCCTTGCCCTATAATATACATAACTTTTGTTACCAGTGTGTAGTTATTTTTGAGAAAAATGCAAATTTTTTCTTGATTTGAGATATAAGCAAATATAACTCATCAATTATAAAGAACATAATAAAAAAATATACTTTCCAAAAATTATTCATTATATTTTGAAGATAAGGTGTCAGTTAAAAGTGGGGCAGATTTTGGTGGCCGTAATTCAAGGAGTTAAAAAGTGGTATATATTGCATTCTGCATCTGAACTCTTACATAAATTTAAAGCATCTGCTTGACTTGAATGATTTCAGAGTTCACCCACAAACAGTGAATTGGAGGTTGAGTGTGTGTATCTACCAAACCGCATGGTTGTTGCAGCTGAACATCTACGAGAAACAGCCGGACATCTGCAGGGAACAACTCGGGAAACAGCCGGAAATGTTCGCTATCAAATAGGTGAACAGGCTGAACATCTCAGAGAGCAGGCAGGACACTTTAGTGAACAAATCAAAGAACAAGTTGGTGAACAAGCACAGAAAGTTGTTGTGCAAGCGGAGAGGGTTGTGCACAAAGTGAAAGATGTTGCATGGAGGGTAACACATCATAATCTCTTACCGGAATGGTTGAAAGACAATGACTTTTTACATCATCACCATAGGCCTCCATTGCCATCCTTCAGGTCCTGCTTCAAGTCTATATTTAGGATACATACAGAAACAGGCAATATTTGGACACACATGATAGGTAAGTTTTGATTTTATTTGATAAGGATAATGAACTGAGTGCAATGCATTAGTCAAGATAATCGCACATGCTATGGAGTTATTGCATTTACCTCGAAGAGCCATTGGCAAGCCTGGAAACAAGCAGGCGCCGAGCGATTTTTACCCTACGGTTACTGAGTTTTAACGCCTGGATCCAACCAAAATTACACGCCCAGGCGCCAGAGAAAATCAGTATTTTGCGCCCGGTATCAGTGCTCAGGAAATGGCCCAGTAAAACTTTGTCAGGCAAGTTCATTTCCGCTCAAAATATTGGCCATTTCCAATGTATTTTCAACAAAATGCAGTGCCAAATCTTATCTTTTACCTAATATTTCACCAATTTTCCTTGATATTTGCCTTCAGGGCTCATAATTTTGGCAGTATTTTGCCTTGTTTTCAGGTTAGGTGATCACCACGATCGCTAAACATGAAGGCGGCCATCTTGAATTTTAGCGACATTGTTTCTAGATATTTAAAATTTTCCTAAAATCACGAAATAAAAGGCCAAATTGAATAAAATAAAAAAAATGAATTAAAAAAAAATGAATAAAATTAAAATTAAATTAAATTAAATTAAATTAAATAAATAAATTAATAAAATTAAATTAAATTAAATTAAATTAAATTAAATTAAATAAAATATAAATTAAAAATAAAATAAAATAAAATAAAATAAAATAAAATAAAATAAAATAAAATAAAATATAAAAAATAATTTAAAAAATAAAAAAATAATAAAATAAGACTCAACTGGTCTGTTCAGATATAATAACATTCATTGTATAACTTGTTATTTGTTAACTTGTGACAATAATTAATAATATAATAAGTTAAATAACAAATAACATGGATCTAAAAGTCTCAGGTGAGCATCGAAAGCTGTAGAAATAACAAAAATACGCATTTTGATACCTTAAGAAAAATGACTCCTGGCTCTTTAAAAATGGCTCCTGGTTCACTAGAAAATTACAGGACCATGCAGGAGCCGCTTTTCCAAATGTTTGGCTCCTGGTTCAGACCGACTTATTTCCAGGCCTGGCCATTGGACTTGAGAGCAAGGTTAGCCCTGGGTCAAATTTTCAGGGTCTGTTGGACCCCTTCACCCTTCCCCATTCAACAAATGTCGGGTGTGGGGTCCGGTAGGACCGGCATTTTTTACCGCTATCGTATTATTTTGGTTTGGTTGTTGAATCCTCTTCGCTTGACCAGGGAAGTGTAAAACACTTGGTACCAAAAAGTAGTATGCTGTAATATTTGTTTTGTGTAACAATTCCCAAATTTTGCACAGTATTTTCTCACGGTCTGGAGAACAATGGAAACACACAAACAAAACAAGGTCTGATATCAATGTCTGGCAGCTACTAATTATTAGTCATAAACTGTAAAAGCCATTTTCCGAGGCGCAGAAAGACACCAAATTGGTGTCGTATGACCTATGACCCTGATAAACAACAGAGTGTGATCGGAATCCGTCCCTCACGTGAGGGACGGAAATCAATAGATAAATAGATGCACTGAGAAGTTAAGGAGTATTTTCATTCAATTAAACTTGAATGGATATTTGACTCTTAATAAGGTGAATATCTATGCCAAATGAATTAAAGGTGTTACAATTACATGTACTTTTGTCGTAATGTCGCATTTTGGCTTGTGAGGGACGGAAATCAATAGATTTGATAAACCATGGCAATAGTTACATCTTTCTTTTTTCTATTGAAACTTTTGGTCTAAATTACACTTGTAACATATAATATGTAATTTGAATGTTGCTTCTATCATATCAATACAAGAAACAGCTGAAATTTACTTTGAGTGGTTCTTTAAACGGAACATAAACTTTACGTTAGGGACGGACATTTTCTGTGTGAGGGACGGACAAAATGTGACACCATTTTGAAATTAGTTGAATTTTTTCAAATTGCCTCAAAATCTGTCCCTTGGCCTCTTACAGTATTATTTTAACTAATATAATGTTGCTTTGATTATTTTTAGTGCGTGTAAATTACCATAGCAAGTGATTGTGAGGGACGGACAAGTTGGGTGTGAGGGACGGACATGCTTGTTTTCTTTCAATTTGGTAAAAAAAAGCATGTCCGTCCCTCACACTTTTTGTAATTAAGCTTGCGTAACTCTAGAATGAAATGTTTCTAATTTTTGTAACTTTATATCAGGATACCTGGGCATCAATGTCAATAGATGGGGTATGTGTTGTTGTAATTTATTCAAGAACTTTAACGAGAAAAAACTTTTTACGATTAATTTTGTGAGGGACGGACAAAATTTGATAGCGTCAACTTCAACGACCCTTCTTCCTTAACAGGGACACATTTTTATTCATTTAAATTGTATTATTGATAGTAAGTGTATTGTTGTTAATTTGCAAAACAAAATAAGCAACAGGAACTCTTCTTGTTATTTAAAGCTTTATTTTTAAATATGTACTGTGATGTCCGTCCCTCACAGTGTAATTTTGTTGACCTAACTTTAAGGACTCCGTTTACGCAGAACGTACAGCAAAATTTTACTTTTTCTTTTGGATTAGTAAAATATGATGTTTTGAGATAATTATTATGCATAATGTGCACAAATTTATAACAATTTTAATTTTTGGCCAAATGTTACCTAATTTCCGATCACACTCAACACAAACTACTCCACGTGGAAGTTGTTGACATTGTTTGTGAGTTTTGTTGAGCAAATTCCTATTTTGTAACAACATGTAACACACCAAAACATAAAGATCGACTATCTAATGACTTCATAGTCTACAATGATTCTAAATTTACCATTATCTCGGAATCCTTTCTGTTCAAACACAAATTTGTAGTTTCATATTTTTGCCGTGATCGCAGTGTTCGGCGAAGCTGCCAAATAATTCAACACTGATGGTCATGTGATGACGTTGTTCAATCCGGGTCTCTGTGGACTCTACCACTTCTTAATAGGTATGCTAAATGAATGAGGTGATGGGATCGCCCTACGCCGTCTGGGTGATTTGTCAATCAAGTCAATTACCTCCCCTATAGCCGAGTGGAATTAGTAATATCATGAATATGCTAATCCTGACTTCCCATATCATGAATATGCTAATCCTGACTTCCCTCCTTCCCATATTGCATTCTTGCGCGATAAACATGGACGACTGCTGCGAGTGAAAAATTCAAGGCGTGTTCACCGATTTCATGTAAATGTGTAAGAAATAATCACCTGATTTCAATATGGAATCAAGAAGAAGAAACCGTAATCACCTCATATACGACTAGAGACAATTTCAGTACAATAGTAAGTGTGCGTAATTGCTAATGAAGATAAATTAAGAACTGGTAACCAACACAATAAAGGTTGCACCTCCGTGTATATTGCCTAACCACCCTGATAGTCATATAACGACCAAATGATAAATGACGACTATCATGGAAGACTGAGTTCCGCAGTCTAACTAATTATATCATTTTGTCCTCTTGAAAGGAATGAGAAAAGAAACAGTTTGTACAAGAGGCCAGCAGGGTTCGATTTTTAGCGAAAACCTTACTTAGGCGATGTTCTTATAATATTAGCATACATGTATGTTAAACATTGTAAAAAAAATGCTATACAAGCTGAAATTTGTGTAGCAGGTTGTCCAAAATGGGGAGCATTTTGCTCCATGACACCAGTTAAATCGAACCCTGGAGGCCAGGATTAGTATCGTAACTTATCATATAGTAATACAACACATGTTTGTGTCTGTGCAAGGCTTCCGAATTCGGAGGGTCATTTGCCATTATCGGCAAGATTATTGCACTCCTTAACCACCCCTAAATTGAATTGTAAACTAATAATGCTTTATAATTTTAAAACAAACATATTTTTGTTGGGGCAACATTGAAAATTGATGACAGCACTTTAATTGTCACCTTTTGAATTTGATTGTAATTTTTTAAAAACCTTGGAATCAGAGTATAATCACAGTAACTATTAGGCTTTTGTTTTGAACTTGGCAAAAGATGCAATATCAAAATATATGTCACTATCAAACTTAAAGGTCCATCGTCGTTGGCCTGGTCAACTTGCAGGTTTATGCAGGAACTAAATACCAACAATTACTAAATGTTTATACTAGGATTTGGGCAAGTAACCTTGTCTTTACATATCACTAGTTCTTTTAGATGGTCATGACCTTGGCGAGTTGGACAATTTTATTATCATGGATTATGTTATGGTATAAAATGCTAAACTTGTGTAACATTTTATGAATAAATCCAGATGTGCTGGTACAAATGTACCTCTTTAAGGTGATAATGAAGGGGTCAGTGGCGTGCGAAGGGGGGGGGGGGCACGGCCCCACTTTAGTCAGTCAGTCGGGGGAAATGCACCCACATGCTTAAAACGATCTATTGATTTTGAATAGAAACTTGTCAAATTTGAAAGGGAAACTATTCAGATGGGGACAACAGATTTCTCTTCAAAATGAAAAGATTTCTTTTCAAAATGAATCAGATATTCTCATCAAAATAACAAAAAAAATGATCAAATTTGAGTAGCTTGTCTTATCAAATACGAACAAAAAAAATCAAATTTGAATACTGTAAAAGTGGAGATTTTTGCAGTACATTAACTTTTGTGCTTGAATAAGAACACAGGAATATGTTCATTTTATGTATAGGTCTACATGTACATAAAATGAACATATTCCTGTGTTCTTATTTAAGCACAAAAGTCTACATGTATGTAAGAAAACTCAAAATTGCACATTTTAAAACAAATGAAATGGTTAAAAATCGGCGAAGCGCGAAAATTTACACACAAAAATAACCACTTTTACAATGTCAGGGGGACGTAACAGAATCTTGTCAAAATGAAATGGGTAATCGTGTAAATTAATGAGTTGGAGATCTTTTTATCAATTTGAATAGTTGTTAAAATAAAATGAAAAATATTCATTTTGATAAGATTGTCGGTTCAAAGTAAGATACCCAATCAAAATGAACAATATATCAAAACGAAGAGTTACGGAACAAAAATAAATGAGTAGAGATTCTATTAAAAAATGAATAGCACAAAATTAGAGTGCAGTCGGGGGAAAATAAGGGGGTACCAATTATGGTGAGCGAAGCAAGCCAAAACATTTGAGCAGTCGGGGGAATCGATCAGATGATTAAAATGAACGAAGCCGAGTCCTTGGGGTCAGACAGTCAGAATCCTTAACTTCCGAGTCTTTGAGAAAAGGACTTTGAGTCCGAGTCCCGAATCCTCCAACACTGATGTGCACAAAGTGGTCAAAATATTAGTTCTTGGATATCACATGGAGCACAAAAATATCATGTGCAAGACATGTGTGCGTAACTTATATGCACCATTCGATCCAAGGCTTAAGAGAAAATGGGAATTTGCTAGCTTGTAATGTTAACCAAACAAAAGTAATTTGCTCAAGTACAATGTACATTTACATACGAATTTCATTATTAGGTCTATGTTTTTGAAAGTAAACAAATGCCCTTTGCAAATTACAATGTAGTTAAACAGTATACAGCTTCTGTCTATAGCTCCTCCTTCATGCAAGCCTTCACATGATCAGGACTGGAGGCCGCAATGTAATTTTGCATTACATAATTTGCCTGTTATACATGTACCTGTGTGACTGTATTGTGCTCCCATTATAAATAGAAACAATAACATGCTGGTTATGTGATTACTTACATCACTGCATTAATAAATGCATATTACTTGTTGAGAAGGAAATTCAAATTTGTTTTATGAAAATAACGTAATTTTTGAGTTTATAAGACTATAAAATATTTTTCCTGTTTTGTCATGTAGTAATGTGCGTGATTAATTGCAATGCGCTCAAACTAGTAGGCCTACGAGGTGCGGCGCGCTATGTCCGCAGATTTGCATAGCGCCATGATTGCGAATGTATTTTATTATTGGAATTCACTTTTGAATGTGCCGGCAAAGTAACAAACACGCCTCTTCAATAATCCGACCGTGACACTAAGTCTAAGAATTATTGTAAAACTTCGCTTGATGGTGTGATAATTGTGTGATTTCCTAGTTTTACTAAGAAGAGAAGCCGGCAAGCACGTAACATGGTGGCAGCGGACGTAACATGGTGGCAGCGAACGTAACATGGTGGCAGCAAACGTAACATGGTGGCAGCAAACGTAACATGTTTAAAACTGAACATTCTAATTTGGAACATAGCAAAATGAGTTGCAAATTTTAGTTCCAGTATTAGATTTACATGTAATTTACAAAACGATGTTTTAATGCGGATTTGATACACGTTGCACAAGTACACAGGGTTACTCATTGTGGTTACGCGCGCTTGTGTGCATGTTAAGAAACTAGTATTACATCATACAAACAGGTTATTTATGTGCGTGACTGGCACAAGTACATGGTAAATTGTGAGATATTAATGACCTACATTTGCGTCCATGCATTTACAAATAATAAGATATGATTGGATCACACTCATCGTGTATGTTCATGAAGTTATGAATAGATATCATCATATCAATAACCTCTGTGTGTATGTTTGTGCTGACAAGTAATTTCTAGACTTCTCGTATTACAGTTAAGGTGGTTATGGAGGCATTATAAAAGTGCTCTAAGCATGTTTTAAACAGATTAATTGAGTAGAGCAAAGTACACTGATCAATATGCCTTTTGTTTGGAATCAATCGGACATACGGTTTTCAAAATATATCAATTTATATTTTCTTTGTATCTTATTGTTTTTTATCAATAATCAATAAAGTTAATGAGCTAAAATGACTGGAGAAGCTCATTAACATATAATTTTTGCCAATATTTTGCTAAAAATCCATGCATAAATGTTCAGGGTACTTTTATTTTGCATACTTTTGCCCTGAAACTTGGTCGAAGTGTTTCTAATATGTTCTAATGTATTATATAGTGAAGCCGTCCCCTAATTTGCATATTTGCGTAATTAATTAGCATTTATGCAAATTAGCTCATTAATTATGCAAATATGCAAATTAGAGGGCGGCTTAACTATATAATACATTAGAACATATTAGAAACACTTTGTCCAAGTTTCAGGGCAAAAGTATGCAAAATAAAAGTACCCTGAACATTAATGCATTGATTTTTAGCAAAATATTGGCAAAAATTACATATTAATGAACCTTTCCAGTCCTTTTAGCTCATTAACTATATTGATTATTGACAAAAACAATAGGATACAAAGAAAATATAACCTGATGTACATGTATTATGGAAACCGTATGTCCGATTTGCTCAAACAAAAGGCATATTGATCAGTGTACTTTTACCCTACTCAATTAATCTGTTTAAAATATGCTCAAAGCATTTTCTAATTTCTAGAAAATGCATCCAATACCTCAGACTCAACATCACAACGCGCTGCGATGCCTTCAAGAGATCGCAGCATCGCGTGATGAAATTAAAATGTACATTCATCGCACGATGCTGTGATGTTTGAAAGCTTGTGGGGTCTGCATCTCCTTTTATGGTCATTCTGCCAACCTTGATTTTCCAGTTCAGCCAATCACAAGTTTGCACGGCTGCGATGTCGCAGCGTGGACTGAAATTTCCACCGTGCTATAAGAATTTTGACCACCGAGCTCGTAAAAACCTGGCTCAGATTCCAGTTTTTAAACATCCAATGCAGAATTACGCATAATTCACTAAAATCTGCATGTTTCATTACCCAGCGTAAGCTTGGTCGGATTTGGTCCCATCATGGCCGGATAAAAAAGTTAGACTTGTTAGTACATGCAGCCCATGTTAGTACATGTAGCAGTCTTACCACATGTACAAATGTATACTCATCGCAAGCTTCTGGAGGGTATTTTTATTTATAAGTCATTTTGATTGCTCTTGCTGTTTAATAAAATAGTGCTAATTGGTTTAAGTCGGTGTAAGAGTGTGAATCAAATTGGGAAGCCATGACTGCGTACTATCCATTTAAAAAGGTTACGGTAAATTACTAGTTCACAATGCCTGCGTTGATCAATAAACATGTTATGTTTGTAGTTGGTATGCACAGGACTTGCAGGTACTACACAAAGGTGCATCAGGCAAAGCATATTGTATACCCATGATTTGGTGGATTCTGTGTTACTCTATATGTTACTGTGTATACATTAAGGTTGAGCATTTTTAGGCGGGTATTCGGGTACTACCGAGATTACATTACCGGGCAGGAAATACCCTGCCCGGTACCCAAGTTAAAAAAAAAAAAAAAAATTTTTTTTTTAGGTCAACCATGAATGATCCTAGCATTTAGGTCTAGGTCCACCGACACTACAAAACCGGAAAAAAAAAAAAACTTAAAAAAATTTGGTACCCGGTTTACTCGCCTCGAAAAACGCGCCAGGTACCCTGGTACAAAATTACCCGAAAATGCCATGCCTAGTATACATTATACATGTAATAAGCTGCTATGTTTTTGTTGGTTTTATATTTGTGAATTCTGTGAACCAATAAGGAAACTCTTGAAGTATACACAGTAAAAGTATCATTTAGATGTCCTACATCCTGTGAAATAAGCATCTTGTGCAAATGAAAGTTGAAAAAAAAGGACATGAAACGAACGAGGGAATTGGCCAGTGCATCGTACACTGGAACCGAACATAGAAACATTCAAACAATACCAACTGGCGCATAAGATCAAATTAATGATAATTAATCGATAATATATCGATATACAGGGGAAAGAAGTCGAACTACGCATCACACATGAAATTAGATTGGAAACATAAACATGCAAAGGCAGAAACATCAGAGAAAAAACTCTGGAGTGACATACATTGTACCTGCCTGTTCATGGACTTGAACCCCAGACCATCCACTTGTCGGGCAGATGCTCTAACCACAGAGGTACATAGACTGTCCCTGATAAACAGGGCTCAAGCCTGGTACTTATGGATAATGTGCACTGAGCGCACAAGATCATTTAATGAAGCTTAACCACCAGCCTAATATCAATACCAACTACATGTAGGGCATAAGATCAAATTAATGATGCTTAAGGGTGTACTACACCCCTGTGGTAAATTTGTGACTATTTTTGCATTTTTCTCAAAAAATAATAATACACTGGTTACAAAAGTTATGTTTATTATTGGGGCAAGGAATCCAATTACTACACTGGAATTTCAGTGACTCGAGACATGCGGTTCGTTATTTATGATAAGAAATGTCAAATTGTGCTAGTGTGTGATACATGGTTCTTCTTTCCCCTGTGACATGAAACGAATGAAATACAGTGCAGCTGCCTTGTGAATGTACAAGTAATTCACTTGAAGTGCTTTAAATAATTTCTTGTGTAACTGTGTACCAATTTCAGTGGGACCTTGATACATAATGTATAGTCTGTTATGAGTGTGAAGGAGAAATGTAATAAAGCTACACGTACCACCAGAACTATGACAGACTTCCATAACAGGCCTCAACCATACATAGTATTAAAATAATGATTTAAAAAATCACATTATCCTTCATTTATGAGATAATAGCTCAAAGTTATCAAGTATTAAAACTGAAAAACAAAAAAAAACAGTTTTATTCTGCAAATTTGATGACTCGATTTGTCTTAATAGCCCAAAATGTGTTGCCATGGTGACCCTTTTAATGAAAAAGAAGCATATTCAAAAGTTGCTCTTAAACCAATTGATAATGCTGCTTTTGTTGCTAGAATGCCTGGTCCTCATTGGTCACTGTGGGTCATCCTTGACCAGTCATGTACATGTATAGAATGTAATGATACACTGACTTGAGTAGCTTTTTATCTATTTTGAGCTGTAGTGTAGTATCCAAACAAATAAGGTATCAAAATGAAAATTGAAAAAGCAATCAAATTTACCATTACTATTAAGTGTTATATACATAAAAAGAATGTTAGATCATTTCTAGGTCTCGCTGGATATTATAGGAAATTAAGGGCTCATATTGAAATACCCTACCACGTTTTCACACAGAAAAAAGGCAGGATTCCCCTCGCTAAGCGCGCGCCTCAGGAAAGCTCGGTCATAAAACGGATGGATTATATGCATCAGTGATACACCCTGCCCAGGATTTTAACAAAAGGAGGCTAGCACAGGAAAGCTGCAGGATGGCGCACGCCTTCCTGTGTAAGGGAATTTCAATATGAGCCCTAATTTCTCATGATGATAAGCCATTCCTCCTGCAAACAGACGCATCTAAAACTGGAATGGGTGGTGTTATTTTGGTCGTTTAATGTAAAAACGTACACAAAAAATTGATCCCTAATAAACGCCCAGCCTTCATGAAATGTCACAGCCCATTGGAGCTTATTAGGAACAATGCGGTGTATGTCTTAATCTTTTATGCAATATGCCAATGACCTGATAAGAAAACACAAACTCAAGTCAGAGACCATGACAATTGCATGTTATCAAGGTTACAGGATTTATAATACTTTCACTAGATATTTATATGATTTAGGCCGCCTAATTGATCTCTTTTTGTGCATCTTTCTGCCTATAGGTTGTGTGACGTTCCTGATTATGATGATCTACTTCCTGGTGACTTCTATTCTAAGTGAGGAAGATTGGCGTGTGATTCTTGTGTACATGATGTTCTTCATAGGAGCTATCACCTGCCTAGGATTTTCATGGCTCTTCCATACATGCTCGTGCCATTCAGATAAAGTATCGAAAATAATGAGCAAGTAAGTAGGCATTTTTATTTGAGGAAATATTGGATTAAAATAGTCAGCACAATTAAATCAGATTATATCACTATTTCGATATTAGATTGAAATTCCCCTGAGTGTTGTTTTTACACAGGAAACCATATTCTTGACCAATAAGTCAAAAATGAAATTGAATTTTTTATCATCAATAAAGATATTACTATTCTCTTATGAATAAACCAAGATTTGTTTTCAAAGATTAGTTGTAGCAAGTATAATAATGTGCATGGACTTGTGACAGCATGCATGGCATAAGTATAGTGCTTTTGCCCGCAGTCATGGCATTATATATGCACAGGTACAATGTACATGAATTAGGAAACTCTAGTCTAATCTCTTTGTGCAGCAGCTTTTTTTATTTCAAGAACCACAGAACCTGGTTGTAATGATTAACACTTGTGTTAAATTGCATTCCATACTCATTCCTTGTACATGTAATGTATTTACCTTTCCTCCAAATATAGTTGAAAAGGCTTAAGATTTTACGTTAGTTTTTGTAGTGAAAATGAACGTGACTGCTATGATTATGATTCTCTGCATCGGGCACGAGAGTAATGTGAATAACCTCATAGGTGTGGATGTAAACATGGTAAAAGAGAGCTGACACATCCAAATTATTGAATAATATGTGTTACTTGTAATTTCTACCGAAAATTTTGAATTTGTTTTGTTGTTCTTTTAATTCTTGACCTAGTTCCAAATCCAGATTTAAGAGGCTAATTAATTAATAGACATATCAATAACCAAGTGATTTCTTGCTTAATGCTCTGCGTGCTAGTCCTTCGCTTCAACGGAAAAAGTTCAAAGTTTTGAAATATTTTCTCAAATCGGCAAGAGCTATCTTAAGAACTAATGAACCAATACAAGGCTTGTTTGTACTCATTTTAATGCATTTTTCATGCTGAATCCAAATATGGTCATGAAAATTTACATTTCTGAAATTTTTGAATTTTAAAAATTTGTTTGAAACATGTCGTCTGCAGTCGACACCCGCGTGAAGAGAGTTAAATTGAAGTAACTGAGCAGGTTGTCTCTCTGTTGTATTGATTCTGTCAACAGGTTAGACTACTCGGGCATATCTCTTCTAATTGTGGGGTCATTTATCCCATGGCTTTACTTTGGATTTTACTGCCACAATATATCTCGCTGGTTCTACATAGCTTTGATTGTAGTACTTGGCTTCAGTTGCCTTATGGTAGCGTTGAAAGATAAATTCGCACAGCCAGCATTTAGACCAATAAGAGCAGGTAAGCATTATGACCAAAAAAAAATGTTTCTTGCTGTGTTTATTTTTATCATGATATTGTGTGTGTATTATTGGACCTGTTACACATTTGTGACATGATCAAGAGGAATGAGTGTCACATGACGGCAATTTTCAATTAGAAGGGTTTTTTTAAATCATTTTCTGGCAGTTTACAAATGCTACATTTTGATGCAAACCCCATCAAAATCGGACATCTGGTTACCAAATGATGAGCAATTTATCAATGGCTGAAAACAATATAAAACAAAAGAATTTGAATACTGTTTTTGCAAATATCTCAAAAACAATATTAGCGACATCCAACTCATTCCCCTTGATCATGTCACATTTGTGCCATGTCATGTTTCCTTTGTTATATTCAAATAAATATAGTCTCCTATGATGTGTCTTTGTTTTTCATGTTATTGTGTTACGGTTTGTTATTACATGTGCGTCATGTGGAAGATATTATTACATGAATTAAAAATCATTGTCACAAATGACGTCAAGCATATTTAGACAAAGATTGAACAAATATTGTGTAAGATAAGTTCATGAACTGCTGCATTTGGCTTGCATGTTGGTAGTAGGTTACTTTTGTACCAATCTGTTCCAACAAATTTCTCAGAATTTAACATCTGTAGCAACAAATTAAATAAAATTTAATTGCACTAGAAATAAAACAAGTCTGCTTTGAATTGAAAGCCATCACATGTTACAAACTCTTATTTGACGTTACCCCAGACATATTCATGAACAATATTAACATTCCAAATATTGTGCATTTTCAGTCATTCTAATGTAATAATTGCAATCACATTGTTTTCAACATTGATGCAACTGTTATACTAATATTGCTCTTTATCTTTTCCCCCTTCTTATTATTTTTTTTATGAGAAGCTAATGTTTTAATATGGAATGACCGGGTCATGCAGAATTATAGGCAGCAACGCACTAGAGTAATCCCTTAGTGGTTCACAGCCGATTTGGGTATGTCAGAGAATCCTACTTCAGGATGCTGAAACATGTTGATGCACATGGCTCTTAAAGGACTTGAGACGAGTACTATCATCACTGATCATTCAAGATACATTGTCTGGAGGTCCGTTTCGGACAGGGCCAGGGACGGCAAAGAGAAGAAAAGTTTTGTTTTTGGAGTAGGCTCTTGAGACTGGTACATACTAGAGTGCATAACTTCACATTGACATGACTAACTGGTGCGGGTTGCTCGTCTTATCATATATGGCTGAGGAAACATTGCCTTCAAGGTCTATCAGGCACACACTTATATATGAATCTTTAATGCAAAGTGATAGCAGCTATAGTTTGATCAGCTCGTAAGAGGCGGGAAATGTTAGGCTTTTACCACTATGCCGAAAAGTAGACCCACGCTAATAGTGCTATTAGTTGAACAGTCTGGTCTATATTTTGTGTGTTAAAGAAAGTAGACAAAGTATATGACTTGAATTAATGATTTGTGAAGTCATGTGTAGATCCAATCTTGCCTGTTGTTCTTTCACACATGTGATTTCCCAATGGCTGGATGGAGTTGAGGAGTGTCAGTGTGGTGGCATATTTCATGGGACTGCAAACCTGGGTCTTGTAAACAGCAGCTGTTCTTGTGACAGTCGGCAACCTTCTAAAGTGTTCCAAGCTGTAGTGTTGGAAATGTGTTTAGTCCAGGTCCTCTGTCTTGAGATGATCAGGGCTTTGTTCTTTGATTGCTCAAAGGTTACTTTCCATTTTTCTGACCAGTTCCTCATTCTCTCCAGGTCTTTCATCACATCTGATAGCACATACTAGTGTGGAGTTGTCTGCATACAGATACATTGTGTTCTCACATCTCCCAAGTCATCAATAAAGAAAGATAACAGCAGCAGGTCCAGAATTGACCCTTAAAAGACATTGATGGATGCAGATATGCAGGATTGGCCTGGTAAAACCATCTTGATGGACTAGAACTGTTAATCCAGGACAGCAGCTTGTCAAACCCCCTGAGCTTGGACCAAAGAGCATTGTGTTACACCTTGTCAAATTAATGCACCTTTGATGCCCAGGGCAATAAGATGCACTTCATAGCACCTATCCAAAGCATTGGACCATTGCAGAGAGTGGATGGTTATGATATCAGCTGTACTATGATGGGTTCTGAAGCCAAATTGTCTTGTCAGGTTAGATGGTGTTGCAACAAGTACTTCTGAAGCTGAAAATATACCATGACTGTCTCCACTACCTTCCTGATGTTAAGAAGCAAGATGGAGCAGTACATAATTGGTTTAGACTTCAAATTTCTCTTTACTTGTGTACTGGCAATTGGTTGGGTGCTTGGATTTATTGGCACATGTCGGCTAATCGGACCATATGCGCCACTTTTCAATACCTTTATTTATCATGCAATATGGGAAGCAAGTCAGTGCAATATATACTCCAAGAAAGAGGATGGAAACACACATAAATTTGTCTAGGAACAGCTGGGGCTTTAACCCGGGACCTCGGTGGTGTGAAGCGAGGACAGAACCACTACGCTAACCTGCATTTTGGCATGGCACACTTCCACTGGTTGTGAAAGACTTCATTTGTAAAGGGCAGTTTAAACAGGTAGTTGAAAAGGTCTTCAAAATAATGAACCGTTGATACAGGTGGACAAAAGGTAACTCATGGTCATGTATTAGGTTCCTTGTGACATGTATGGAATCCATTTTTATCTTTCATTTCTTTTTAATACTTTATTTTGTTGTTAATGTTACTGTTATTATTGTCATATCATTATCATCATCAGCATTATTTGATAGAAGTTTATATAAAAAAAAGAACAGAACAAACCCATCATATTGATTGCAACCAGCGTCAAACCTACATTACATCAGAACTTTTACGTCAGTACTTTGTGCTAAAAGTTACACCAGATGTTAATATTGTTGTATTGTGTATTATGCATTAATTAATACTACGCATTGCCCATAGATACTCGGAAAATCAATGATCAGCTGGCCACACTTAAAAATCCTACTGTGTTGATAGGTGTGTGTGTGTGTGCTTATGTGCATGCCTCCTGACATGAGTTTATGAACATTTTGTTGATATACATTACTCAAAAAAATTAAAGATCAGAAATTGGCAATCCTGATTTGCATTCTTATGTGACTTCAGTACTTGATAGTACATGTACAAGTGATCTGTTGCCTGATAACAGTACTGAATAAAATGACACTCGAATGATTTACAATGTTAATGCTATTTTGGAAAAAACCAAAGAAATAATTGTGATCCTTTAACGTTTTTGATTAGTGTATATTATTTTCTAAATTCCATTGTGGGGGGGTGCAATCGCCTTCAATCGAGGACACACACACACGCACTCTACACTCCAACCGCGGACCACTCAGTAATGGGAGACCGTCCTCGGTTAGTGGAGGTCTGCAAACAACCACAATTGCATGTATAACATATTTGCAAAATACGTCCTCTTTCATTATGTAAGAGATAACGTCCGCAGTTTGTAGGTTAAATTCCATAACCACAAAAATACACACAAAAATGGCGAAACATGTCCTTGGTGTGTCGATTGAGTGCGGATTCGGACGTCCACGTTTGCATAGTCGTATGCAGCGTCCACGTTTGACGGCGATTGCACATAATGGATGTGTACTATGTGTGTGTGCCTCATTCTAAACAAAATTTTTGTATATTTTGTTGATGTACTAAAGTCAGCGTTCGAAATAGTGGTTATCCGGTTGTCCAAATTAACCAAAACAAGCGTCGGACAACTTAAATGAGGTCGCCGGTTGTCCGGTTGACAACCAAAAATCTACACACAATTTCTATATTTTAATATACATTACATAATCTTTACACAGGTGACAAAAGATGGTGGCTATATGATGATCAATTTCTCATTTATATTGTTGTTTTATGCAAGCAATCACAGCCCCGAAAACTTGTAGTTTCGTATGCATTGCGACATGATGGGGAAAACCCAGCTGATGATTCCACAACTCTTGATGTAAACAAAATTGGTCGCCACACAAATTTATCGCATACCTAGCGTCAGTAGTGTGTATGCATACATGTACCTTGTCGTATTCTGGTACAGGACAGATTAACTGCGTCATTGGGAAGAGGCTAACCAGAACACGTGGAGTGGAAATTTCCTTCAGCAGTCGCATTCACAAAAATGACAGAATACAAAGTTTCAAGTTCTTTTGTAAATAGCGATATGTGGAAGTCATGGAACTCTGTAATTTTAATGATGTACTGTCCTGGCGTAAATGCAGCGTGTGTTGATGTTGTATTATTATCACAAGCTGAAAATATTATTTTTTATTTACATTTCAAGTAAATTTTCTTAAAAATAATATACGATTCCATAATTATATTAATTTTACGATGAATAAAACCAATTTTTAAAAACAAAATCAAACCATTCAAATGTTTTTTGTTTTTTGCATCCGCGATAATTAGCACATTTTTAGCATTTACTATATGTTAATTTTGCGAAAACAAAAACATATTAACGAGTGATGATTTCAGGAGCAGATCGAAAGAAATGTCTGACTTTGTAGGGTAATTTGTTTGAAAAATCACGGACAACTGAAATATTTGGCGGACAACCAAAACTGTTACCTGGTTGTCCGTGGACAACCACTTTTTTTTTTCTTAATTCAACGCTGACTAAAGTATATATTTCATAATTTTCCAACCCAATCCAGGCTTGTTTATCGCTCTTGGATTGAGCGCAGTGATACCTGCTGTACACTTCCTCATCATACAAGGTGTCGTAGAAGCATTTACAAAAGGATCTTTTGGATGGATGTTATTTATGGGCGCATTATACATTGGTGGTGCTTTGCTGTATGCTTTTCGGGTCCCTGAGAGGTTCTTTCCTGGCAAGTGCGATCTGCTGGTAAGTTAAGATGCATATATATGGCAAAAGCTTTTTTGTTTTTTTGGTTTTTTTGTTTGTTTGTTTGTTTCTTGGGCAGGGATTACTGCAAAAGTGGACATTTTTGCAGAAATATTATTTTTAGTTCTTTTCATGCTCAACACATGTACTGCCAAAAATAAAAATGCCTGAATATGTTCCTTTATAGGTCTTTGTAAGAAAACGGTACCAAGAAAACTTAAAATTATGAATTTCAAAACAGGCGAAGAAGTAAATCTGCAAATCTTGAAAAACTACACACTCAAAAATGATCAGCTTCATTAATAGAGAAGAGGCAGGGAAAGTGATTGCATAAATGGAACAAAATTTGACATGTTTATGAATCAAGATGAAACTTACACATCTTCATGCATTTGCCCAATTTGTTAGTCAATGCACCTTACAATACAATGAATATCTTGCTGTTGTAAAAATTGTTCAACTTGTATAAATATTCTTTTCCTTTCAAAATCCAAAATTAAACTACATGTAGATAACAAAGTGTGAATGTGTTCAGGTTGTCTATCTATCATTTCAAGCCTAAGGCCAAGAATAAATGTGACAAAAATAATTGGTTGTTACAAAATTAGACTGACAGTACTCAAGTCAATATTGCCACATTGGCTCTTGCTTATATTTTCTGATGCATTTTGTAACATCACCTGGGTGAAGTCAACTATTAATGCATGCTGTGATTTGGTTTCTTGTTAAGTGGGGAACTTTGAAGGTTATTGACATTTTGTCAGGAAGCGCTCAAGGTGATAGTCTTGATTGTTATCATCTTGTCAATTAAAAAATTGCTAGAAGATCAAAATTTCATGGAAGCTTATTTATTTGTATCACACTGCATATGATAATAACTTGTTTTGTATTGAAGACTTAAAATGGGTAAATTGAATTTTATTAGGTAGATTGATGAGGAATACTGTTATAGTGCATGTTTTCATAAATTTTCTTTCTGTGTTATAAAAGAAACTTTTGATACCATCATAGAAATAAGTAAATATTTTTATGGCACAGTTTACCTGAAAAGGTAAAGACAAAGTTCAACAATTTCTAGTATTTGCACAACTTTTATAAAAATATTATTTATAGAAACACTCCACTCTATGTAAATATGCAATATGGCACTGATCCAAATTTTTGAATTATGAAAAGGAGCAATTTAGAACAAGTTCACACCAAGGCAATTTTGCCAAAGTTCTGGATAAAACCAAGGTAAATGCTAAAAGTAAGCACACACTCCCCACACCACACACACACACACCCCTACACATCCCAACTCATATCACCACTTTCCTATGACTACAGAGTGCAGAATCCTCTGAATAGCGATGTGTTCTTTAAAATGTTTATATTCTTGGAACGACTGTTGTTTAACACATGGTCCCTTAAAGAATGAAACAGGAGGACATTCATTTGTAGCCAATAATTATGGCGGGATGTTATACATGTTCTAGATACATGAAGGTCACATGTCTTCATATGGCAGTATTAGGTCCTCAGGTAAAATAGATTGAACCTAGAAAGTACAGGATTCATCAAACCCTGTATATTGTTATGCGAGTATGACATTTTATTTGCATTACCGGAACCTATTATTGACTGATTATAAAAACATGACGTGATTAGTACCAACTGCAAAACACTTCAGAGTTCAGAGATAGTGGTGTTTACTTAAGATACTCTGATAATAAGTAAAATATGTTTTTATTGTATTTTCTAATCTGTATGGGACCATTTCTACTTCTACATGATTTGAAAAATAACAATAAGCATTAAGGGCCACTTTTTGGAGATGGTTTGTATGTTTAAAGGTGAAAAATTAATTATAGGGCATGCTGTTATACCACTGCATTCAGAAATTTGAATCATTACGACAAATCGTAAACAAACTGTTTCAGAGTTTGATTGACAGGTGAGGTGATGTCAGACACAAACTAGTATTTTTATGTCCGACTCCTGAGTATAGCACCTCATTCCCTAACCGAGGCCTGTAACCTATTGTGTACATGTAGTATTGCATGAGACTTGCTTGGCCCGTCGTTTTAAGGGCATAAGCAACGGTAGACAACAGGGTCTTAGCTAGCCACCCGTCTGGCCGTCATTTTAGACGGCCAGTTTGCTCCTGGGACGGGCAAAATTAATGCCTTTGACAGATGCTATATTATAATTTGATGTTTTGAGAAGCTAATTGCCCTTTTTAGTAGACCCAATTTGTAGAACAAGGCCATATCAGCACATATTTGAACTCTTTGGGCTATAGATGTCTGGTAAATGTTTTAAAGGTCAAATTAGGACAGGCAATTTTATTCAAATGACGGGCAACCCTCAATTTCTAGCTAAGACCCTGGTAGACAATCTAATCAGAAAAGTTGCTCTGACATTTTTTTTTTAAATGAAATTCATATTTTTAAGGATACTGGTAACATGTCCCATCTGGATGTCTGCTGATGTCCTCTTCGATATCACAGTTCTAACTGACAGTGTTGCCAAAACTTTCCAGTGCCAAGGCACGGCGAATTGGCTCGCCAAGCCATGGTGAATGACTCAAGAAGCCCAATCAATATGGGCACAAAACTCATTATCACAATTTGGAGCTTTGAGACTCATAATTGGGCTACATTGAAAGGAGACTACATAAAGTCACTACTGCGGCGGCCGGACACTTGCAAAAATAGCCCAATTTTAGACAAGTACCGGTATGAGCTTTTTTTTCTGAGTACCGGAAAGTGATTGCCAAATAGCCCAATTGGGCGCCTGAGGTGCGGCATTGGCATCACTGATAACGGACAGCATTTTCCTCTCAAACAGCCTAGTGTGAAACCTGTTGTATTGGTGTACATCACTGGTGCCAGACTTTTATCTATTATTGATCATTTTTCTTCACCTTTAATGAATAACATATTGATGAGACTCATGAATGTCAGGCTGCTACCATTTGGCTGTCTGCTGATGTCACAGTCATAATATAGACCTACATGTAGGAATCATGACAGTATATCCTGTGCAAAGTGTTTCATATCCTCTTCAAGTGACAAAATCTTTTTATTATTTTTGATTTTATGTAATTATTTCTTTTGATTATTTCTGATGTCATTATTATTATCACCAGTACAAGGCTAATCAGAGAATTGAAAAACCAGTAAAAATTCTATCAAATTCATCAGTTTCCTCTACACCTTGAGAAGTCACTTCAAGAATTTTTGTGATAAAAGTCAAATAGTCAAAAAGGAAATAGATGTAATAGCAACTGGTATACATCATATCTGTCACAGGCCTTCATAAGTACTTTAACAAGCACTTTCCCCTTCTTTCAAATCATACTCTACACATTGGAAAATGTAATTTACTTATTTCTTTAGGCAGGGTAGCCCCTTCAATGACAAAGCACTGATTTCCAAGTAGGCCTACCCTATGACCCCGTTTAGAGCCTGTGTGTGTAAACAGGGTTGCCGCGTTTTGAACTTGACTTCAGAAGTCGACTTCAAATGTCAACCCAGAGCAACATTTGTCGATTTCAAACTCAACTTTTGCGGTGTAAACGAACACATAATTAGAAGTCGACTTCATAATGGTTATTTGAAGCATGAGCAAGTGATGGCATAAAAGTCAAATTCACAATTTGTTTTGAACTCGCCTACCGTGTAAACACCCCATCAAGAAATAATTTATGCTAATCTTTAGTTGCAATCTGAATTCGATTGAAGTCGACTTCCCTCTGTCTAAGTTAAATACCTCTTGGGGTCTAAGTTAAATAATATTAAAATGCAAATGAGGTCACCGTATGAATACTATCGGAAACTGCAATGGGTTTTTTTAAAGACAGTTCTTGTTATAATGTAGCACCCTGTTATAATCATTGCTGCCGCTGTTTGACACCTCTAATGAGCAAGTAATTACATGTAGAGTTGTGTAACTTAGTTGCTTGAGTTTTGCTATTTTACTGTTGTTGAATCCCTGAATGAGATATTGGAGGATAACAATAATAATCTTAATAATATAACATGCTTATAAAGCACAATACTGAGACCAAAATATTTTCACCTCAGGTGCAATAGTCAAGCCTCAGCACACCTGTAAAGTGTGCTGAGGCTTGTGGATCAACGTCTAGACATTGTGCCTATGCGTAGCGCACTACAAATCACTGCGCTTTGTTAATTAAGTCTCAAAGCGCTGCATGAAAACACTCTATAAAAATTACAACAGAACAACATTAAAAGTTACCATGGTTACAAGCTTGATATAGAATGAAATTACGCAATTTAGTTCAACATTAAAGAAACTTGCATTTTTTCACAGAACATTTGAATTGATCAACATATCAGAGATTTTAATATTTTTAGGAAGAATATTACAAAGTTTAGCTGCAGCAAAAGTAAATGCGATAAGCATCTAGCCCAATCATACCTTTTTTCCTTGTTTTTAAATTGCAAATGATAGACAAGTTGAGATACAAATTTCCCCTTTACCTTGGGATGAATCATAAAAAATTGCAAATTTTATTAGTGCAGTAGAAACCGGACTGTTTATAAAAGGTTGTTGTAACTTTTGACAAGTCACTTGATGCATTATGAATCATCAAGGCAAGGTACATGTTTTATAACAAACACAAAAATCATAAATGGTGTATCCTGGAATTTCACATTGTTTGCTAACTACAAGATCTCTTCTCACCTTTATAATTATGTGTATCTCCAGTCACTACATGTTCTCATGTTTTGTATCACTATTTTTTTCATGAATGATTACATTAACACGGAAAAACAGTTGCATGATCGACAGGAATTATATAAATGATCGTGATTTTTTACCAGGTTCGCCGTTGCAAATAATAAAGGAGACCAGTAGAAAAGTGATCCCGCCTGGGAATCGAACCCAGCACCTCAGGTTTACGAGACCAGTGCCCTCCCGTGGCAGAGTGGTTAAGGCACTGGTCTTGTAAACCTGAAGTCCTTGGTTCTATTCCCAGGCGGGATAACTTTTCTACTTGTCTTCTTCATTATTTGCGACGGCGAACCTGGTAAAAAATCATGTTTATTTAATAATTACATTATTACAAGCAGTTTAATTTTGGTGGACTCAATCAGAATTGCTTGTAATTTTGGCCAAAATTGACCTGTAAGATGATGACTTGTTTAATATTGTTTGTACAATAGCTAGTGTTTGATCACGCAGCAATAAATAATAAATAAATATCCTGTCAATTGCTATGACTTACAGTTAGATATTAGTTGCGCACCTATATGGTGTGATTATCCTGGTTGGACTTTGATTTGTCAGTTGCAACATGTGATCACAGATTATAGAAGGAAAGATGTCATGAGCACCGTGTGTATAATTTTGCTGCTTACAAATATTATATTTATGTAAACATGAGATAGGTGGATGAAACCAAAATAGTTAATGCCCATCAAAAAGTTCATGCCCATAAAAAATTGGTACCAGTGACCCATAGTTTTTTGAACCTATAATAATTAATTTATCATTTATTCCAACCATATGAAGAGTTTCTATACACGCATGCACTGTACACATATACATTGCACACACCTGCTCCAAGCCTAATGCACACAAAAGAATAGAAACCTTTATAATTATGAATAATGTAGGAACTCTTTCAAAGAATACTTGGCCTGTACTGTTTCAAAGCCTTCTATAGTGATTCCCTATTGATACTGAGATTGAACCTGTGAACAGCTGTCAAGCAGGAAGGAAACCAATTTCAATACACTAAACAGATAGCACAGGTCAAAGGTTATATAATTATTAAATGCCCTACAATAACAAATCTCATATTGTTCAGTGTTTTATTTAACACATAAAATTAAGCATAATCACATTGTATTTTTAAAGATCGATTTTGTGAGTTTCGCAATTTTTAGCCCGACTATCAATTTAACAGCACAAAATTAATATATTATTAGGTTGAAGCCTAAAGTTGGAATGGGAATATGTTTTCTTTTCTGTTTGTTTTTTCTTTTGTTGTTGATGTTTTATGTCGCCATATTTCTCATTCATTCGACAAGTAGGATCTGTCTTTCCCCCCTAAGTTGCAGACATCTACTCAATCCTGATCTGCAAGAAAGTCAAACCGCTAAAGTCTTGGAATTGCCAGCCGCAGGTAGGACAGTTCACAGACTGTTGTGGTTCATCATTCTTGCGCAATCAGAGATTGAGTATATAGTCTGTGACTAAGTAAAGAACAGGTCCTATTTGTTGGGCTAATTCATTCATCATTAATTAGGCATACATTTGTTCCTAGCATGGTCCTGAGCACCACAGCACAGGCACATAATGTATTTCATTGGCAGGTAAAAAAGATGCTGCTCCTAGCTGCCCCTATAAATACATGTATATTGCAATTGGTAAATGCTGCTTTGGTGTTAATACTAATTTATACTTAAATGTCAATTTTAATGAACGTCTACTCATTTCCTTTGCTAAGGGTTTAGACATGTCATTTCTAATGGGGGGAAAATCTTGATCTTGAACAGGTTTAATTCAGCATCATTTTGTTTTTGAAACTTGTGATTTACAGTGAATCACTGATTGAATATTTCTGGGAACATTTCAAATTTCAATTTATTATTGCTGCTTTGGTGTTTATATTCTATATCGGTAAAATTCAAATATCTAATCATTTCCATTGTTAAGGTAAGGGTTGAGACATGCTATTGCTGGTGGAGGGAAAATCAAATATTTATTTTATTTGAGAATTAAAATGTGAAATTATTTGCAAGGAATGAAAATTTATTTGTATATATGAAGGCAATATTAGGAGTTAAGACTGGATGAAAACGGTTCTGCTCTCTTTAACATCATGTGTAATGCATGTGGAATTGTCACTCAATTCATCTGTGGGGACCTTGTCCTTATATAGTATAGTGCACACTTTATGCATTTTTCAGTGATGACCTAAAATTAAATGGTAGTCAGCATCATCTTAAACTTTAGCATTACATAGGTTTGTAAATGAGTGCTTGCACACAGTATTGGCACAAAATTGCGAACAAGGAAAAAGCTAAGTTTGATGGGTGCTTGGCAAAACAACAACCTTTGGGAATATGAATACACAAATATGTCCGAGTCAGAGTTCAGGAATATAAGTATGGGGCTATAAAAGAAAGAATTGTGCAATTGAAATTTGCTAAGAAAGCAAGGTAATTTAAGCATAAAAATATCAAACAATTTTCTTCAAAGTGGGTGATAGTGATACCTTTTCACCCTAGCCATAGCGTATTCACCTGTTGAGGAGCCCCATAATTTAAGTTAAGTGCCATAGGTAAGCACTCAGGCCACTTGTCCAAGGGCCAGATCAATTTTCAGGAAATGGATTTGTAACCCATTTACATCCCTGAGAGTTCTTTCGATGTAGTCCCATGGTCAGTGGACAAAGACTTTCAATACTTCACCATTTCACTAACTGAATTTTTTTTATAATTCTTTAAACCAGGTTCAGAGTCACCAGATATTCCATGTGATGGTTGTAGCAGCTGCATTTGTTCACTACCATGGTCTTAACGTGATGGCTGTCTACAGAGAAGAGATGGGCGAATGTATGAGTGAAGAATTGGAGGAGGTTCTACCGTACACAAGTGGAGCAATGTGAATTGTTTGATCTCCGTACAACACTTTTGTTACCATCTATCGCAACTCCATCTGTCTTTGCCACTTTTGTGTTCAGTTTGAACTTTAATTTGCTTGTCTGTATCATATATTGACAAAGCAAATATTTTGATACATTTTGAGTTGTTCTCTGTTCGAAAGTGCTGCAAAATAAGAAACTTATCTTTGGTTAGAAGACAAAAAGTATATATATTATGTTCTTTACTGGTGAATTGCTTACTGTGTAAACTAGTTGCTACAAAGGTGGTACACTAATTATGTAATTAGATTTCTGTTCTAATGGAATTTAATTTAGATGGTCAGTTGCCATAGTGCATTTTAATTTATTATCATGTTGGTTTCTCAGTTTATGCATATATAGTAGATAAACATCAATTAAAATCAGTCCATCTTTATATAGGTTGCTTTAAGCAGATAAATAATAGATGTTATTGATGTGCTGTTACATATGTGCTCTCTTTCTCTGATTTATTTTGTTTGATTTCTGGCTTGCAGCAAGGAATTGTGTGCCTAATGTACTTCTAAAGGCATGGTAATCTAATTCTACGTAGGCCATCATTTTATCATGTTTATCAAATTACAAAGAGTTTAAAGTTACAATCCATAGAGATGTGAAGCTGTTGGTCCCATGTGCATGCTCCCTGCAGTCAGTTTCAAAAAGAATAGGGTGCTATGCTTAGTTTACCCAAGACCATCATATAAATTGTGATTAATCCATCCTGGTGGTGTTTGGATATTCAAAATGTAAGTACAGATATGTTTTGTGTCAAAGGTCACTGTCCTGATATCCACTATATGCTGTGGTAGTGCATGTTAGTAACCATTGGTTACTGCTCCAAGCCTGGGCTAATACACCTGTTCCGAATTTTGATATGCCATAGACTTTGTGTTGTGATCATTTCGATCAGTGGTTCGATCAGTTGACCGTTAATTGTAACATGTACTACGACAGAGAATTAAGAATTAATTTGCAACCTCAGGAAAAAGTTCTCTACAAAACAGTGATAAATAATAATATTGCATCTCCTTGTGATAATGACGATTTAACAAAAGAGGAGCTTCCGATATCCTCAAATAATAAGAAAAGGCAACATTAATTATTTACGGATTTAAATCTTGTCTAGATTCACACAATTCTAATGACACACATCAATTGTAATGTGAACTTATGGATATATGGTTAAACTGGATATTTCCATTGTACAGTATCCATATTTGTTCTTAATTTGTATAACAGATTATGAATAATTCTAAATCTTCTACAAGGTGTGGAACATCAATTTTTCTGTATTTTATAGAGTATGTGATTTATAACTAGGTGTATTTGGTGGGTTGGTTTTTTACTGCATGCAGCAGAAAAATGACAAGTGACATATTTTATTAGGTGTTGAGTCAATTAGGCTATACTTTGTCCCACCTGTTTGATGGTGATGTAGGTGTGTATTTCACTGGCCACAGTATTGAGTGCTAACCTCATCCCGCAGAACATGCGCATATGTACAAGGGTGGTTTGTTGTCACTACCAAAGGTGAAACAAAGCATACAGTGGTGTTGCACTTTTATTGTAGTAACCTTCATAGCTGGCCATGTCGTGCTGCTATATGATAAAAACGTGGTGGTGGATGATAAGCCAGAATATTTATAACGAGATTATGTCTATATTTATGGTAAATTCATGTAATTTAGATATTTATATGGACAATGATTTTCTGTATCTAGAGGAGTTTTATTTGTGGTAGTCATATGACAAGTATACCAAAGAGATTTGAAGGTAACTTAAAAAGAAATTGCTCATGCGCATCGTATTTAGTCAAATAAGCGCCCGGGCGTTACATTTTCCCAAGGGGGGCGTTTATTCAAGGTCAATTTTAGAACGATAAAAAACGCTAAAATGATGAAATATGAACTAAAAACACTGACTTCTGGCTCACTTCGGGTTTCCAATCCAGATTTTCGCCAATTATTGACGCTATTATCGACCATGTGGGGAACTTGGTAAGCTTACTACACAAGATGGCATGGAAATATCAGCATTTTTGAAACATCTTGGTTGAAAAAAGTGGTGGGGGCGTTTATTTGAGGGGAAGGGGCGACTATTTGATGAAATACAGTATTAATTTTTGGGAAATATCCCCAGGAAATATCAAATAAGATATTCCATTTTATAGCTACATATTGTATCAGAAGAAATGAACCCTCATCAAAAAACAGCTGTGAAGAAATTCACACTAATTCTGCATTAGAAAATAATGATTATAGTCAACAAAAACCAAGTCATTTAACGCATTGACTACCTCACTTGTTAGTTAACATCTATTGCTAATAAGGTATCTATCAACTGTTTGTGCGATGTCATCATTGTTTTAATTTGCATTGTATACATAATATATAGCAGATATATACATTATATTGATCAGTGATCCATTATAACCAAAATATATGTGATATTGTATGTATTCATAATGTCAAAGACATGAGTTGAGTAGTATATAAGTACTTTATACCTGATACTCAGGGTTGTAGCTACAGTGTGTGGTGTCGGGGGTGATGGAGACAATCACTCACTTCTGGAGTCAGCCACTAATGGTTAATATCAACGCTGGAGCCCACCACTCAAACTCAAAGAACTTAGGTATTTTACTGAATGTATCCCAAGAGTACCTGGCATTGGTAAAAAAGTTTCTGGAAATTTTAGCACGGCACCCAAACTCTGCTACCTACAACCCTGAGGATACATATAACAGTATTATAACTATAAGTACAGTACAAATCTGCGTGTTATCAGAGGATAATTTAAGGGCTTTTACACTTTGACCTACTTGCCCATTGCCTTAGATTGGACTAGCTGCTGTATTTCACAGCTTGACTACAAGAATTTCAACTAACCCCGGAAAGTTCATAATCATTTCAAATTTCATTTAATGAGTGCCTTTTAGTGAAATTTTACTTACAAGGCTCAAAATTTACAACTTGACACAGGGGTAAGTAATATCTGTGTTACAAGTTGCCCGATGTATTTACAACTCTCCCTTCCCATATGTTGAGTGCCAAATCCCGGGGCCAAATCCAACCCTGATTCCGCTCATAACATTTCATAAGGTATGGCTTCAAAACTCAACTGCCGGCACCTAGGCGTAACCAGTGGTTGGGTCTGGTTTTGTTCAGAACAATTGTCCAGAGTAATAGAATATACAGTTAATCCACTGGTTCTGTAAGGGTGCCGGCAGTTGTGTTTTAAAACCATCAGTAAAGAAGTATTATACAGTGGAAACTCATTAACACGAAGTTGTGTGGAATTCAAATTTTACTTCTTGTTATCAGGAGTTTGTGTTATCCAGTTCTAATAACATGTGAAATGTATGCTTGGGAATGTAACACATACTTCTTGTTATCAGGAACTTCATGTTAAAAGGGTTTGTGTTAACGAGTTGCCACTGTACTCATTTATACCTCATTTAAAGAGCCAATACATGATATACAGTCCCTCCATAAACTGAGATAAGTTGTTGCTAACTTATTTAATGTTATAAATAATAATCTGCAAATAATGTAGATATGTAAAATACATTTGACGATGTTCTCAGAAATATTGCATTATGTTAAAGAGTCACACTATGTACTTCCATAATGCTGTTCTAAAACTGAATCTTTTCTATACAATTGGTAGTTGCTTTCGCAGTTGAGGCATTGGCAAAAGTGAATTTGCAAAGAAGTATGGGAATAGTTTATACAAGGGCTGGTATTTTGTGCTGATGTAATGTTCTCAAAGTTGTGCTGATTGGCATGTTGCAAAGTTACCAATATCTTTCTCTACATTCACAGCAGTATTGTGAAAAGTAGCACATTATTTCTTGAAGTAGACTTCCCAAGGAATTCAATTAACCTGTACGAATTAACGGCTGACTTTATAAGACAGGTTTCTTCTTCAGATTGAAATTAAGCAAATTCTATTGACTATATGATATCCCAGTCACCATCCTCTTGTATTTCTTATAAAATGCCATTATCAGTTTTGATATTTAAAACTGATTTATTATTTATAGGGTATTTGGATGACATTCATTACAAAAACAGTATTGAACTAGTGATAAGCCTCTCCTTATTGTTTATAGTGGACGATGTAGCTCATATTTCACTATCATGCAAGTCATTACCTGTTATGGCAAAGAGGTGCAAGTATAATCACATCACATTCCCAAACTAATCCTCCCATGCATTCTAAGTTCTATTAAGTTTTCAGTTCAAATAGGGTTTTTTTTTCTGATATACTTTTTATCACCACTTTGATCTACATGAAATAGCTTTAGGGCTCTTTTTGAAATTCCCTTACACAGGAAGGTGTGCGCCATCCTGCAGCTTTCCTAAGGCGCGCGCTTAGCGAGGGGAATCCTGCCTTCTTTCTGTGTGAAAACGTGGTAGGGTGTTTCAATATGAGCCCTTATAAGAACACACCGTATAGAGATAATGTATTTGTAGAGTTTGATATAATTATATGTGCCTGGAGCATGTTTCATGTGGTGTGACAGCTCATGTGCAAAGCAACATTGCACTGATTTTGCCTCTATGAGCGACACATAGACATTGCAGATTCTGTAACATTTCCTTTTTGGTCAAAGCACAAAATATGGTTTCAGAATATCACTGTTTAATTGAATGTTAATTTGCTATACAATACTGTGGGAATGTGAAAGAATGTTTTTGCCATAACAGGGTTGACGTATAATGAAGAACAGGATGAATAGTGATTTAAATATGAAGGACGGCAATTTACCCTAACAACTCATTTAATGTGATGGATGGAAGGGAAAAAATTCTATTCAGATGTTTTTACGTGTTATTTTTTAAGATGTTAGACGGTAGAGCAAATTGCAATTTATCATAAATCTGTGTGAGTTTGAACCTTTCTTACTCCCTATGCATATCTGTATCTTACTATATAGCTCATATTTTTGTGGAAAGTTAACTCTATATAATGTGGTTAATATTTATGATGATGTCAATAATGCATCTGTGTTGGGTTGGAATAGTTGCATAAATCTTATTGTGTGTGAAATTAGATAATGTGGTAATTACGTTTTAGAAATTATCAACCATCTGTCAAATCTCCATGGTAACCGTTTAGACATTCCCCTGAAAGGGAAATAGGACAATGGCAAATCAGATTTATTCACTTATATTTTTAGATTCCTCACTTACTTGGATGATTTATGTATTGTGAAGATAAAAATAAGTATAAGGCAAAAAAAAAAACAAGTTTGTTTCCTGTAGCGCCAGCGATTTCGCTTTTTGACGGCTTATTGTTAAGCATATGAATTTTTTTCACTTACAAAGAAAAAAAAACGGAAAAATCACAAAAAAATAATATAAAACACTACTGGAGTAAACATTTACACATTACACAACAAACAAGCATAGTGAAAAACTGGGGTGAAAAACTACTGCAGGTTGAAAGGGGGTCATAAATATTCTTGAATATGAAGAAATATGATTTTTTTTTGTGTCGGAGAAACCAACTGTAAATTCCCATTCCAATTTGCAGCGAAAAGGTGTTTTTTTCCATTTCAAGACATGGATTTAAAAAAAAACGTTGATTTTTGGACCTGCTACAGGAAACAAACATGTTTTTTTTGCCTAATGTTCTATTCCTAATGTTATGAAACCACCATAAACCAGGGGCTGAATTATGCCGCACTGAGTTGCGTGAATCACAATTGATTCTCTGGATCAAGTGAACTACTGCTTACAGAATCATCATTTTGGTTCACTGAATTTGCAGCCCTGGAAAACTATTATATACTTTGCATTTGGGATGGTGTCTTCATTTATGCACTTTATTTTTAGTTTGCATTTAGGAAGGTGTCTTTATGCAAGCTCTTATCATTTCTTAGGGGTTTTTCTTCTTTTTATTTTTATTTGAATCGGTGTGGAAAATGTGTACACTTAAAAGCAACATAATCTGTAAGATATTATTGAAATTGTGAGATTTCAAACGTTGAAAATTTTGAAGAATTGTATGCAAACTTATCTCTTGGAATTATAAGAATTGTTATTGTAATAAAGGTTTAAATGATATAGATAATTATGATGATAATATAATAACGTTAAAAAGTGAACTGATTATCCACAAAAATAGCCTGTTAAGTAAAATTTCAAAGTTTTAGGGGCCTGAGCTTTCGATCCTAGCAGGATCTTTGTCAAAGGCAGAGTCTGCCTTTGATAAAGATCCTGCTAGGATCGAAAGCTCAGGCCCCTAAAACTTTGAAATGATAATATAATAACTCTAATATAGCTCATTGAGTTACAATGCATTCAAGTGATATTCCAAGATGATTTTCTGTATTTCTCAGACAGGAAGTTACCCACCATAGACATGAAGGTGATAGGCTACATTGCTAACCACACCACATTGAATAATTAAGTGAGTTATTGAGAAAAAACTGATTGCAACCTATTACATAATAAAAACATGACACTTTTGATTTGTTTGAATCCCATGGGCACTAATGGCTGATTTATTGGACTGAAGAACGATTTTGGTTGGTTACAAAGAGGGCAGCTCTGTAGCTTTGAGCCAATGGGAGATATGGTAAGAATAGTCAGTAAGACTGAAGGGATTAAGCTAAAAATTGGTTGTTCGATCTAACAGGTCTATTTTGATTGGGTTGTTGAAGCATGTAATTAACAAATCGGGCACTGTACAAAAGGCAATTCGCCCTTTGCATGGATCTGCCATCTTGCTACCAAAACAAGGTTCTCCCTGCAAAGGCATGTGCAAAAAGTTCATTTTTATTTCTCTCACTTTTCTAGCAACGCACCATGAAGGCTTTTGCAAAGCTTATTATACATGCGGTAATTAAAGCACATGTTTGATAGGCGTACGCACTCACAACGCCCTCTTTGCGGGTAGAACCTGATTTTGAGATGACCGTGCAAGGGGTCAATAGTGCCCATGGGTTATGTACTAAGCTGCAGTGATTGATTGCTTAATTAAATAGATCAATTATCAGAAAACATTCTGGATTGTTTGAATTACCTACAATATTCAGAAAAACATTGTATATTTTATATGAACATTATAATTTCATTTGATTTGTTTATATGTGGAAAAAAATTTCTTTAGTATATTGTATTTATGAAAAATATTCAAGATATTAGAAAATCGTAAATTGTCAAATAAGTGATTTCTTGTTAGAGAATCAAACCAAATATGTAATTCATGTTGTTAGTATAAAAATGAGAAATGTGTTTCCCTTGAAACTGCAAAGATAACTAAATATAGGCTGCAAATACTACACTGTTCTTAACAAGTATCCTTGTGACATGTGTTTCCAAGAAGAGTTTTAACTTAAAACAATTCATAGTATAATATTCTCCCAAATAACTGTAAAATCATTATTTTCATAGACTTTTGTTGTAAGTAGATAATCATGTTTTATTTCCTTTTTTTATACTTACCGGTATTTGAGGTACTTTAATTTAAAGAAAAGGAACACTCCAGTCAGTGTTGGAAATAAATATTCAAAGGTCGTTCTCAAGCCCCCAGAGGTCTTAAAATCTCCTGGCCCCTGGCTATTTCTTCATCAGTTTTCACCATATGCCAAAACTCTGAGGCTTACTTGTGATGCTTTCTAGGACTCACAAATCAACAACATGTAAATGTCAAATAACAGGAAAGGACTGATGTGGAAGTCGGCATCAAGTTTTTCTTACCAACTTTGGTGACAAGTTTTACAACATGCCATGGTCCCTGTGGGAATGGCATTATTAGCAGGCCCAGAGTGATTTTGACAGCCTTGTTTTTAACACCGACTACTGTATTTGTGAAGCATTCAAGAAATATATATGAGCCAATTTTCACAAAGTTGATTTTAATATGACCAAAAAAAAGTGTTAAAACATCTTTTTATTGTTGTATACAACATGACAATATACATATCTTGGGACCTGCAAGTCCAAATTCCAGTTATCAGCATATTATAGCTGGTTGAATAGACAATATTTAAGAAAGAAATAGTATTGCATAACAATTGACACATTTTGCTAGATTGTGTCACATATCTGCATCATGATATGGCAAATATCAGAATATTAATGGTATTACCTTATGTAACTATACTATACAGAGTTAGCCTAGTATCAAGTCTGGGAAATAAAACTGTCTCAAGTTGGGCGTTATATAGCGTGCAGAATAATCATTGAAGTCTTGACAATAGTCTAATTCTGTGTATACTTGCATAAAGAAATAACCGTATTAGGGGAAAGTGTAGATGTATATCATGCTGAGAATGTTCCTTTGCAACAAAGTTTCAACATTGCACATAAAGCTGGTATTGTCTTATTGGGAATTTTAATATCCGTCAAAAAACTTGAAACTGGTGGCATACTTGTCATGAATTTGTCTCAACCACTTGCACTATGGCAAATGGCATGCACAAAGTATACAAAGTTGACTTTGCATATATGAAGAGTACAGATGCAAATGGCGATAGACAATATTTGCAAACTAAGAGATAATGCCACTAACAGGTGTCATATAATGCTGGCTTCAAATAGACAATCTACTTAAAAAATTCCAAGTTGAAATTTGGAAAATATGATCAGAAGTAGCACATTATTTTCATATTAATTTGGCCAGTTTAAAATCTCAAATTGAGAAAAATGGGGATATATCAGTTTTGCATCAGAACTCTTCATATAAAGACTATTTGATTTTATGCATTGAAGTTTGTAGCTTCCAAATATAGTCAACTATTCCTTGAGTCATTGTACTTACATTACAATTTCAACTTCATAATTTATATATAATTATCGGAATGTATTGCTGACAGAAATGTGAATAAATCATGATGGTTCTTCCATCCAGATCATATTAGAAGCAAGCCTGAATCATTGACGTATAAGTTGTGTACAAATAAGCATGCGAAAACACAATAACATGAGTTGAAAAACAAAATCTATTTCAAGATATAGCCTATAGAAGTGTGTTAATGGCTCGGTAAAAAAAGCTGAATTCAGCTGATGAATAATGCTATCCTGTGTTATCAGGCGAGAAAACAATACTTTTATTCTCTCAATATTATTCAAGATAACTACTAAAAAATTGTGGGATAGGGGTTTACGACAGGAATTCATAACAATTAGTGGGTTTTTAGCATGTTCGCCGTCGGACAAGTTTTGAACTTCAAAAAAGTTCAAAACTTGTCCGACGCCGAACCCGCAAAAAAACCACTAATTATAACTACTAAAACTGAACGCAAAGCATGATGGCAAATATGAACAGCCAACACATTCATTTTAGATTCATATAAATATTTTATTTGACAAATATCAACAATTTCCAAGTAAGTAACTTCCATGGAGCACATGTGAGATACAAGTTATGTACAATATAGGGTCCACAACTTAAAAGTTCCCCCCCCCCCCACTAAATACTTTTTAAAATAAATCACAAAATATTTGACAAAATGCAACTGTTTAAAAAGGTATGGATAGCCTTATTTGTTGTACACATATGGACCAAATTATAGTGTCACACGTCATTGCGTTCTGTCACAATGATTCATGTAAAAAAGGAGACTGTTTTAAGCAGTGTTAAAAGTTGCATCTGAGTCCATACGATTCAATTCTCAAACAATACGGCCAGGTCTATTCATGTTTTGTTGAAGAAAACATGACTCAGATGCAACTTTTAAAACGGCCCCTTTTCTCACACAATTACCATTGTGACTGAACGCAATGTGTGGCGCTAAAAATTGGTCAACATGTGTAAAACAAATAGGGCTATACATACCGTTTTACATTTTGTAAAAGATTTTTCAATTTATTAAAAAAAATATTAGGGGGAACTTAAAAAGTTAAAGACCCTATATTATGAGTTCAGTGGCAATTCTGATCTTTTGAAACATTTCAAAAAGAAATAATTTTCAAACATATTTCAAAAGGAAATAAAAGAAATTATTAATGTACAATATAATAAGGCTAAAAAACAAGTTATATGTCCTGTAGACTTGGCTGCATTTTGTTTTGTTTTTTTATTTGAGAAATCCTGAAAAAATTACATTTTCAAGCAAAAATGATACGCAATATGAAATCACTATAGCAGATTCAACCCATCGTGGGATGTTTTTCCAACAAATCCAGGCTGCCGGTCAATCATCTGCCAGTCATTCATAGCATGATATGCATGATCACCTGAATTTGTTTGAAAAATGTCCCACGATGGGTTGAATCTGCTATATATATCCTGGGAAAATCAATCTAATTTTCCTAACGCTATCAATTTTCACATGTTGATCAAACCACAAGATGAAATCAAAATAATGAAACAAGGAGGTGCCTATTAAAATGAAAAATCTGAACATTATGATATTTAACACATTGAAATGTTTGGATTTTTAAATCCAAGAATCATGCCCCATGCTTAAACATGCATATTACACGTATAAATTTGTGGTAACTAACTAAAATAACTGGTCAACTAAGGAAACAAACCTAAAGTTTGATGATGTCCTATTTGCCCTTGTAGTCAAAATCTATCATTGCCAGGTCAACTGGTTCAAGCTATCTGTGTTTAGAACCATAATAAAAATGATCACAACAAAAAGAGAACCAGGAACTAAGGTATGATGTATTCACTACAATGGCCAATAAATAAAAGTCCTTTTGTTAGGGGGAGGGGTCAAAAAGTCAGATTACATTTGCAAAAATATCGGTCAACATTGATCTTTTTTGAGGTTGGAATTTTCAATATTTCAAACTTCGCGTTACAGGGAGGGAGGAAGGGGGTCAGCGGGGGGTCAGCCTCCTAATGAAAGCAGTTTCTTATATAGGACGTCACCAAACTTTCAGGCTGTTCCCCAATTAAAACCCCCTGAATGAGTGTCAAAAGTACAATGTTAATCTGACCTGGCAAGACTACATTGCAGTGTAATTTTAACAATTTGCCCCTTTTAATCTTACACTGTGATTCTTGGTACCCTATCAACAAAACCTATGAATTTTCCTAACCTCCTAAGTAGTACTATTTAATTGAATAGGTTCAAAAACTAATGATATGGCAAGAAAACAGTTCAGAATTTTGGTTTCAGTGGTATTATTGACCTTCGTTTTATCCTGTGTTGCACCATTGTTTTACATTTCAAATTCAAACAAAAAACCTTTCCCAATGTACTTGCCCATTTCAGTTTTAAAAACTATGCAGATAAATTATGCGGATGATGTCGCAAGTTATTTCCTGCTATCGATAGAGTGGATAGACTCATACACTCCATTAAAGCGTGCCTTAATGGTTAATCGCCTTTGGTGCATGAGGTCCTGTGTTCAATCCCCAAGTCATAACTTGCTGGGGTATTGATTTGGGAACAAAATGTGACATTAATTGGCAACATCTGTAGATTAAATCCAGACTTCTGCTCTCCTCCATGGTCCATATAGAATTTGGGACATGAACCATGAGTGCACTCTGTCCTTTGGAGGGGATGTTAAGCTGTTGGCCCCGTATATAGAGAATCACATCTATACATGTATATCACAGTCAGTTTGGAAAAGAGTAGGGTGTTTACCCCTGGTTGTCCCAATTCGCCATAGAAGTAGTGATGTAACAGGATTAATTACCGTAGCAATAGAATCAATTGATTCTCATCTAATACCCACATGTTGTATACAAATCAATTTGGATTCTCACAACCAATTTTTGGAGAATTATTGCGAGAATTGATTATCTGATCCTCACTAAAATTGAATCCCTGGGGAATGTGATGATTAGTCCTGGTTAATTCATAATATAAGAACTCAAAATCCAAAACTGTATCAAGACCAAGGATAAGATTTAGATTTTTGTTAGGAATAACATAACTGCATGGGAGGGGCAAGCAACATTACATCTTTTATGATGTCTTTGGAGGACTCATGTGACTACATATTTAAAAGGACTATCCCAGAAGTAGACAGGATCTCATCACAGCACTACAATCTGTTGAAGATGCTAATTGACACATGTAAACATTTAGTACAGGTGAGTGCAACTTTATGACCTGTTTGAAAATAGTAAAACTTCCACGTCATTTGGAATACTTTCAACGAATCAGAAGACAAAAATATATGTATGATATATAAAATCAAATGATCAAAACATCTGCATTGGAAGATTTAAATTACAATTTGGAGAAAACTTAATATCCATCATCCCTACTTCTAGTTCCTATTGGGGCCGCCTGCACTGGTACACTGTTTCCAAGGTTCTCAGCTAGTACTGTGCAGTACCAGGGGATTCTGTGCAGTAGCACCATTGGTACTATGTAGGTACTTTGTGTGCACCAGTCAGGTACCTTGGCGAGGTGGCCGCAATAAGAATCTTGTAGGGTATAATAAGTCCAGATTAAAATATTTAATTTACTTCATCGCTACTTCACATTAAGTTTCCTTCATACAGAAGTAGCAGGAGTGAAAAACACTTCCCAAAAGCCACGTTATAATGTGCATTTAGTAGTAGGCATGTCCACTAAAAATTGAAGTACTTTTAAATTGATTCAGACCTAACTTATTGGCTGGGAATTGATGAAAGAAACATTTTGGCGTTTAAATAATCTTAATCGGACGTTTCATTCCAGAGATATGGCCTTTCGAAAGTGTCACGGTTTTATATAGGGCTGCTAGAACATGTTAAAAAGTTAAAGTCCAACAAGGAATACTAACAGAAAGTGCAACTTTAAGGTACTTTTTCTTAATGTATTTATTAACTAGTTTATCTGGAACATTATATTTGCTTATAACAACATGAAAATAAGATCATCCTGAAAATTTAATCGATTTTGTTGACATACAACAAAAATATAAGACCTCAAAACCCATGGTTTGTTTGGTGAAACCTCAAGCATGATCATAGATGGCCGCCATGGAAAATATCTCCATAGAGGAGATGAACAATAAGTGCATTATTTCAAATGAAAAGCGGTAGTCTTAAACAGTGTTCAATCTTTTAAGGTCAGCACATTTTATCTTCAAAAATTATTATATTTCATCATGGCATAAGTTTGGTAACATTAATCACTACCAATTTTGAGAAATTTGCTCCAACTCAAAGGTTATCTTTACTACATTGAGCAATACACTGTGTGTGCATGGAAGCCATAATGGATAGCATATGAAATGGACATGGTAGTGAGAAGTGCACGGGAAGTGCATGATTTGAGATGGACCATGTAGGCTTAAACATTCTTAAATTTCTTAACATCCTACACATTTTGTCTTCAAAAATAGTTAAATTTTATGAGTATGTAAGTTTGCTTGTCTGATTCACTCCAAATTCGGAGATAATTGCGTTTGAACACCTGATGCACGGAATGGTGTCACTTCAACCTGTTGTAGTTCTCATCTCATTAAATTTTTCAATAAAAAAGTTGATCTCTTCATGAAGGAAGGTCCTCTCTATTTACTGACCAATCAGGAAAAAGTTTGGTTAATGTTTTCTGGTGGAATCAGGAATTTCTTGAAACACCCTGATATAGGCCTACATTTGGATCAAAACAAGTCATGTACGCCATTTAACAGGCCTGGGATTTCTTGTATCGATCAGTTTCTCCATAGACAATACGTGTGTGAGTCTACGCACACAGTGAATGAAAAATCGTTCTAGTGGAAACTGTATTGACAGTGGGCATCCCTATTAGTAGTCTGAACCCTCTAGTTCCCTTCAGTACATATTTGTTCATTGTGGCATTGACATTAATGCACCTGTGCCACATCCATATACCAATTTGTCATCTTTGCATTGGAGAATATGAGTCAACTTATGCAATTTAATGTCACTGCCTTGAATGGAAAACTAATATACAAAGTTACAAAGATTCTACTACACTACTCAATATATATAATGGATCAGAAATTGACAATCCTGAAATTCATTTTTATCTTTTCTGTTCTCAGGGTGCTGAGGTATGACAAGGATTTTTCAATGTCATGGGATTTCAGTACTCAGTGGTACATGTACAAATGTTCTGTCCCAAAAACATTATTGAATGAACTTACACTCATGGAAAATGCAAATAAATAACTCTGATCCTTTAACTCTTTAAGTAGTGTATATGTTATATATTAGTACATTCAAGCGGCATTTATTTCTGTAGTTTTCAAGTAATACTTCCACTGAACAATAAGGCAAAAACTGAAGAAAATAAAACCTTATCTGGTATTAAAGATATGGGGATACAATCCTGGCAAAATACTGATTTTGGTCTACATATACATGTAATTATGTGATCCCAATGAAATATTTTAGCTAGTCAGCTATCTATCAATCAATTTAAACAAGCAGGTTACACAAGAAACAGTCAAAATTGAGGTCTTTGTTACTGAAAAGGTTCTGTGAATGTAAAAGTAGATCAAAAGAAATTAAGAACATATCAACACACACATGATGGACAATCATAATCACTGGTTCAGACACCTTCCCAAATTTGTTGGTCTCATTACACACACAGCTGTAAGTTAAATACAAATGATTTCACATACAAAGATTATACCAGTAATGTTACTTAAAACATTGACAACTAAATTTCACCAAACTTTCAAGTGTCTTCATAAAAATACCCTGTCAAGGAAAATTAATTAAGCAATCTTTTCAGTAACACTTTTTCACATGGTATTATAGCTCTGTATGTGAAATGATGTGTTGCATCAAATAGATCAGTATGTGTTGCAACTTGCAACCGACAAATTGTTACAATGCATTGGTACAATTGTGAAGTGTATAATCGAACTTTTTTTTTCCTGTGACTGAAGAATATTATCACAAATTGTGTTGGCATAACAGGCTATTCCAGAAATTAATGGCACCCCCTAAAGAAGACATGTAAGTTTGTACCATACATTTTTGGGAATTCCCAAACCAAATTTGTATCCAAAAAAATGTGAATTCCCATTTTGACAATAAAATGATTAAAAAATTTGAAATTCCCAGTGTCCCTAAAGAAGACAGGCAAATTTTTGTCAAAATTTTTGGGAATTCCCAAGCCTAAAATAAAAAAGTGTCTTGTTCTTGGGAATTCCCATGTCTTCTTTAGGGTTGTGAAAATAATGACCTTTTTTTTTTGGGGGGGAGGAATTCCCAGAGCAAAAAATGGTGACAATTTTTGGGAATCCCATGTCTTCTTTAGGGAGTGCCTTTAATTTCTAGAATAGCCCAATGGGTGAGTATAAAAATGAATATCCCACTTTTATGTCATTTTGAGAAAACAGGACTTTTGTATGCTAATTTTTATTACAATGTATAATAATTTCACTTCTTAAAATGTTCATTTTACAACTTGACTTAGTTACATTCATGATGTTTCATGTTTGTACGGTTGACCCTCACAATTTTCAGCAGCACCCTCTATTTTCCCAAAAATGTGGGATATGCCATTTTTATACTCCTCACTTACCGTATTTCGTCAAATAAACGCCCCCGGGGGCGTTACATTTTCCCAAAGGGGGGCGTTTATTCAAGGTCAATTTTAGAACGATAATTCCTGTTAAAATCATTAGGTAAACTTAAAACTCACGCTCAAATGACGAACTATGAACTAGAAACACTGATTTCTGGTTCACTTCCGGGTTTCCAATCCAGATTTTCGCCAATTATTGACGGTATTATCGACCATGTGGACAACTTGGTAAGCTTACTACACAAGATAGCATGGAAATATCAGCATTTTTTAAACATCTTGGTTGAAAACAAGTGGTGGGGGTATTTATTTGAGGGGGCGACTATTTGACTAAATACGGTAAATAATTTTGATGTCCATATCAAACACTTTTTACCATGGTGAATGGATTGAAGGAAAACAACCAGTCATGGAATTGGTCATCAAACCCGGGGCATCACACACATACTTCTCAGCAAAGGTCAACCACTATCATCATGAGTAGCCCATATATTTTCTATAAAAGCTTTGGAAGATTCTTGATTTTAAGAGGCCAATAAATAAAAGTACTAGAAGATAACCAAGTATGCCCAAGGCAAACAGATGGCTGCATATAAAGGTCATAACCTTTGACCTTTGTTGAGTTGATCTGTGAAGAGATTGAAATAGAAAGAAAAGAGAAATTGTTGAAAAATATTCATATAACAACTTTAAAATACAAATAACTACAAATGCAAAGATTTTATTATTTGTGCCCAGTTTGTTAACTTTACTCAGGGTATTCCATATGTACATGTATACAATAAAGTCAAAAGGTTCTGTTGTTGGCATCAACATAGACATATGTGATGCAATCAAGCTAAATGAGTTTGTTTGTCGCTAATAACGTAAAAACTCGATAGTTAGCATATGTGCTTACTATCGAGCTCTTTTGAAACATGCAAATATGAAGAGTCCCATCCACAAAAGTGTAAAGGGTTTTAAGCAAATCATCGAAACACATAGTTACATACGAACAAGTAAACTTGCAAATTTGTGTCTCAACCCCATTAGCTCAGGTGGTAAAGCGCTGGACTTTGGTACAATTTCATGTTTTCAAAAGTGCTTGATAGTAAGCACATATGCTAACTATCAAATTTTTACGGTATTGATTTTGAGAGATAGCCAACATGCTGTATCCTTTGAGTAAGATATTTGTGAGTATGTAGATGCGGAATGATCTATCAACCTTGTTGTGTAATGCATAAGAGATTATTTAAATGGATCAATGTTTTGCCTATCCATTTGAAATTCACAACTTGAAAGCTTAGCAATGTCTACAATTTTTCCACAGTTATGCAATGCACATATATATGTAAAAACATTGTTTTGATGTAATGGGCATCCCTTTAATTTAGTGTTTTCACTATTGAGTTTCTCCAGGCTTTCTAGCCTATTGTAATTAATAAATAAATACACCACCAATATGACAAGAAAAGGTGCAGTTAACCATTGCCACTTAAAATTAAATTGCACACTGACATCTGACTATTAGAAAAACAACCAACTTTAGAATAAATGTTTTGAGTCATCCAGTAGTATAAAATAGACAAAATATGAATCAAATTCTGGACTCACCAACAATTTTTTCAGTAACGTTGCGACCTGTTCACCTGGTCTTCATCAGACTGCACAGAGACTTGACTGATGGTTTGGTCACGTGATGGTAAGAAGAGGCCCCCCCCCCGTAGACTAATTCCAATCAGCCGTCTACACTTCGCATGTACTGTCATGCTTCGTAGTGACGACTGATTATCTTACAGCCCAAATCATGACGGACTTCTGAAAACTATTCAATGTGACTTTGGTTATGCGCCGTTGCGCGACTGACTAGCGGCGCCCGTGTACCAGCGTCGCTGTACCGCGCCGCTGTGACAAGATCGCGCTCTGAACTTCTAAAACAACAAACTCGGTCAAAAGGTCAATTTGGACACAACTGCGCAGGCTCTATGCCACAGGAATCCTGTTGCAAAATCCGTCACTTTTTTTCCACGTAGTTTTCTCAGTCGTCAATCCAGACGGTTGACGACTGAGGGCGGTCAAGTCTCTGCGCAGTCTGGAAAAAATCACTGCTGAGTCCAGAATTTAATTCATATTTTTGTCAACCAACTTTATAGTTACCTTTTTCTAGAGAGGTTATCTGCAAATATAAGTAGATATTTGACTCTAACCACCTCATTATTTGTGACCACATAATACTTCTCAGGGACATCGCCTCCTAGACTGTCCGGTGCTTGAGATCCAGTACTCTCACCTGAAAGTATTATGGTTTGAAAAAGGTTGCTGTCATTTATATTATAAACATGGTACAAAAAATTCACCACCTAATTGAGTGGTCACATGCTTTTACATAATTATATGGAAACATTATAAAGTTGATCTGAACAAGTGAGGATGCTAGATGTGAGTTTAAAAACCTTGTTTTTAGGGTTACAAATAGTCTAGATTTGAATGTTATGTTGCTATAGTATGTTTTGTCTCTAGTTGAGAGTAACACCATTTTAGATTTCGCAGTGGCAAACTTGAATCATGTGTACAACTTAATCCAGCGGGCATATACGCACACGTAGAAGGGAGCTTTGTCTATACGCTGGTGACGCAAGCGCTTAACACACCGATTCTAAACCGCAATTACAAAATCGAACATGGCATTACTCCCACCTTGAGACAAGACACTTTAATCCCGAGATGGTGTATTTGCCTGGAGTAGCAGTCAGCATGTGGAAGCCTAAAGGAAACAACATTTCTTTCAAATTCAGACCAATTTAACTGCTTTTAATGGACATGGCACAATCAAACAATCGGCCCTCATATGCAAGGATTCACAGCATACAATGCACTGGACCCTTGACTGTTGATACATGGTCTGTAGTAGTCTGTGGTTGTGACCATCAACGACAATTTAGTATTGAACTCAAAGACTGGAAAGTTTGCAGATATATCTCTACAGTGTAGGATCTTTATAGCCAATAAGAAACAGTGATGTTAAAATTTACATTATAATGAAAGACAGAGATAAAAAGATTTTATCGCGTCTGACGTCATCTGTCAATCAAAATCGAGCATGGTTTGTTTACAAGTGTCGTGATGATGACTTGCTGAACGCGGCGGTATAACCGGGCTCCTTATTGTTAATTTTGCACCTTCAAATATACAAACCATCTCAAAAGTTAGGTCTTTATAGTACATGTAGGAAACTTTCGCGAAGGCACCATGTCAACAATGCCTAGAAAAGTTGCTTTTTGTCTTGTAAAAGTACGTAATTTTTCGCCATTTTCTGCTATTCCTTTTCTCCGACCAGCACCAGATAAATCGGCCTTCCTTTTACGCGCTATTAACCTGTGTAAACCAATCAAGGATCGTAATTGACAGTGACATCAGACGCGATAAAATCTTTTTATCTGTCTTTCATAATAGCAGATGGTTTGTGTGGAGTGTGAGCAGCAGTAAAATGGCGGCGGAGGAGACTAACCTCACCTGTTCCCTTCTATTGCATTACCTTTTGCTTTTGTACTACATTTAACATCTGGATGGTCGATTAGTTCACACACAGCAACACAGCTTAATTTACCACCCATTAGACTATGATCCCATGCTTTGCCTATAGGACTATATGGCATGGATACAGACAGATCACTAGAGAGATACGTTCCTTCTCCAAATAAGGGTTTCTGAAACACAATCAAATAGATATGTATGTTAGTATGATAAACATGCTTCTTCAGCAAGACTTTTCCTTGGATACATGACTATAGAATACATTTAGATACACGCAAAATAGCTTATTTTTTTTAATTAGTTTCATCTAAACCTTGGAAACTCAAACATTACAGGCTAATTTTCTTGTGCAAAATTCAGTCTTGGGTCATAACTGGCAGCATGTATTACCCTGTAATGGGTATTATGATTTGGCATGTACTTGAATGTATATTTTTCAAGATTATTTCAATGATAATTGGGGATCGCTGTTTTGTGCTGGAGTTTCTCCAGAAGATTCAAACTGCTACAATTATCATTTCTTAAAACATCCATATTCAACATCTCTGCACATTTTTGCCCACAAATTAAAATTTTAAATACTATAATTTTCATCCAATGAAATTCCTCTGACCAGTACTCAAATCATATCAACACACTTACATACATCACTGCAAATTTGTTCTCATATTTAATCAAAATTGCAACTATAACAACATATTATAAAATAAAATCACTGAAAAAGCCACTAAAATCAGAAACAAATACTGAAGGAGTAACACTGTAATAATCACAGAAATTAACACTGAAACACCACTGAAAATTTGATCATTTCAGTGTGACTAGTGAGTTTCAGTGTAATTAATGTCAAAGGTCATTCCACTGATCACACTGAAACTCACAAATCACACTGAAATGATCACATTTTTCAGTGGTATTCCAGTTGCTATGATTTTACAGTGTTACTTATTTTAGTGTTCATTTCAGATTTTAGTGTTTTTGTCAGTAATTTTATTTCATAGTTATCAACCACTTTAACACTATACAGTAAGCCAAAAAATTAAGATACCAGTTGTGTTCACCCCTGTATATCCTAAATAAAGACAAATATGTCAAAATTAAAACAAGCAGCTAATACCTGAACTCTTTAGCTCTAATTCAAGACCTTATTTGTTGAAATTGGTTGAGAATTAAAGAAACGGTGATCTAAAACCTATTAAAGAGACGAAATCAAAAGTTGCACTTTTGTGTTCTAATCAATGAAACCATGGCGCTAGTTTTAACGTGCTAATCAATGCAAGCGCGGCGCTAGTTCCCTTGTTCGCGAACGGTTTGTGTACAAATCAATAGCGCATGCAATGGAAGAAACTGCAACTTTTAAAGTGGCACCTTCCATGGGTTTTTGGATTGCTGTGTCTTTATTTCTTGAACAATTTCAACAAATGAGGTCTTAAATTCGAGCTAAAAGATGGAGCTATTGGCTGCTGGTTCCAATTATGACATATCTGTCTTTGTTTAGGATATACGGAGGTAAACATAACTGGTACCTTAATTTTTTGGCTTACTGTACTTACCTTACTCATATGTGAGTGTAAACCATTATGTAGTATAGAATGGAAGTTTTCAAGTCTACTGCCATGATAAGCATACATGATATCTTTATCTTGAGACAGTTGATCAAACCTATTGTTAGCTGCTGATTGGTATTGGACTTCAAACACATGAGTAGGTTTCACTTTATAGCTAGATTGTCCTGTCAACTCTTGAATTCTGTCAAACTGAATAAATAAAAACATGAAGATCACATTATAGACGAATCCAATTTCACACATTCCTACACCTCAATGGCAGCCACAGCTGGGTCCCCGTCGGCTCCATCTCACCTAAAATGTGAAATGATGCGGTCTTGGAGGGTATTTTAAACTGCATTCTATCACCTGTGTTACATGTAGACAAAAGAATAATGACAGTTTACAACACAAAAGAATCTAACATTGAATTTTAAGCGGCTTTAATCCACCCAATTGGGCAGTCACAACACCAGTTTGTTGCTGCGGGGACCCAGTAAAGGCCGACCAAATCCTGACCATGACTTGGCTCGTTGGGTGTGTCATGTGTGATGTAACAATTACGATACAAGGAGATGCCAGTCCTTCTTCTTCTATACCATCTGTGGTGTAAAATTATCCAATGTGCTACAATGGAGAAACTTGTTCACACACTATTGAATATCTTAACCACTGTCTGTAAATCAAAATCATTCTATTGATATTTGATCCTTTATTTCCCCATGCCCATCATGGAAGAATCCTGCTTCAAATTGAACACAGCTATGGTTAATACCGTTCAAAATTGGTTTTAAATTGTGCTTTGAACTCGTATACATGTATAGCTATGTTTGTAGTTGTCTCAAACATGCTTTGTAAATAAATGTTTATACAGTGCCTTTCACATGTATCAAAGCACTTTACATTTATTCCGCTGTCATTAGAATGCCATAAAATACCCAAGGCATGCTCATACTTGTGAGCAGCGCTCAATGGACATTATTCATAACAGATCCCCATTTCACCCCTGGGTAGAGAGAGGTAAATGAGGTAAAGTGCCCTGCTTAAGTGCACAACACAATGGGCAGGGCAGCAAAACACACTTTTCATTATTCATATCATACGTGTGGATATGGCCTTGATTTAAATTTAGCATACTATGGGACTTTGAAAGTCTTGCTCATGTATTATTGTCGCATGTTGCATTGCACAAGACAATATAGCATTTCTGGAGGAAATAATCACTTGACAACCAAACAAACATAACACTTGTGCTATGTGAAACAATTTATAATTGGAACCAAATTAAAAAATACTAGTTTGTGTCTGACAATCAACTCCCCACAGCCTGTGATTGGTTAGTAGCATATAAATGGAAGGTTGATTCATCTGGTGCCTGCATGAGAAAGGAATCGCAGAGAATGGCAAGGCAAAAAGCATCTATTCTAGGCATTGTTGACATGGAGTCTTTAAGTTCAGTTCAGACCTAACTTTTGAGATGGTTTGCAATTGCATGTTTGAAAGTTAAGAAAATTACTATAGCGCACAATGTGATCTGCTGCATTCAGAATTCTGAAACTTCAATCATTGCGACAAATCATAAACAAACCATTTGATCGACAAGTTCGGATGAAACCTAAAATAGTCTTATTAATTCTGTCTTGATCATAACAAACCAATTTGATTTGGCAACACACTTACCCTGTTCTTATCTAGAGATTTGATTGTGAAAGATTTATCTTCTACAGCCCAACTAAGAAGCTTCCATGCCTGCTCACTCAATGTCTTGTTGTTTGTGCTGCTACTGGTTTTGATCAACATCTTCAAGTTGGGAATCTCCTCTGATACAGCAGTCTAAACAAAATAAGCACAAAATATATTAGTGGTTGTTTATTGTTATTCTTTGTTCATCTCTTAATTTCTTGGTTTTTCCACCCATTCCCATCTGGGAGGACCATAGAAACAGAAATCACAGAATGGCCACTGCCATTGAAGATACAGGTATACATTGTATGAATAAATATTACATACTTTTACGGCACTGCTAACTCTATTGTCTGTCCAAATAACTTAGACACCCGGTTTTTAGGATATATTTCAAAAAGTTTTCACTTTGGCAAAAAGTCATGAAAGAAAAGTTGCTAAACACGGTCAGACCTAACAGAAATTATTAGTAAAGCGATAAAAAAATATTCTTCCTTGTCTACTTTTATTCAATTTTTACCAATTTACAGCAAGATATCTGGGTCCAGCCGAATATTCCTAATGACTTGAAACTTTTGATGGGATAATCTATTTACAGTAAGGGGTGTTTGAACATTGTAATCATGCATATTGATCAGTGATTACACCCTTTTTTCTTTGATCCTTTTACTAATTCACAATAATGGCGGTCTACTCAAATGCATTCAACAAAAGCATGTTTGCAATCTACCACGAGAGGTCGTCACACGCATAACAAATACACTACGATCAAAAAGGTTGATGACAATATTTGATTGAATGAACTACACTGTGCCATGATTTCGGTGAAGGACACCGGTTCAAATCCTTTGTTAGGAGCCAATCAATAATTTCATGCACAACCTCTATAACTCAAAAGATGTCACAGTTGGTGCATTATAACAAATAATAGGGCAAGTTACTATGCGTCTGGAGTGTATTGTGAATTATACTCCTCACCAATAACATCAGAACATTCATATGGCATACAATTTGTATTTTCTTAGAATTGTGCCAAGCCAAAAGCTTGTAATTGCTCGTAATTGGTTGAGGGACAGCTGGGATCACCAAGTTAATACACTAAGAATAAATATATGCCAATTAGAAACACTGTCTGCATTTTATGACCTGAATTATATTTTCCATTTTTATAAAATGTTTTTGGTGAGGAGTATAATTAATTTACTATTCATCCATTCACTATCCAAAATCACCATACCTACAAATCTGTATAATGAGACCTTCCAAAATAATGGTACCCAACTTCTACTGGATTATTTTTAAAGTGTTGAGCAAAAACCTTCCAATTTCAATAGAATTTCTGGTAAACTCTTACTCAATTCTTTGGAAACACAAAAATCCCGTTAGGTCTCAGCGAATGTTAACACTTTTCTTTCATGACTTTCTTTGAAAGTGTATAATGTTTCAAAGAAGTAACAAAAACTAGGTGTCTAATTTAATTGGACAGACAATAGATTGTAGCGTTACATGTAAATAAAACAGGTTTTACCTGGGTTTACCAAAGGCCGATACCCACTAATATTTCGGCGATCCTGACTTTTAGACCACCCGAGCTATATAAGGTACAAATTGCAAATTTGTCATAGTAAACTTTCGCAACAAGGTTAAACATGTTTTCAACTGTACAAACATACCTTTTATTCCATCGAACAAGCTTTATTTTGTTCCAAAATTCACGTTTTTATAGCTATTTTTGACGTAAAGAGCTGGTAACAAAACCGGTGATGCCACTCCGAAGTTTTCACGTAGCACAAGCGCTTGATGTATGCTGGTTTTGACGGTAATTTACGCTAGCGTATCATGCATTTTCAAGCGCGTTTGACATCGTTTTACTGCGTGACGCAATTCTGCATTTATTCAAGATGGCGAATTTCTCAAAAAACATGATGTATTTTACCCGTAATTTCCCTCATTACTCAAAGCCCTGCCCTATTTCACAATGTTTTAGCTTCTTGGATATCATCGGAAACATAGATTAGTAATATTAGGTAGGTCATTGTATTTTTAAAGATTTTTTAGATGATTTTTACAATGAAAAAATTGATGTTTTAAGCTTCTTTTCAAAAATTGGTTTTAGCTTGTTAAAAAACGGGTAAAAATAGTTTTAGCTTGTTGGATATTTTTGCTTAATAGTTTAAAGCTTGACTCCTTAGATGAAACTTTTAGTTTAAGCTTGTTAGAATATTAAACCTTGATGAAATAGTAATATTTGGGCCCTATATAGCGCGGGTGGTCTAAAAGTCAGGATCGCCAATATTTCAATATTTGGCGTCAAAATACTGTGGTATCATTGCTTACATGCATTTACTCTGTGAATTAGATTTCTGTTAAGAGTCTATTCAAGTTAATGCTTTTATTTCATATTTTACAATGGCCTGTCTATCATGAATGGGTTAACAGTGTTACATCCACCCTGTTTGATTGACTGCTGATGCCTTGCCTATTTGTCAGTTACTCAGTTTCTGATTGTGTTGATTTTGGTAGAGTCACAGACAACAGCGGTCTCATCAACACGCAACACACTTGTCAAGGTGCGCACTTAATTCTGATCTGATCACTTGGTGCCACAGTAAATCGCTAGCTGTGGGCAATATCCACAGAACATCCTCAGAACAAATTGGTAAATTTTCAACTTGACAAATTTGTTACCTGTTCATATCATGTTGCACTCAATTAATTGGCAGTGGTACATGTATACGAGGGGATATCCAAAAGTTTTTGACATCACCCAGAAGTGAAAGAGCTATATCGATGAAATTTGTCAGTGTAATCACTGGTCCTTATGTACATTATGGTCCAAAATTGGTCTCATAAGTATGTTTACTTTCTTTACAGGTGGCGCTAGATGGGCAGTAGGCGATATCCATTTCATGATAAGATCCTCCACTTTCTTGAGTTTTTTTTACTGTGGCCGCATCATCCGTAAAGTGATGGACATCCACTTCTTGACTCATCTGTGAGGGACATGTGACCAGTTTGGATTTTTTTTCCAAAAAGCAACAGTGCCATATGATGGGCAATCATCACCGTAGATAGCTTTCATTTCATCATAGATTTTCTGAGCATTGTAGGCCTAACCCTTCAAATGCATGCTGCATGCCTCAATTTTCACCATCTTGCAGGTTATGCACCTACTGCCCATCTAGCGCCACCTGTAAAGAAAGTAAACATTCTTCGGGGCCATTTTCACTTACGTACAAAGTGTACGTAAGGGGGAGGGAGGGGGTAAAAATCCTGGGCATGTGTACGTAAGAAAAATGGCGATTTGTTTCAGCAATAAAAAAATGAAAGTGAAAAATTAACGGTATTTTCCAATATTGTATTCCTAAGATATAACCAATTGACCTGAAATTGTTTTAACTAAATTCGTTTTAACAATTTCTATAACATGCAAACAATGATTTTCTCATTAATTTTGAGTCTAGTATGCACAGTGGTCCTATTTTACATTTATTTCATCCCAAAATGCATTAAAATATTTTCTTTCTCCACTGGTATCAATGGCAGCAAAGGCTCAAGTCTCAAGACTCAAAGGCTCAAGATATGAAACCCATAGTTTAATTGCAAGAACATACACAAACATGCCAAAGGGATGACCCCTTCCCCCCCATATATGATGTGATCTCGAGGGTTCTTTGTGGAAAAGAGAGTATTGGATGATCAGCAGATTTTGGGGGTACGTCATTTAGTTTAGATTCGGGCTGCATTTTAAGCTATATTTTAATTTATTGACGGCTCTCGTTTTCATGAACATACATGTACATAGTTTAAAAAGTTTATTTCAGCATTTCTCAACTTATCTGTAACAGCATTAATCTAGAACCAACTGTCCTCTTGGAATACTAACATAACCCTAAACCTAATCGCGCCACAACCCAACATCTCAATTTTGCTATATTTAGTAGTAGGCTTACTCGTGGAAATCCTTCGCCATTTTATTTGTGCGTAACTTTCGAGGGAGGGAGGGGGTAAAAAGTTACGTCACGCTTTGTGCGTAAGTGAAAATGGCGAAAATTATGGACGGCCCCTTATGAGACCATTTTTTGGACCATAATGTACATAAGGACCAGTGATTACACTGACAAAATTTCATCGATATAGCTCGTTTCCTTCTGGGTGATGTCAAAAACTTTTGGATACCCCCTCGTACATATCCTTTGTGAATGGGAACATAATTAAATACAGAGTACAGTATATTATGTCCACATTCACAAAGGACATACAACGTACCACTGACTACACAGGTGTCTTCAAACAATAACATCAACTTAACAATTGGAAGGTCTCGAAACTGCCAACTTGCGACTTTACGCTCATTTCGTGGGAATAGGTCACATAATCTTACCAGTGCTTTGAAGTCTTTTTCTCCCTCACCCTCACTGTAGTCTGCTGGGAATGGTCTCAAAACACTGTCATGACGATAACTTTGCAATGCAGAATGAAACAGACTCCAAACTATATCAGCTGCCAGTACATCTCCTTTGACCTTCTGGAGAACTTTAGCCTTTAGTTCATCCATTGCCAGTGGCAAGAGAGCTCGCAATTAAAAAATGTGTCAGTTCACCTCTGCGGGCTCTGTCTAAGTCACTTTCTAGCCAAGTCCCCTCACTCACACAGAATGTTGCTTGGATGTCTTATCCATAATTTAGAATATAAGAAGCACCTGTATTTCTGACAAAATGTGAAAGAGAAAACATTATAATAATAAAGGGGGTATGATCAGTGGTTAGAATTCTCACCTCATGAGGTCCCTGGTTCAAAAACTAGCTATGGTATTGACTTGTTTACAAGTACCATACATGTACAATCCTAGCAACTAGTTCTAATATTAATCCTGCTCCCACTGGTTATGCCACTCTCAATCCTAACCCTAATGCTGATGCCTATCCCTAACCCATGAACTAAACTGGTCTAATGCTAACTGTAACAATAATGCTAAACAATAGAAAATACAAAGGAAATGGTTTGGCACATATAATATGTATAAAATTTTGCTTTTTTCATAAAAGTTTGTATATTTTGTCTTCATTTTCCCTCTTTACCTACTGTAAGGTTACCCCCAGTGATGCATATGGGCTTCCTTGCCAATCAGAATTTTGGGTGCGGGTTGAGAGTGTCCTCCCATGGAGGTCCCACCAGCAGTTGAGGGCACAGACCCTCAATTCTTGTTGGGATTTTCGTGGGGGGGCTTTCTGTCTGGGCGTGATTTCTATTTCATGGCGAAGGAGCCTATATGCACCGCAGGGTGAGTCCTTGCGGTATTTAGGCTTATGCTCATTCTTATGTGAATGCACATTAAATGCATATAAACTAGGTATGCCAGGCAAACCTTAATTAACACATTTGCTAGTCAGCCAAATTCGCCTAGAACACAATACGTATTTACATTTTACAAATTTAAAAGAACAGGTAGGTCAAGGAAACCTACATAAATATGTTGTCTATACTTCACTTGACCCAAATATATGATTTTTTTATGGTGATGAGACACTCGCACATGGAATTTTAGAGGGATTTTGATAGCAGTTCCACATAGAAAAGCTGCTATTATCATGAGACTAAGATGTAGAAACACCACCGAAATGCTGTTTTGTTAGCTGAATCTTTTTGATGAAAGTCAATCTTTGACAAAATGTAACTTTGCTACGGAAAGTGTAGAAGACAAAAAGGTTTTCAGTTTTGGCTTTCTTTACTCGCGGGCTTTAATTTGATATATAAAATGATGCAGCTTTATGGCAAATTTGAATTCACCTGGCATACCTATATTTAACACATACACCAGCCCTCGAATTAAGGATTTTAAGGGGCACGGCAACTTTTTTAGGGCAAGTTGATAATTGCCGTGGATTTTCACTGAAAAGGCAAGGCAGCACGGCAATTTGTAATATTTCAAAAGGGCATCAAGGCAACTGTTGAAAATTTGAGAAGGGCACCAAGGCAATTTTTCAAAAGCGAATAGATGCATTACCGTCAGCTGAATTCGACACCAAAGTAAAATTCGACTCTCAACTTTACACTAAAACTAACCTGATTGCTTAAAAAACTGACTCGAAACAGCGATGAAACAGCTGTAACTTTGGTAATAATATTGATAAAATTCGCCGGGATAAAAACTATTTCGTGCAAAACATATCTAGAGATGGGCTCACATGTACAAGATAAGACGAGACCGGAAGAGTATCGCCATCGGTTTGCAATGAGAAGTCGATGTTTGATAATCGAGAGAACAATTGATTTGCCCAGCGCTCAGATTTTATTCACAACACGAGGTCGAGGAGTCTTAGTTACTAACAGCGTTTCTGATTGGTCGATCGTACGTTGGAGGTATTTCTCTGACCAATCGAGAAAATGAAATCAGAATGTCAGATTTCTAGCAACCAGATAATGTTTAAAAGCCGATGTGATTGGCTGAATATGTAAGCTTACGTACGGGTAATGAATATTAATTCACAACAAACTATTGTGTATACTGTGATTGATAGCTGGGTTACGATGCTCAAAATAGCGATCGTGTTCAAGATTTTCGATTTAATTTTCCACAATTTTGCGGGATTTAACCAGTACTTGTTAATGATTTTATAATGAAGGGATAGGGCTGGCGGCTAGGGCACCCACGGCAACTTCATTTAGGGGCACGGCAAGTGACTGCCGTCGGTAAAGGACATATTTTGAGGGCATTGCGGCAATGGGGGTGGGCACCCACGGCAATATGCCGTCGGTGCCGTGGGTTAATTCGAGGGCTGCATACACAACACCTGTTGGAACTCCCGGTCGGAGCCGGGAGTTTCAATTATTGGAACTACACCCCGATACACTGTTTAGCACGTGCAGATATAGGTAGTGTATGTACGACGTCCATGATTCAGAAGTCACATAAAGCTGTTGGTCCAGTCACTCCCGTGTACAGGAAGAGTGAGTCAAACCCTGTGCATGTTATAGGTATGCCAGGTGAATTCAAATTTGCCATCAAACTGCAAACTTAAAGCCTTTGAGTAAAGAAAGCCAACACTGAAAACCTTTTTGTCATAGCACTTTCCGTAGCAAAGTTACATCTAGTCAAAGGTTGACTTTCATCAAAAAGATTCTGCTAGCAAAATTCCCCAAAACTGCATTACGGGGGTGTTTCTAGATCTTAGTCTCATGACGATAGCACCTTTTTTAATGGAACTGCTATCAAAATCCTCTGAAATTCCATGTGTGAGTCTCTCATCACCAAAAAAAATCATATATTTGGGTCAAATGAAGTATAGACAACATATTTATGAAGGTTTCCTTGAGCAAGCGGTTCTTCTAAATTTCTATGTAAATTTGTATTGCCGGTTTAGGCCATTTTGACTGACTAGCAAATGTGTTAACTGAGGTTTCCCTGCCATACCTACATGTTATACTAGTGCCGTACTATTACGCTGACTTTCAGTATTCGGCGAGGAGGACGATTTCGACCTTCTGGTTTGTTTACAAACAGAGAGGTAGACAAAAGACCGTTCTGCTTGTCCAAACACTCAAGTATCAGAAGGATGGTCCACAATAATTAGCATGATTCACGTACATGTAACATGAATAGGGATTAAAAAGCTGTCAAGTAGAACCATGTGCTTCTTTTGTCCTATTTGCCATCAAGATTTCATATGGAAACAGTTCAGACCCAGAACAGGATCATGTCAGAAATTAATATTTTGTTCTGGGTCTGATTATTCGGACTAATCATGTTATACATGGAATTGGAAGTGTCAGAGCTATTCGAAAAGAGAAGGGGGACCACCACCGACACCGGTTCTGATATCTGCAATTAATCCTAGGTTCCAGGATCATGCATCATGTGCATAGGTGAACTGTGCACATTAAGCCCGTGCGACAATACTCAAATTGAGGTAGATAACTTCTTTTCATTTCATTTCATTTCACTTTATTAATTATAGGTTCATACTAGTACAAGGAACTTATACGATGTCCTCATTCACAAACTGATTAATGGCGAGCGGTCCGAATTTTGAGCCATACAAGTTTACGTGGTGAACTAGGTTCATACCAAGGGAGGATAAAAACACATAAAGTACACATAACAGTACACTTAATTCCATTGTGGTCCTTGAACCATAGTGAACATATGATTACACTCTAGACTCGCTTGCCAGTCCTATATACGCCGTACCTATGTATATTGAGGACTGGCTTACGCCATTTTGGATGTCAATGGGAAATACACACTTAACGATTTGCGCCGGTTAGAAACTTGAAAAAAAATCTTAAAAATTTCATCAATGTATATAAAAGTGGTACCAACCGTATTGTGCTTGCTAATTTAAGACTCGGTTGAAACAAAATTAAGGATCGAAAGCATTTTAGTGTCCAAAAGGCAAAATTATCGTCAAAGTTCTGCGAAATCGGCACCCTTGCGAAGGGTTCAGAATTCGAATCGGGAACGAAAATATCCGATCTTTGCGATCAAAAACACAAAATTACAACTTTAAACATACTATTGGCAAAAGACATTATTACCAAACAATACAGAATAGAAAATTTGACATCATTTTCTCAAAATATTGAAAAAATTTGCTCACTAGACATCGAAAAAGTAGGCAATCCAATTCCCGTTCAAACGCGTGGGAAACTGAAAGTGCGATAATCGTGACTATTACACTCTACATTTAGAATAAATTAACAACAGACAACAATATCAAAAGTCAAAACAGTACACATCAACTTGTCTTGTGCTTGAAAAATAGATTTAAGCTTACCCACCGTTTTTAATTTAAATACAGCCGTACGTACAGCGCAGCTAGCTAGTCTAGTCTCAAATCACACGAATACCGGTTAAGCATGTTAAGTAGACCTATATCTAATAACAGATAAATTACACGGTTGCGTGGTTATCGTATAATTACTGCTAATTCACAATCACAGCCAACTATTCAACAACTGCCACAACAACTTCCGGTTGCAAGGGCGCTGACATCGGATAATTTCCCGTTTTTGACCGTGAGCACCACTCAGAGCGGCCAGGAGAAAAATTTTGTCGGGACCGCGGGGGTAGACTCGATCCTCCAGTCCTCGAATACTCACGCACGGCCGCTCCACTGTGCTGTATTGAGGCGCCGCCATTAGAGGCCAGAAGGATTCAGGCTACCGCGGGGGTGGGGACCTCTGGGCGCGGCGGGACCTCTTACTTTTCCATCCCATCTGAAACACAGTTTTTCAATTTGAACAGCATCATTCATTTTATGAGTTTTGTCACTTATTTTGGCATTCCTTTACTTTAGGGGGTTTTATCTCAATATTGCTATCTTCTGAAGATAGCAATTTTGGTCAGCTTCGTCATTTTAACATTTCTTTAGGCCCCCTAGGGCTATAGCTTTGCATTCGGCCTAGTGCTGATTTTTATACTAAAAGAAAATGTGTCGAGACATGCCGTAATTTGCTCGATTCTGGTGCCGGTGTCTTTAAAAAGAGCTGTTGCATTGATTTAGTACATGGTTAATATTAAAATCGAAATATCTCAAGAACCGAATAGGCCTACCGGCCGTATGACGCTGAAACAAACTTTGAAATAGGCCCTAAAGCTTTTAAGTACATTTCTCTATCTGTTTCATGTCATTTTGAGTTTGTCGGATGCGTGTGATTTTGCTATCAACTGCAGATAATAGCTCAAATTTAAATGACCGTTGGTTGTCGTTTTTGTCTGCTGAACGAGGTCACACATAGGCTAACAAAAAAGCTTTCCAGAGACTTTACGTGCTAAATAGGAGTCGCGTTTTGGCCATAAGTCGAGTTACGTCCAACTTTGAAATATAGGCCTATAGCCTATTTGATATCATCTTAACTAGAACAAAATTCTGCATAACATTTCTGAAAATGACTACACATTTTAGGTCCGACTAATTTTTGAGAAAATTAGTGCTAGGCCTATATAAAAAGGCCACATTTTCCCGTGTTTACATCCGACTGCTAACCGCGTTCTGACCACGTTTGTTCCCCGGGTTTGTTCATGCGCCCATAATCGTAAATATCACTCAAATTTTCGCATTTTCTTTTCAAATTTGTAGAGATCACGTTCACAAGTTCTAGTAAAACACGATTTTCAACACTAAAATTGTTAATATTGTACAGATTTTCTAGAATTTTCATGCAAAGTTTACCGGAAACCGCTTCACAGTCGGATTTAGTGATATATGAACTCTAAAGCGATATTTTATAATCATGTTACTGGTGTGCTATCTTCTGAAGATCAAATTAAAATGTCAAATGTTGCGACATTTTGCTTTGGTTTAATTTGGGACTATATGAAATTCTAAATGCTAGGCCTATCTTCAGTAGATATAGCGAAAAAAATCCTAAAACTCGCACGGTTACTCTGCATGAATAAAAACAAAAAATCGGCATTCGGCCTATGCCGCGCTATAATAGGCCTACTATTAAAAAAAGGGGGGAGGAAGAGGTAAAAATAGAGAAACAGGCAGATGCGGAAAGTGATGAATCTGTAATATCGCTTTAAACTTTCTGATCGGGACTGATGTATTAGAAAGAAAAAACTCGCCGCTACATGATGAAGTAACAATTTAGAGAAAATAATATAAAACATTACTTCTAGAGTAGAAAGATGCAATGAATCGGGATGAGATTTTAAATGCTATCTTCAGTAGATATAGCGAAAAATCCTAAAACGCGCACGGCTACTCTGCCCGAATTAAAAAATCGGCATTCGGCATAATAGTCCCCTATGCCGCGCTATTTAGGGAGGTAAAATAGAGAAACAGGCAGATGATAATCTCTGCTTTATAAGTGCCGCTTTAAATTTTGGTCAGCTTCGTCATTTTTTACATTTCTTTATAGCTCTGCAGTCGGCCTAATGCCGATTTTTCTCTGAGCGCGAAACCCCGTTCAATGCAGTTTTGCCGTTTCGCGCCGTACTGAATCATCATCTACAACGCGTGCTAGGCAATGTTTTTTTTTTTTTTTTAATATTATTATTTTTTTTTTTTTTTTTTTGCTTGCTATCTTCTGATGATAGCAATTTTGGTCAGCTTCGTCATTTTAACATTTCTAGCTCTGCAATCGGCCTAATGCCGATTTTTCTTTGAGCGCGAAACCCCGTTCAATGCAGTTTTGCCGTTTCGCGCCGTACTGAATCATCATCTACAACGCGTGCTAGGCAATGTTTTTTTTTTTTTTTTTTAATATTATTATTATTATTATTTTTTTTTTTTTTTGCTTGCTATCTTCTGAAGATAGCAATTTTGGTCAACTTCATCATTTTAACATTTCTTTATAGCTTTGCATTCGGCCTAGTGCCGATTTTTATACTAAAAGAAAAATGTGGCGAGACATGCCGTAATTTGCTCGATTCTGGTGCCGGTGTCTATAGAGCTCCTGCATTGATTTACATGGTTAATATTAAAATTGAAATATCTCAAGAACCGAATACCGTATGACGCTGAACAAACTTTGAAATCAAGCTTTTACATTTCTCTATTCTGTTTGATGACATTTTGAGTTTGTCGGATTCGTGTGATTTTGCTATCAACTGCTGATAGCTCAAATTTAAATGCCCGTTGGTTGTCGTTTTTGTCTGCTGAACGAGATAGGTACATACCACAAAAAAGCTTTCCAGAAACTTTACGTCAGGCGAAATAGGAGTCGCGTTTTGGCCATAAGTCGAGTTACGTCCAACTTTGAAATATATATTTGATATCATCTTAACTAGAACAAAATTCTGCATAACATTTCTGAAAATGACTACACATTTTAGGTCCGACTAATTTTTGAGAAAATTAGTGCTATATAAAAGGACACATTTTCCCGTGTTTACATCCGACTGCTAACCGCGTTCTGACCACGTTGGTTCATGCGCCCATAATCGTAAATATCACTCAAATTTTCGCATTTTCTTCTCAAATTTGTAGAGAGCACATTCACAAGTTCTAGTAAAACACGATTTTCAACACTAAAATTGTTATTATTGTACAGATTTTCTAGAATTTTTATGCAAAGTTTATAGGCGTGATAAACTTTTACCGGAAACCGCTTCACAGTCGGATTTAGTGATATATGAACTCTAAAGCGATATTTTATAATCATGTTACTGGTGTGCTATCTTCTGAAGATCAAATTAAAATGTCAAATGTTGCGACATTTTGTTTTGGTTTAATTTGGGACTATATGAAATTCTAAATGCTAGGCCTATCTTCAGTAGATAAAGCGAAAAAAATCCTAAAACTCGCACGGTTACTCTGCATGAATAAAAACAAAAAATCGGCATTCGGCCTATGCCGCGCTATAATAGGCCTACTATTAAAAAAAGGGGGGAGGAAGAGATAAAAATAGAGAAACAGGCAGATGCGGAAAGTGATGAATCTGTAAAATCGCTTTAAACTTTCTGATCGGGACTGATGTATTAGAAAGAAAAAACTCGCCGCTACATGATGAAGTAAAAATTTAGAGAAAATAATATAAAACATTACTTCTAGAGTAGAAAGATGCAATGAATCGGGATGAGATTTTAAATGCTATCTTCAGTAGATATAGCGAAAAATCCTAAAACGCGCACGGCTACTCTGCCCGAATTAAAAAAATCGGCATTCGGCATAATAGGCCCCTATGCCGCGCTATTTAGGGAGGTAAAAATAGAGAAACAGGCAGATGATAATCTCTGCTTTATAAGTGCCGCTTTAAATTTTGGTCAGCTTCGTCATTTTTACGCTCTGCAGTCGGCCTAATGCCGATTTTTCTCTGAGCGAGAAACCCCGTTCAATGCAGTTTTGCCGTTTCTCGCCGTACTGAATCATCATCTGCAACGCGTGCTAGGCAATGTTTTTGTTTTTTGTTTTTTTTTTTTTTTTTTTTTTTTTTTTTTTTTTGCTTGCTATCTTCTGAAGATAGCAATTTTGGTCAGCTTCGTCATTTTAACATTTCTTTATAGCTCTGCAGTCGGCCTAATGCCGATTTTTCTTTGAGCGCGAAACCCCGTTCAATGCAGTTTTGCCGTTTCGCGCCGTACTGAATCATCATTTGCAACGCGTGCTAGGCAATGTTTTTTTTGTTGTTTTTTTAATATTATTATTATTTTTTTATTTTTTTTTTTTGCTTGCTATCTTCTGAAGATAGCAATTTTGGTCAGCTTCATCATTTTAACATTTCTTTATAGCTTTGCATTCGGCCTAGTGCCGATTTTTATACTAAAAGAAAAATGTGGCGAGACATGCCGTAATTTGCTCGATTCTGGTGCCGGTGTCTATAGAGCTCCTGCATTGATTTACATGGTTAATATTAAAATTGAAATATCTCAAGAACCGAATACCGTATGACGCTGAAACAAACTTTGAAATCAAGCTTTTACATTTCTCTATTCTGTTTGATGACATTTTGAGTTTGTCGGATTCGTGTGATTTTGCTATCAACTGCTGATAGCTCAAATTTAAATGCCCGTTGGTTGTCGTTTTTGTCTGCTGAACGAGATAGGTACATACCACAAAAAAGCTTTCCAGAAACTTTACGTCAGGCGAAATAGGAGTCGCGTTTTGGCCATAAGTCGAGTTACGTCCAACTTTGAAATATATATTTGATATCATCTTAACTAGAACAAAATTCTGCATAACATTTCTGAAAATGACTACACATTTTAGGTCCGACTAATTTTGAGAAAATTAGTGCTATATAAAAGGACACATTTTCCCGTGTTTACATCCGACTGCTAACCGCGTTCTGACCACGTTGGTTCATGCGCCCATAATCGTAAATATCACTCAAATTTTCGCATTTTCTTCTCAAATTTGTAGAGATCACATTCACAAGTTCTAGTAAAACACGATTTTCAACACTAAAATTGTTATTATTGTACCGATTTTCTAGAATTTTTATGCAAAGTTTGGGACTATAGGCGTGATAAACTTTTACCGGAAACCGCTTCACAGTCGGATTTAGTGATAGGCCTATATGAACTCTAAAGCGATATTTTATAATCATGTTACTGGTGTGCTATCTTCTGAAGATCAAATTAAAATGTCAAATGTTGCGATATTTTGTTTTGGTTTAATTTGGGACTATATGAAATTCTAAATGCTAGGCCTATCTTCAGTAGATAAAGCGAAAAAAATCCTAAAACTCGCACGGTTACTCTGCATGAATAAAACAAAAAATCGGCATTCGGCCTATGCCGCGCTATAATAGGCCTACTATTAAAAAAAGGGGGGAGGAAGAGGTAAAAATAGAGAAACAGGCAGATGCGGAAAGTGATGAATCTGTAATATCGCTTTAAACTTTCTGATCGGGACTGATGTAGGCCTATTAGAAAGAAAAAACTCGCCGCTACATGATGAAGTAAAAATTTAGAGAAAATAATATAAAACATTACTTCTAGAGTAGAAAGATGCAATGAATCGGGATGAGATTTTAAATGCTATCTTCAGTAGATATAGCGAAAAATCCTAAAACGCGCACGGCTACTCTGCCCGAATTAAAAATCGGCATTCGGCATAATAGTCCCCTATGCCGCGCTATTTAGGGAGGTAAAAATAGAGAAACAGGCAGATGAAAATCTCTGCTTTATAAGTGCCGCTTTAAATTTTGGTCAGCTTCGTCATTTTTTACGCTCTGCAGTCGGCCTAATGCCGATTTTTCTCTGAGCGAGAAACCCCGTTCAATGCAGTTTTGCCGTTTCGCGCCGTACTGAATCATCATCTGCAACGCGTGCTAGGCAATGTTTTTTTTTTGTTGTTTTTTTAATATTATTATTATTTTTTTTTTTTTTTATTTGCTTGCTATCTTCTGAAGATAGCAATTTTGGTCAGCTTCATCATTTTAACATTTCTTTATAGCTTTGCATTCGGCCTAGTGCCGATTTTTATACTAAAAGAAAAATGTGGCGAGACATGCCGTAATTTGCTCGATTCTGGTGCCGGTGTCTATAGAGCTCCTGCATTGATTTACATGGTTAATATTAAAATTGAAATATCTCGAGAACCGAATACCGTATGACGCTGAAACAAACTTTGAAATCAAGCTTTTACATTTCTCTATTCTGTTTGATGACATTTTGAGTTTGTCGGATTCGTGTGATTTTGATATCAACTGCTGATAGCTCAAATTTAAATGCCCGTTGGTTGTCGTTTTTGTCTGCTGAACGAGATAAAGGGTACATACCACAAAAAAGCTTTCCAGAAACTTTACGTCAGGCGAAATAGGAGTCGCGTTTTGGCCATAAGTCGAGTTACGTCCAACTTTGAAATATATATTTGATATCATCTTAACTAGAACAAAATTCTGCATAACATTTCTGAAAATGACTACACATTTTAGGTCCGACTAATTTTGAGAAAATTAGTGCTATATAAAAAGGACACATTTTCCCGTGTTTACATCCGACTGCTAACCGCGTTCTGACCACGTTGGTTCATGCGCCCATAATCGTAAATATCACTCAAATTTTCGCATTTTCTTCTCAAATTTGTAGAGATCACATTCACAAGTTCTAGTAAAACACGATTTTCAACACTAAAATTGTTAATATTGTACCGACTTTCTAGAATTTTTATGCAAAGTTTGGGACTATAGGCGTGATAAACTTTTACCGGAAACCGCTTCACAGTCGGATTTAGTGATATATGAACTCTAAAGCGATATTTTATAATCATGTTACTGGTGTGCTATCTTCTGAAGATCAAATTAAAATGTCAAATGTTGCGACATTTTGTTTTGGTTTAATTTGGGACTATATGAAATTCTAAATGCTAGGCCTATCTTCAGTAGATATAGCGAAAAAAATCATAAAACTCGCACGGTTACTCTGCATGAATAAAAACAAAAAATCGGCATTCGGCCTATGCCGCGCTATAATAGGCCTACTATTAAAAAAGGGAGGAGGAAGAGGTAAAAAAAGAGAAAAAGGCAGATGCGGAAAGTGATGAATCTGTAATATCGCTTTAAACTTTCTGATCGGGACTGATGTATTAGAAAGAAAAAACTCGCCGCTGCATGATGAAGTAAAAATTTAGAGAAAATAATATAAAACATTACTTCTAGAGTAGAAAGATGCAATGAATCGGGATGAGATTTTAAATGCTATCTTCAGTAGATATAGCGAAAAATCCTAAAACGCGCACGGCTACTCTGCCCGAATTAAAAAATCGGCATTCGGCATAATAGTCCCCTATGCCGCGCTATTTAGGGAGGTAAAAATAGAGAAACATGCAGATGATAATCTCTGCTTTATAAGTGCCGCTTTAAATTTTGGTCAGCTTCGTCATTTTTACATTTCTTTATAGCTCTGCAGTCGGCCTAATGCCGATTTTTCTCTGAGCGCGAAACCCCGTTCAATAAATAGTGCAGTTTTGCCGTTTCGCGCCGTACTGAATCATCATTTGCAACGCGTGCTAGGCAATGTTTTTTTTGTTTTGTTTTTTAATATTATTATTTTTTATTTTATTTATTTATTTATTTTTTTTATTTATTGCTTGCTATCTTCTGAAGATAGCAATTTTGGTCAGCTTCATCATTTTAACATTTCTTTATAGCTTTGCATTCGGCCTAGTGCCGATTTTTATACTAAAAGAAAAATGTGGCGAGACATGCCGTAATTTGCTCGATTCTGGTGCTGGTGTCTATAGAGCTCCTGCATTGATTTACATGGGTAATATTAAAATTGAAATATCTCAAGAACCGAATACCGTATGACGCTGAAACAAACTTTGAAATAAAGCTTTTACATTTCTCTATCTGTTTGATGACATTTTGAGTTTGTCGGATTCGTGTGATTTTGCTATCAACTGCAGATAGCTCAAATTTAAATGCCCGTTGGTTGTCGTTTTTTTATGTATTAGAAAGAAAAACCTCGCCGCTAAAAGAAGAAAAAAAAATTTAGAGAAAATAATATAAAACATTACTTCTAGAGTAGAAAGATGCAATGAATCGGGATGAGATTTTAAATGCTATCTTCAGTAGATATAGCGAAAAATCCTAAAACGCGCACGGCTACTGCCCGAATTAAAAAATCGGCATTCGGCATAATAGTCCCCTATGCCGATTTTTCTCTGAGCGCGAAACCCCGTTCAATGCAGTTTTGCCGTTTCGCGCCGTACTGAATCATCATCTGCAACGCGTGCTAGGCAATGTTTTTTTTGGTTTTTTTTAAATATTTTTATTATTATTATTTTTTTTTTTTTTTTTTTGCTTGCTATCTTCTGAAGATAGCAATTTTGGTCAGCTTCGTCATTTTAACATTTCTTTATAGCTCTGCAGTCGGCCTAATGCCGATTTTTCTTTGAGCGCGAAACCCCGTTCAATGCAGTTTTGCCGTTTCGCGCCGTACTGTATCATCATTTGCAACGCGTGCTAGGCAATGTTTTTTTTTGTTTTTTTTTTTAATAATATTATTTTTTTTTTTTTTAATTTTTTTTTTTATTTATTTGCTTGCTAATTTCTGAAGATAGCAATTTTGGTCAGCTTCATCATTTTAACATTTCTTTATAGCTTTGCATTCGGCCTAGTGCCGATTTTTATACTAAAAGAAAAATGTGGCGAGACATGCCGTAATTTGCTCGATTATGGTGCCCGTGACTATAGAGCTCCTGCATTGATTTACATGGTTAATATTATAATTGAAATATCTCAAGAACCGAATACCGTATGACGCTGAAACAAACTTTGAAATCAAGCTTTTACATTTTTCTATTCTGTTTGATGATATTTTGAGTTTGTCGGATTCGTGTGATTTTGCTATCAACTGCTGATAGCTCAAATTTAAATGCCCGTTGGTTGTCGTTTTTGTCTGCTGAACGAGATAAAGGGTACATACCACAAAAAAGCTTTCCAGAAACTTTACGTCAGGCGAAATAGGAGTCGCGTTTTGGCCATAAGTCGAGTTACGTCCAACTTTGAAATATATATTTGATATCATCTAACTAGAACAAAATTCTGCATAACATTTCTGAAAATTACTACACAGTTTAGGTCCGACTAATTTTTGAGAAAATTAGTGCTATATAAAAAGGACACATTTTCCCGTGTTTACATCCGACTGCTAACCGCGTTCTGACCACGTTGGTTCATGCGCCCATAATCGTAAATATCACTCAAATTTTCGCATTTTCTTCTCAAATTTGTAGAGATCACATTCACAAGTTCTAGTAAAACACGATTTTCAATACTAAAATTGTTAATATTGTACCGATTTTCTAGAATTTTTATGTAAAGTTTGGGACTATAGGCGTGATAAACTTTTACCGGAAACCGCTTCACAGTCGGATTTAGTGATATATGAACTCTAAAGCGATATTTTATAATCATGTTACTGGTGTGCTATCTTCTGAAGATCAAATTAAAATGTCAAATGTTGCGACATTTTGTTTTGGTTTAATTTGGGACTATATGAAATTCTAAATGCTAGGCCTATCTTCAGTAGATATAGCGAAAAAATCCTAAAACTCGCACGGTTACTCTGCGCGAATAAAAACAAAAATCGGCATTCGGCCTATGCCGCGCTATTAAAAAAAAAGGGGGAGGAAGAGGTAAAAATAGAGAAACAGGCAGATGCGGAAAGTGATGAATCTGTATTATCGCTTTAAACTTTCTGATCGGGACTGATGTATTAGAAAGAAAAAACTCGCCGCTACATGATGCAGTAAAAATTTAGAGAAAATAATGTAAAACATTACTTCTAGAGTAGAAAGATGCAATGAATCGGGATGAGATTTTAAATGCAGTAGATATAGCGAAAAAAATCCTAAAACGCGCACGGCTACTCTGCCCGAATTAAAAAATCGGCATTCGGCCTATAGGCCCCTATGCCGCGCTATTTAGGGAGGTAAAATAGAGAAACATGCAGATGATAATCTCTGCTTTATAAGTGCCGCTTTAAATTTTAGCCAGCTTCGTCATTTTTACATTTCTTTATAGCTCTGTAGTCGGCCTAATGCCGATTTTTCTCTGAGCGCGAAACCCCGTTCAATAAATAGTGCAGTTTTGCCGTTTCGCGCCGTACTGAATCATCATTTGCAACGCGTGCTACGGTGCTAGGCAATGTTTTTTTTTTGTTTTGTTTTTTAATATTACTAGCGGGATACCCGCGCTTCGCGCGGGTCCGCTAGATGAGTAAATGGGAGCGTTCACTATAACAGGAAAAATTACTGAACAGGTAGAATCATTGAAAAGGTGCATTTATATTTATCTAAATCTGTCTCTTCTAACATTTTCTTTTTTAGTTTCCTCTGCTTAGCTTGTGATTTTCCGTTTCCATGTTATTTATTTATTTAACCCCGTTCCCATTATTTTCTAAATCTGTTCTTTCTTATATTTCCCTTTTGGCATCTTTTTTTTATTTGCTGCTTGTGATTTCCCGTTTCCATGTTTTTATTTAATTCTGTTCTCATCATTTTAGCTTCTTTTTTTTTTACATTTCCTGTTTAGTTTTTTTTCTTCTTTGTTTCGTTCCGTTTCATTTAGTTACTTTAACCTGTTGGTCTAATTACTCGTACCTTTTTGTCCTCGTTTTAATTTAATTTTTCTTTATAGTACCGCTTCATCCCGTGACCCGTCCATGTACCTTTTTGTCCTTTATTATTTTTCCTTCTTTCCGTATTATCATGTCCACTGGTCTCTGGCTCGCAAATCGTGTGGCTCTGCGCCGTTTACGCGCGTATTGGCGTAATGCGAATTACGCACGCGACGCCGACGCGCTGCCGGCCAGCTGCAGTGACGCGTAGGCTGGTAACCGATTTTCATAACAAAAATCCCGTTTTTACCCATATTTTCACTGTTTTTGCAGCCAATTCTTGATCGTTTTCAACCAAATTAATAACAGGACATTCCCGTATATTCCTCGATCTCCCGTATGAATGTGGCGACATTTGGATCCAAACTGACGGAGCCTTTCGATCTTCATACATAGATAGATAGATAGATAGATAGTCACAACATTCCCCTATTTATAGTAAGACTAGCGGGATACCCGCGCTTCGCGCGGGTCCCCGCTAGATGAGCAAATGGGAGCGTTCACTATAACAGGAAGAATTACTGAACAGGTAGAATCATTGAAAAGGTACATTTTATTTATCTAAATCTGTCTCTTCTTACATTTTCTTTTTTAGTTTCTTAACTGCTTAGCTTGTGATTTTCCGTTTCCATGTTATTTATTTATTTAACCCCGTTCCCATTATTTTCTAAATCTGTTCTTTCTTACATTTCCCATTTAGCTTCTTTCTGATTTGGTGCTTGTGATTTTTTGTTTTTATGTTTTTTATTTAATTCTGTTTTCATTATTTTAGCTTCTTTTTTCTTGCATTTCCTGATTAATTTCTTCTTTGTTTCGTTCCCGTTTCCCGTTGGCCTGTTACTTGTACCTTTTTTGTCCTCATGTTAATTTCATTTTTCTTTACTACCGCTTCATGTTGTTTATACAACACACATCTTTTCCCGTATTTATTCCGTTCTCTCATAGCGTGTCTGCGGACGTGTTCACCTCATAATCCCGTGACCCGTAAATACCTTTTTTGTCCTTTATTTTTCCTTCTTTCCGTATAACATTTCCACTGGTCTCTGGCTCGCAAGTCCAGTGGCGCTGCGCCGTTTACGCGCGCATTGGCGTAATGCGCATTACGCACGCGGCGCCGACGCACTGCCGGTCAGCTGCAGTGACGCGTAGGCTGGTAACCGATTTTCATAACAAAAACCCCGTTTTTACCCATATTTTCACTGTTTTTGCAGCCAATTCTTGACTGTTTTCAACCAAATTAATAACAGGACATTCCCATATATTCATTGATCTCCCGTATGAATTTGGCGACATTTGGATTGAAACTGACGGAGCCTTTTAACTTACATGCATAGTCACATAGTCACAACATTCCCTATTTATAGTAAGATTATTATTTTTTTTTTTTTATTGCTTGCTATCTTCTGAAGATAGCAATTTTGGTCAGCTTCATCATTTGAACATTTCTTTATAGCTTTGCATTCGGCCTGGTGCCGATTTTTATACTAAAAGGAAAATGTGGCGAGACATGCCGTAATTTGCTCGATTCTGGTGCCGGTGTCTATAGAGCTCCTGCATAGATTTACATGGTTAATATTAAAATTGAAATATCTCAAGAACCGAATACCGTATGACGCTGAAACAAACTTTGAAATAAAGCTTTTACATTTCTCTATCTGTTTGATGACATTTTGAGTTTGTCGGATTCGTGTGATTTTGCTATCAACTGCAGATAGCTCAAATTTAAATGCCCGTTGGTTGTCGTTTTTGTCTGCTGAACGAGATAAAGGGTACATACCACAAAAAAGCTTTCCAGAAACTTTACGTCAGGCGAAATAGGAGTCGCGTTTTGGCCATAAGTCGAGTTACGTCCAACTTTGAAATATATATTTGATATCATCTTAACTAGAACAAAATTCTGCATAACATTTCTGAAAATGACTACACATTTTAGGTCCGACTAATTTTTGAGAAAATAGTGCTATATAAAAGGACACATTTTCCCGTGTTTAGGCCTACATCCGACTGCTAACCGCGTTCTGACCACGTTGGTTCATGCGCCCATAATCGTAAATATCACTAAAATGTTCGCATTTTCTTCTCAAATTTGTAGAGATCACATTCACAAGTTCTAGTAAAACACGATTTTCAATACTAAAATGGTTAATATTGTACCGATTTCTAGAATTTTTATGCAAAGTTTGGGACTATAGGCGTGATAAACTTTACCGGAAACCGCTTCACAGGCGGATTTAGTGATATATGAACTCTAAAGCGATATTTTATAATCATGTTACTGGTGTGCTATATCTTCTGAAGATCAAATTAAAATGTCAAATGTTGCGACATTTTGTTTTGGTTTAATTTGGGACTATATGAAATTCTAAATGCTAGGCCTATCTTCAGTAGGCCCCTAGATATAGCGAAAAAAATCCTAAAACTCGCACGGTTACTCTGCATGAATAAAAACAAAAAAATCGGCATTCGGCCTATGCCGCGCTATTAAAAAAAGGGCGGAAGAGGTAAAAATAGAGAAACAGGCAGATGCGGAAAGTGATGAATCTGTAATATCGCTTTAAACTTTCTGATCGGGAATGATGTATTAGAAAGAAAAAACTCGCCGCTACATGATGAAGTAAAATTTAGAGAAAATAATGTAAAACATTACTTCTAGAGTAGAAAGATGCAATGAATCGGGATGAGATTTTAAATGCTATCTTCAGTAGATATAGCGAAAAATCCTAAAACGCGCACGGCTACTCTGCCCGAATTAAAAAAATCGGCATTCGGCATAATAGGCCCCTATGCCGCGCTATTTAGGAGTAAAATAGAGAAACAGGCAGATGATAATCTCTGCTTTATAAGTGCCGCTTTAAATTTTGGTCAGCTTCGTCATTTTTTACATTTCTTTATAGCTCTGCAGTCGGCCTAATGCCGATTTTTCTCTGAACGCGAAACCCCGTTCAATGCAGTTTTGCCGTTTCGCGCCGAACTGAATCATCATTTGCAACGCGTGCTAGGCAATGTTTTTTTTTATTTTATTTTTTTTTATTATTATTTTTTTAATTTTTATTATTATTATTTTTTTTTGCTTGCTATCTTCTGAAGATAGCAATTTTGGTCAGCTTCATCATTTTAACATTTCTTTATAGCTTTGCATTCGGCCTGGTGCCGATTTTTATACTAAAAGGAAAATGTGGCGAGACATGCCGTAATTTGCTCGATTCTGGTGCCGGTGTCTATAGAGCTCCTGCATTGACGGTTAATATTAAAATTGAAATATCTCAAGAACCGAATACCGTATGACGCTGAAACAAACTTTGAAATAAAGCTTTTACATTTCTCTATTCTGTTTGATGACATTTTGAGTTTGTCGGATTCGTGTGATTTTGCTATCAACTGCAGATAGCTCAAATTTAAATGCCCGTTGGTTGTCGTTTTTGTCTGCTGAACGAGATAAAGGGTACATACCACAAAAAGCTTTCCAGAAACTTTACGTCAGGCGAAATAGGAGTCGCGTTTTGGCCATAAGTCGAGTTACGTCCAACTTTGAAATATATATTTGATATCATCTTAACTAAAACAAAATTCTGCATAACATTTCTGAAAATATGACTACACATTTTAGGTCCGACTAATTTTGAGAAAATTAGTGCTATATAAAAGGACACATTTTCCCGTGTTTACATCCGACTGCTAACCGCGTTCTGACCACGTTGGTTCATGCGCCCATAATCGTAAATATCACTCAAATTTTCGCATTTTCTTCTCAAATTTGTAGAGATCACATTCACAAGTTCTAGTAAAACACGATTTTCAACACTAAAATTGTTAATATTGTACCGATTTTCTAGAATTTTTATGCAAAGTTTGGGACTATAGGCGTGATAAACTTTTACCGGAAACCGCTTCACAGTCGGATTTAGTGATATATGAACTCTAAAGCGATATTTTATAATCATGTTACTGGTGTGCTATCTTCTGAAGATCAAATTAAAATGTCAAATGTTGCGACATTTTGTTTTGGTTTAATTTGGGACTATATGAAATTCTAAATGCTAGGCCTATCTTCAGTAGATATAGCGAAAAAAATCCTAAAACTCGCACGGTTACTCTGCGCGAATAAAAACAAAAAATCGGCATTCGGCCTATGCCGCACTATTAAAAAAAAGGGGGGAGGAAGAGGTAAAAATAGAGAAACAGGCAGATGCGGAAAGTGATGAATCTGTATTATCGCTTTAAACTTTCTGATCGGGACTGATGTATTAGAAAGAAAAACTCGCCGCTACATGATGCAGTAAAAATTTAGAGAAAATAATGTAAAACATTACTTCTAGAGTAGAAAGATGCAATGAATCGGGATGAGATTTTAAATGCAGTAGATATAGCGAAAAATCCTAAAACGCGCACGGCTACTCTGCCCGAATTAAAAATCGGCATTCGGCCTATAGGCCTATATATGCCGCGCTATTTAGGGAGGTAAAATAGAGAAACATGCAGATGATAATCTCTGCTTTATAAGTGCCGCTTTAAATTTTGGTCAGCTTCGTCATTTTTACATTTCTTTATAGCTCTGCAGTCGGCCTAATGCCGATTTTTCTCTGAGCGCGAAACCCCGTTCAATAAATAGTGCAGTTTTGCCGTTCGCGCCTTACTGAATCATCTTTTCCAACGCGTGCTAGGCAATGTTTTTTTTTTGTTTGTTTTTTAATATTATCATTTTTTTATCATTTTTTTTATTTATTTTTTATTTATTTTTTTTTTTTTGCTTGCTATCTTCTGAAGATAGCAATTTTGGTCAGCTTCATCATTTTAACATTTCTTTATAGCTTTGCATTCGGCCTGGTGCCGATTTTTATACTAAAAGAAAAATGTGGCGAGACATGCCGTAATTTGCTCGATTCTGGTGCCGGTGTCTATAGAGCTCCTGCATTGATTTACATGGTTAATATTATAATTGAAATATCTCAAGAACCGAATACCGTATGACGCTGAAACAAACTTTGAAATAAAGCTTTTACATTTCTCTATCTGTTTGATGACATTTGGAGTTTGTCGGATTCGTGTGATTTTGCTATCAACTGCAGATAGCTCAAATTTAGATGCCCGTTGGTTGTCGTTTTTGTCTGCTGAACGAGATAAAGGGTACATACCACAAAAAAGCTTTCCAGAAACTTTACGTCAGGCGAAATAGGAGTCGCGTTTTGGCCATAAGTCGAGTTACGTCCAACTTTGAAATATATATTTGATATCATCTTAACTAGAACAAAATTCTGCATAACATTTCTGAAAATATGACTACACATTTTAGGTCCGACTAATTTTTGAGAAAATTAGTGCTATATAAAAAGGACACATTTTCCCGTGTTTACATCCGACTGCTAACCGCGTTCTGACCACGTTGGTTCATGCGCCCATAATCGTAAATATCACTCAAATTTTCGCATTTTCTTCTCAAATTTGTAGAGATCACATTCACAAGTTCTAGTAAAACACGATTTTCAACACTAAAATTGTTAATATTGTACCAATTTTCTAGAATTTTTATGCAAAGTTTGGGACTAGGCGTGATAAACTTTTACCGGAAACCGCTTCACAGTCGGATTTAGTGATATATGAACTCTAAAGCGATATTTTATAATCATGTTACTGGTGTGCTATCTTCTGAAGATCAAATTAAAATGTCAAATGTTGCGACATTTTGTTTTGGTTTAATTTGGGACTATATGAAATTCTAAGTGCTAGGCCTATCTTCAGTAGATATAGCGAAAAAAATCCTAAAACTCGCACGGTTACTCTGCGCGAATAAAAACAAAAAATCGGCATTCGGCCTATGCCGCGCTATTAAAAAAAAGGGGAGGAAGAGGTAAAAATAGAGAAACAGGCAGATGCGGAAAGTGATGAATCTGTAATATCGCTTTAAACTTTCTGATCGGGAATGATGTATTAGAAAGAAAAAACTCGCCGCTACATGATGAAGTAAAATTTAGAGAAAATAATGTAAAACATTACTTCTAGAGTAGAAAGATGCAATGAATCGGGATGAGATTTTAAATGCTATCTTCAGTAGATATAGCGAAAAATCCTAAAACGCGCACGGCTACTCTGCCCGAATTAAAAAATCGGCATTCGGCATAATAGGCCCCTATGCCGCGCTATTTAGGGAGGTAAAAATAGAGAAACAGGCAGATGATAATCTCTGCTTTATAAGTGCCGCTTTAAATTTTGGTCAGCTTCGTCATTTTTACATTTCTTTATAGCTCTGCAGTCGGCCTAATGCTGATTTTTCTCTGAACGCGAAACCCCATTTAATGCAGTTTTGCCGTTTCGCGCCGAACTGAATCATCATTTGCAACGCGTGCTAGGCAATGTTTTTTTTTTTTTTTTTTTTATTATTATTATTATTATTATTATTTTTTTTTTAATATTTATTTGCTTGCTATCTTCTGAAGATAGCAATTTTGGTCAGCTTCATCATTTGAACATTTCTTTATAGCTTTGCATTCGGCCTGGTGCCGATTTTTATACTAAAAGGAAAATGTGGCGAGACATGCCGTAATTTGCTCGATTCTGGTGCCGGTGTCTATAGAGCTCCTGCATTGATTTATATACATGGTTAATATTAAAATTGAAATATCTCAAGAACCGAATACCGTATGACGCTGAAACAAACTTTGAAATAAAGCTTTTACATTTTCTATTCTGTTTGATGACATTTTGAGTTTGTCGGATTCGTGTGATTTTGCTATATAAAAGGACACATTTTCCCGTGTTTACATCCGACTGCTAACCGCGTTCTGACCACGTTGGTTCATGCGCCCATAAACGTAAATATCACTCAAATTTTCGCATTTTCTTCTCAAATTTGTAGAGACCACATTCACAAGTTCTAGTAAAACACGATTTTCAACACTAAAATTGTTAATATTGTACCGCTTTTCTAGAATTTTTATGCAAAGTTTGGGACTAAAGGCGTGATAAACTTTACCGGAAACCGCTTCACAGTCGGATTTAGTGATATATGAACTCTAAAGCGATATTTTATAATCATGTTACTGGTGTGCTATCTTCTGAAGATCAAATTAAAATGTCAAATGTTGCGACATTTTGTTTTGGTTTAATTTGGGACTATATGAAATTCTAAATGCTAGGCCTATCTTCAGTAGATATAGCGAAAAAAATCCTAAAACTCGCACGGTTACTCTGCGCGAATAAAAACAAAAAATCGGCATTCGGCCTATGCCGCGCTATTAAAAAAAAAGGGGGAGGAAGAGGAAAAAATAGAGAAACAGGCAGATGCGGAAAGTGATGAATCTGTAAAATCGCTTTTAACTTTCTGATCGGGACTGAGGTATTAGAAAGGAAAAACTCGCCGCTACATGATGCAGTAAAATTTAGAGAAAATAATGTAAAACATTACTTCTAGAGTAGAAAGATGCAATGAATCGGGATGAGATTTTAAATGCAGTAGATATAGCGAAAAAATCCTAAAACGCGCACGGCTACTCTGCCCGAATTAAAAATCGGCATTCGGCCTATAGGCCTATATATGCCGCGCTATTTAGGGAGGTAAAATAGAGAAACATGCAGATGATAATCTCTGCTTTATAAGTGCCGCTTTAAATTTTGGTCAGCTTCGTCATTTTTACATTTCTTTATAGCTCTGCAGTCGGCCTAATGCCGATTTTTCTCTGAGCGCGAAACCCCGTTCAATAAATAGTGCAGTTTTGCCGTTTCGCGCCGTACTGAATCATCATCTACAACGCGTGCTAGGCAATGTTTTTTTTTTTTTTTTTTTTTTTTTTTTTTTTTTTTTTTTTTTTTTTTTCATTTTTTTTTTTTTTTTTTTTTTTTTTTTATTTTTTTTTTTTTTTGCTTGCTATCTTCTGAAGATAGCAATTTTGGTCAGCTTCATCATTTTAACATTTCTTTATAGCTTTGCATTCGGCCTAGTGCCGATTTTTATACTAAAAGAAAAATGTGGCGAGACATGCCGTAATTTGCTCGATTCTGGTGCTGGTGTCTATAGAGCTCCTGCATTGATTTACATGGGTAATATTAAAATTGAAATATCTCAAGAACCGAATACCGTATGACGCTGAAACAAACTTTGAAATAAAGCTTTTACATTTCTCTATCTGTTTGATGACATTTTGAGTTTGTCGGATTCGTGTGATTTTGCTATCAACTGCAGATAGCTCAAATTTAAATGCCCGTTGGTTGTCGTTTTTTTTATGTATTAGAAAGAAAAACCTCGCCGCTACATGATGAAGTAAAAATTTAGAGAAAATAATATAAAACATTACTTCTAGAGTAGAAAGATGCAATGAATCGGGATGAGATTTTAAATGCTATCTTCAGTAGATATAGCGAAAAATCCTAAAACGCGCACGGCTACTGCCCGAATTAAAAAATCGGCATTCGGCATAATAGTCCCCTATGCCGATTTTTCTCTGAGCGCGAAACCCGTTCAATGCAGTTTTGCCGTTTCGCGCCGTACTGAATCATCATCTGCAACGCGTGCTAGGCAATGTTTTTTTGGTTTTTTATAAATATTATTATTATTATTATTTTTTTGCTTGCTTTCTTCTATCTTCTGAAGATAGCTCTTTTGGTCAGCTTCGTCATTTTAACATTTCTTTATAGCGCGGTATAGGCCTAATGCCGATTTTTCGAGTCGTAACCCCGTTCAATGCAGTTTTGCCGTTTCGCGCCGTACTGAATCATCATCTACAACGCGTGCTAGGCAATGTTTTTTTTTGTTTTTTTTAATAATATTTTTTTTTTTTTTTTTAATTTATTTTTTTATTTATTTGCTTGCTAATTTCTGAAGATAGCAATTTTGGTCAGCTTCATCATTTTAACATTTCTTTATAGCTTTGCATTCGGCCTAGTGCCGATTTTTATACTAAAAGAAAAATGTGGCGAGACATGCCGTAATTTGCTCGATTCTGGTGCCGGTGTCTATAGAGCTCCTGCATTGATTTACATGGTTAATATTATAATTGAAATATCTCAAGAACCGAATACCGTATGACGCTGAAACAAACTTTGAAATCAAGCTTTTACATTTTTCTATTCTGTTTGATGATATTTTGAGTTTGTCGGATTCGTGTGATTTTGCTATCAACTGCTGATAGCTCAAATTTAAATGCCCGTTGGTTGTCGTTTTTGTCTGCTGAACGAGATAAAGGGTACATACCACAAAAAAGCTTTCCAGAAACTTTACGTCAGGCGAAATAGGAGTCGCGTTTTGGCCATAAGTCGAGTTACGTCCAACTTTGAAATATATATTTGATATCATCTAACTAGAACAAAATTCTGCATAACATTTCTGAAAATTACTACACAGTTTAGGTCCGACTAATTTTTGAGAAAATTAGTGCTATAAAAAGGACACATTTTCCCGTGTTTACATCCGACTGCTAACCGCGTTCTGACCACGTTGGTTCATGCGCCCATAATCGTAAATATCACTCAAATTTTCGCATTTTCTTCTCAAATTTGTAGAGATCACATTCACAAGTTCTAGTAAAACACGATTTTCAATACTAAAATTGTTAATATTGTACCGATTTTCTAGAATTTTTATGCAAAGTTTGGGACTATAGGCGTGATAAACTTTTACCGGAAACCGCTTCACAGTCGGATTTAGTGATATATGAACTCTAAAGCGATATTTTATAATCATGTTACTGGTGTGCTATCTTCTGAAGATCAAATTAAAATGTCAAATGTTGCGACATTTTGTTTTGGTTTAATTTGGGACTATATGAAATTCTAAATGCTAGGCCTATCTTCAGTAGATATAGCGAAAAAAATCCTAAAACTCGCACGGTTACTCTGCGCGAATAAAAACAAAAAATCGGCATTCGGCCTATGCCGCGCTATTAAAAAAAGGGGGAGGAAGAGGTAAAAATAGAGAAACAGGCAGATGCGGAAAGTGATGAATCTGTATTATCGCTTTAAACTTTCTGATCGGGACTGATGTATTAGAAAGAAAAAACTCGCCGCTACATGATGCAGTAAAATTTAGAGAAAATAATGTAAAACATTACTTCTAGAGTAGAAAGATGCAATGAATCGGGATGAGATTTTAAATGCAGTAGATATAGCGAAAAAAATCCTAAAACGCGCACGGCTACTCTGCCCGAATTAAAAAATCGGCATTCGGCCTATAGGCCCCTATGCCGCGCTATTTAGGGAGGGAAAAATAGAGAAACATGCAGATGATAATCTCTGCTTTATAAGTGCCGCTTTAAATTTTAGCCAGCTTCGTCATTTTTACATTTCTTTATAGCTCTGTAGTCGGCCTAATGCCGATTTTTCTCTGAGCGCGAAACCCCGTTCAATAAATAGTGCAGTTTTGCCGTTTCGCGCCGTACTGAATCATCATTTGCAACGCGTGCTACGGTGCTAGGCAATGTTTTTTTTTGTTTTGTTTTTAATATTACTATGGGATACCCGCGCTTCGCGCGGGTCCGCTAGATGAGTAAATGGGAGCGTTCACTATAACAGGAAAAATTACTGAACAGGTAGAATCATTGAAAAGGTGCATTTATATTTATCTAAATCTGTCTCTTCTAACATTTTCTTTTTTAGTTTCCTCTGCTTAGCTTGTGATTTTCCGTTTCCATGTTATTTATTTATTTAACCCCGTTCCCATTATTTTCTAAATCTGTTCTTTCTTATATTTCCTTTTGGCATCTTTTTTTTTTTATTTGCTGCTTGTGATTTCCCGTTTCCATGTTTTTATTTAATTCTGTTCTCATCATTTTAGCTTTTTTTTTTCTTACATTTCCTGAATAGTTTCTTTTCTTCTTTGTTTCGTTCCCGTTTCATTTAGTTACTTTAACCTGTTGGTCTAATTACTCGTACCTTTTTGTCCTCGTTTTAATTTAATTTTTCTTTATAGTACCGCTTCATCCCGTGACCCGTCCATGTACCTTTTTGTCCTTTATTATTTTTCCTTCTTTCCGTATTATCATGTCCACTGGTCTCTGGCTCGCAAATCGTGTGGCTCTGCGCCGTTTACGCGCGTATTGGCGTAATGCGAATTACGCACGCGACGCCGACGCGCTGCCGGCCAGCTGCAGTGACGCGTAGGCTGGTAACCGATTTTCATAACAAAAATCCCGTTTTACCCATATTTTCACTGTTTTTGCAGCCAATTCTTGATCGTTTTCAACCAAATTAATAACAGGACATTCCCGTATATTCCTCGATCTCCCGTATGAATGTGGCGACATTTGGATCCAAACTGACGGAGCCTTTCGATCTTCATACATAGATAGATAGATAGATAGATAGTCACAACATTCCCTATTTATAGTAAGACTAGCGGGATACCGCGCTTCGCGCGGGTCCCCGCTAGATGAGCAAATGGGAGCGTTCACTATAACAGGAAGAATTACTGAACAGGTAGAATCATTGAAAAGGTACATTTTATTTATCTAAATCTGTCTCTTCTTACATTTTCTTTTTTAGTTTCTTAACTGCTTAGCTTGTGATTTTCCGTTTCCATGTTATTTATTTATTTAACCCCGTTCCCATTATTTTCTAAATCTGTTCTTTCTTACATTTCCCATTTAGCTTCTTTCTGATTTGGTGCTTGTGATTTTTTGTTTTTATGTTTTTTATTTAATTCTGTTTTCATTATTTTAGCTTCTTTTTTCTTGCATTTCCTGATTAATTTCTTCTTTGTTTCGTTCCCGTTTCCCGTTGGCCTGTTACTTGTACCTTTTTTGTCCTCATGTTAATTTCATTTTTCTTTACTACCGCTTCATGTTGTTTATACAACACACATCTTTTCCCGTATTTATTCCGTTCTCTCATAGCGTGTCTGCGGACGTGTTCACCTCATAATCCCGTGACCCGTAAATACCTTTTTTGTCCTTTATTTTTCCTTCTTTCCGTATAACATTTCCACTGGTCTCTGGCTCGCAAGTCCAGTGGCGCTGCGCCGTTTACGCGCGCATTGGCGTAATGCGCATTACGCACGCGGCGCCGACGCACTGCCGGTCAGCTGCAGTGACGCGTAGGCTGGTAACCGATTTTCATAACAAAACCCCGTTTTTACCCATATTTTCACTGTTTTGCAGCCAATTCTTGACTGTTTTCAACCAAATTAATAACAGGACATTCCCATATATTCATTGATCTCCCGTATGAATTTGGCGACATTTGGATTGAAACTGACGGAGCCTTTTAACTTAACTTACATGCATAGTCACATAGTCACAACATTCCCTATTTATAGTAAGATTATTATTTTTTTTTTTATTGCTTGCTATCTTCTGAAGATAGCAATTTTGGTCAGCTTCATCATTTGAACATTTCTTTATAGCTTTGCATTCGGCCTGGTGCCGATTTTTATACTAAAAGGAAAATGTGGCGAGACATGCCGTAATTTGCTCGATTCTGGTGCCGGTGTCTATAGAGCTCCTGCATAGATTTACATGGTTAATATTAAAATTGAAATATCTCAAGAACCGAATACCGTATGACGCTGAAACAAACTTTGAAATAAAGCTTTTACATTTCTCTATCTGTTTGATGACATTTTGAGTTTGTCGGATTCGTGTGATTTTGCTATCAACTGCAGATAGCTCAAATTTAAATGCCCGTTGGTTGTCGTTTTTGTCTGCTGAACGAGATAAAGGGTACATACCACAAAAAAGCTTTCCAGAAACTTTACGTCAGGCGAAATAGGAGTCGCGTTTTGGCCATAAGTCGAGTTACGTCCAACTTTGAAATATATATTTGATATCATCTTAACTAGAACAAAATTCTGCATAACATTTCTGAAAATGACTACACATTTTAGGTCCGACTAATTTTTGAGAAAATAGTGCTATATAAAAGGACACATTTTCCCGTGTTTAGGCCTACATCCGACTGCTAACCGCGTTCTGACCACGTTGGTTCATGCGCCCATAATCGTAAATATCACTAAAATGTTCGCATTTTCTTCTCAAATTTGTAGAGATCACATTCACAAGTTCTAGTAAAACACGATTTTCAATACTAAAATGGTTAATATTGTACCGATTTCTAGAATTTTTATGCAAAGTTTGGGACTATAGGCGTGATAAACTTTACCGGAAACCGCTTCACAGGCGGATTTAGTGATATATGAACTCTAAAGCGATATTTTATAATCATGTTACTGGTGTGCTATATCTTCTGAAGATCAAATTAAAATGTCAAATGTTGCGACATTTTGTTTTGGTTTAATTTGGGACTATATGAAATTCTAAATGCTAGGCCTATCTTCAGTAGGCCCCTAGATATAGCGAAAAAAATCCTAAAACTCGCACGGTTACTCTGCATGAATAAAAACAAAAAATCGGCATTCGGCCTATGCCGCGCTATTAAAAAAAGGGCGGAAGAGGTAAAAATAGAGAAACAGGCAGATGCGGAAAGTGATGAATCTGTAATATCGCTTTAAACTTTCTGATCGGGAATGATGTATTAGAAAGAAAAAACTCGCCGCTACATGATGAAGTAAAATTTGGAGAAAATAATGTAAAACATTACTTCTAGAGTAGAAAGATGCAATGAATCGGGATGAGATTTTAAATGCTATCTTCAGTAGATATAGCGAAAAATCCTAAAACGCGCACGGCTACTCTGCCCGAATTAAAAAAATCGGCATTCGGCATAATAGGCCCCTATGCCGCGCTATTTAGGGAGTAAAATAGAGAAACAGGCAGATGATAATCTCTGCTTTATAAGTGCCGCTTTAAATTTTGGTCAGCTTCGTCATTTTTACATTTCTTTATAGCTCTGCAGTCGGCCTAATGCCGATTTTTCTCTGAACGCGAAACCCCGTTCAATGCAGTTTTGCCGTTTCGCGCCGAACTGAATCATCATTTGCAACGCGTGCTAGGCAATGTTTTTTTTTATTTTATTTTTTATTATTATTATTTTTTAATTTTTTATTATTATTATTTTTTTGCTTGCTATCTTCTGAAGATAGCAATTTTGGTCAACTTCATCATTTTAACATTTCTTTATAGCTTTGCATTCGGCCTGGTGCCGATTTTTATACTAAAAGGAAAATGTGGCGAGACATGCCGTAATTTGCTCGATTCTGGTGCCGGTGTCTATAGAGCTCCTGCATTGACGGTTAATATTAAAATTGAAATATCTCAAGAACCGAATACCGTATGACGCTGAAACAAACTTTGAAATAAAGCTTTTACATTTCTCTATTCTGTTTGATGACATTTTGAGTTTGTCGGATTCGTGTGATTTTGCTATCAACTGCAGATAGCTCAAATTTAAATGCCCGTTGGTTGTCGTTTTTGTCTGCTGAACGAGATAAAGGGTACATACCACAAAAAAGCTTTCCAGAAACTTTACGTCAGGCGAAATAGGAGTCGCGTTTTGGCCATAAGTCGAGTTACGTCCAACTTTGAAATATATATTTGATATCATCTTAACTAAAACAAAATTCTGCATAACATTTCTGAAAATATGACTACACATTTTAGGTCCGACTAATTTTTGAGAAAATTAGTGCTATATAAAAAGGACACATTTTCCCGTGTTTACATCCGACTGCTAACCGCGTTCTGACCACGTTGGTTCATGCGCCCATAATCGTAAATATCACTCAAATTTTCGCATTTTCTTCTCAAATTTGTAGAGATCACATTCACAAGTTCTAGTAAAACACGATTTTCAACACTAAAATTGTTAATATTGTACCGATTTTCTAGAATTTTTATGCAAAGTTTGGGACTATAGGCGTGATAAACTTTTACCGGAAACCGCTTCACAGTCGGATTTAGTGATATATGAACTCTAAAGCGATATTTTATAATCATGTTACTGGTGTGCTATCTTCTGAAGATCAAATTAAAATGTCAAATGTTGCGACATTTTGTTTTGGTTTAATTTGGGACTATATGAAATTCTAAATGCTAGGCCTATCTTCAGTAGATATAGCGAAAAAAATCCTAAAACTCGCACGGTTACTCTGCGCGAATAAAAACAAAAAAATCGGCATTCGGCCTATGCCGCGCTATTTAAAAAAGGGGAGGAAGAGGTAAAAATAGAGAAACAGGCAGATGCGGAAAGTGATGAATCTGTATTATCGCTTTAAACTTTCTGATCGGGACTGATGTATTAGAAAGAAAAAACTCGCCGCTACATGATGCAGTAAAAATTTAGAGAAAATAATGTAAAACATTACTTCTAGAGTAGAAAGATGCAATGAATCGGGATGAGATTTTAAATGTAGTAGATATAGCGAAAAAATCCTAAAACGCGCACGGCTACTCTGCCCGAATTAAAAAATCGGCATTCGGCCTATAGGCCTATATATGCCGCGCTATTTAGGGAGGTAAAAATAGAGAAACATGCAGATGATAATCTCTGCTTTATAAGTGCCGCTTTAAATTTTGGTCAGCTTCGTCATTTTTACATTTCTTTATAGCTCTGCAGTCGGCCTAATGCCGATTTTTCTCTGAGCGCGAAACCCCGTTCAATAAATAGTGCAGTTTTGCCGTTTCGCGCCGTACTGAATCATCATTTCCAACGCGTGCTAGGCAATGTTTTTTTTGTTTGTTTTTTTAATATTATCATTTTTTTTATCATTTTTTTTATTTATTTTTTATTTATTTTTTTTTTTTTTTGCTTGCTATTTTCTGATGATAGCAATTTTGGTCAGCTTCATCATTTTAACATTTCTTTATAGCTTTGCATTCGGCCTGGTGCCGATTTTTATACTAAAAGAAAAATGTGGCGAGACATGCCGTAATTTGCTCGATTCTGGTGCCGGTGTCTATAGAGCTCCTGCATTGATTTACATGGTTAATATTATAATTGAAATATCTCAAGAACCGAATACCGTATGACGCTGAAACAAACTTTGAAATAAAGCTTTTACATTTCTCTATCTGTTTGATGACATTTGGAGTTTGTCGGATTCGTGTGATTTTGCTATCAACTGCAGATAGCTCAAATTTAGATGCCCGTTGGTTGTCGTTTTTGTCTGCTGAACGAGATAAAGGGTACATACCACAAAAAAGCTTTCCAGAAACTTTACGTCAGGCGAAATAGGAGTCGCGTTTTGGCCATAAGTCGAGTTACGTCCAACTTTGAAATATATATTTGATATCATCTTAACTAGAACAAAATTCTGCATAACATTTCTGAAAATATGACTACACATTTTAGGTCCGACTAATTTTTGAGAAAATTAGTGCTATATAAAAGGACACATTTTCCCGTGTTTACATCCGACTGCTAACCGCGTTCTGACCACGTTGGTTCATGCGCCCATAATCGTAAATATCACTCAAATTTTCGCATTTTCTTCTCAAATTTGTAGAGATCACATTCACAAGTTCTAGTAAAACACGATTTTCAACACTAAAATTGTTAATATTGTACCAATTTTCTAGAATTTTTATGCAAAGTTTGGGACTAGGCGTGATAAACTTTTACCGGAAACCGCTTCACAGTCGGATTTAGTGATATATGAACTCTAAAGCGATATTTTATAATCATGTTACTGGTGTGCTATCTTCTGAAGATCAAATTAAAATGTCAAATGTTGCGACATTTTGTTTTGGTTTAATTTGGGACTATATGAAATTCTAAGTGCTAGGCCTATCTTCAGTAGATATAGCGAAAAAAATCCTAAAACTCGCACGGTTACTCTGCGCGAATAAAAACAAAAATCGGCATTCGGCCTATGCCGCGCTATTAAAAAAAGGGGAGGAAGAGGTAAAATAGAGAAACAGGCAGATGCGGAAAGTGATGAATCTGTAATATCGCTTTAAACTTTCTGATCGGGAATGATGTATTAGAAAGAAAAAACTCGCCGCTACATGATGAAGTAAAATTTAGAGAAAATAATGTAAAACATTACTTCTAGAGTAGAAAGATGCAATGAATCGGGATGAGATTTTAAATGCTATCTTCAGTAGATATAGCGAAAAATCCTAAAACGCGCACGGCTACTCTGCCCGAATTAAAAAATCGGCATTCGGCATAATAGGCCCCTATGCCGCGCTATTTAGGGAGGTAAAAATAGAGAAACAGGCAGATGATAATCTCTGCTTTATAAGTGCCGCTTTAAATTTTGGTCAGCTTCGTCATTTTTTACATTTCTTTATAGCTCTGCAGTCGGCCTAATGCTGATTTTTCTCTGAACGCGAAACCCCATTTAATGCAGTTTTGCCGTTTCGCGCCGAACTGAATCATCATTTGCAACGCGTGCTAGGCAATGTTTTTTTTTTTTTTTTTTATTATTATTATTATTATTTATTTTTTTAATATTTATTTGCTTGCTATCTTCTGAAGATAGCAATTTTGGTCAGCTTCATCATTTGAACATTTCTTTATAGCTTTGCATTCGGCCTGGTGCCGATTTTTATACTAAAAGGAAAATGTGGCGAGACATGCCGTAATTTGCTCGATTCTGGTGCCGGTGTCTATAGAGCTCCTGCATTGATTTATATACATGGTTAATATTAAAATTGAAATATCTCAAGAACCGAATACCGTATGACGCTGAAACAAACTTTGAAATAAAGCTTTTACATTTCTCTATTCTGTTTGATGACATTTTGAGTTTGTCGGATTCGTGTGATTTTGCTATATAAAAGGACACATTTTCCCGTGTTTACATCCGACTGCTAACCGCGTTCTGACCACGTTGGTTCATGCGCCCATAAACGTAAATATCACTCAAATTTTCGCATTTTCTTCTCAAATTTGTAGAGACCACATTCACAAGTTCTAGTAAAACACGATTTTCAACACTAAAATTGTTAATATTGTACCGCTTTTCTAGAATTTTTATGCAAAGTTTGGGACTAAAGGCGTGATAAACTTTTACCGGAAACCGCTTCACAGTCGGATTTAGTGATATATGAACTCTAAAGCGATATTTTATAATCATGTTACTGGTGTGCTATCTTCTGAAGATCAAATTAAAATGTCAAATGTTGCGACATTTTGTTTTGGTTTAATTTGGGACTATATGAAATTCTAAATGCTAGGCCTATCTTCAGTAGATATAGCGAAAAAAATCCTAAAACTCGCACGGTTACTCTGCGCGAATAAAAACAAAAAATCGGCATTCGGCCTATGCCGCGCTATTAAAAAAAGGGGGAGGAAGAGGTAAAAATAGAGAAACAGGCAGATGCGGAAAGTGATGAATCTGTAATATCGCTTTTAACTTTCTGATCGGGACTGAGGTATTAGAAAGGAAAAACTCGCCGCTACATGATGCAGTAAAAATTTAGAGAAAATAATGTAAAACATTACTTCTAGAGTAGAAAGATGCAATGAATCGGGATGAGATTTTAAATGCAGTAGATATAGCGAAAAAATCCTAAAACGCGCACGGCTACTCTGCCCGAATTAAAAAATCGGCATTCGGCCTATAGGCCTATATATGCCGCGCTATTTAGGGAGGTAAAAATAGAGAAACATGCAGATGATAATCTCTGCTTTATAAGTGCCGCTTTAAATTTTGGTCAGCTTCGTCATTTTTACATTTCTTTATAGCTCTGCAGTCGGCCTAATGCCGATTTTCTCTGAGCGCGAAACCCCGTTCAATAAATAGTGCAGTTTTGCCGTTTCGCGCCGTACTGAATCATCATCTACAACGCGTGCTAGGCAATGTTTTTTTCTTTTTTTTCTTTTATCATTTTTTTTATCATTTTTTTATTTTTTTTTTATTTTTTTTATTTTTTTTTGCTTGCTATCTTCTGAAGATAGCAATTTTGGTCAGCTTCATCATTTTAACATTTCTTTATAGCTTTGCATTCGGCCTAGTGCCGATTTTTTATACTAAAAGAAAAATGTGGCGAGACATGCCGTAATTTGCTCGATTCTGGTGCTGGTGTCTATAGAGCTCCTGCATTGATTTACATGGGTAATATTAAAATTGAAATATCTCAAGAACCGAATACCGTATGACGCTGAAACAAACTTTGAAATAAAGCTTTTACATTTCTCTATCTGTTTGATGACATTTTGAGTTTGTCGGATTCGTGTGATTTTGCTATCAACTGCAGATAGCTCAAATTTAAATGCCCGTTGGTTGTCGTTTTTTTTATGTATTAGAAAGAAAAACCTCGCCGCTACATGATGAAGTAAAATTTAGAGAAAATAATATAAAACATTACTTCTAGAGTAGAAAGATGCAATGAATCGGGATGAGATTTTAAATGCTATCTTCAGTAGATATAGCGAAAAATCCTAAAACGCGCACGGCTACTGCCCGAATTAAAAAATCGGCATTCGGCATAATAGTCCCCTATGCCGATTTTTCTCTGAGCGCGAAACCCCGTTCAATGCAGTTTTGCCGTTTCGCGCCGTACTGAATCATCATCTGCAACGCGTGCTAGGCAATGTTTTTTTTGGTTTTTTTATAAATATTATTTTTATATTATTATAGTTTTTTTTTTTTTTTTGCTTGCTATCTTCTGAAGATAGCAATTTTGGTCAGCTTCGTCATTTTAACATTTCTTTATAGCTCTGCAGTCGGCCTAATGCCGATTTTTATTTGAGAGCGAAAACCCGTTCAATGCAGTTTTGCCGTTTCGCGCCGTACTGAATAATCATTTGCAACGCGTGCTAGGCAATGTTTTTTTTGTTTTTTTTTTAATAATATTATTTTTTTTTTTTTTAATTTATTTTTTTATTTATTTGCTTGCTAATTTCTGAAGATAGCAATTTTGGTCAGCTTCATCATTTTAACATTTCTTTATAGCTTTGCATTCGGCCTAGTGCCGATTTTTATACTAAAAGAAAAATGTGGCGAGACATGCCGTAATTTGCTCGATTCTGGTGCCGGTGTCTATAGAGCTCCTGCATTGATTTACATGGTTAATATTATAATTGAAATATCTCAAGAACCGAATACCGTATGACGCTGAAACAAACTTTGAAATCAAGCTTTTACATTTTTCTATTCTGTTTGATGATATTTTGAGTTTGTCGGATTCGTGTGATTTTGCTATCAACTGCTGATAGCTCAAATTTAAATGCCCGTTGGTTGTCGTTTTTGTCTGCTGAACGAGATAAAGGGTACATACCACAAAAAGCTTTCCAGAAACTTTACGTCAGGCGAAATAGGAGTCGCGTTTTGGCCATAAGTCGAGTTACGTCCAACTTTGAAATATATATTTGATATCATCTAACTAGAACAAAATTCTGCATAACATTTCTGAAAATTACTACACAGTTTAGGTCCGACTAATTTTTGAGAAAATTAGTGCTATATAAAAGGACACATTTTCCCGTGTTTACATCCGACTGCTAACCGCGTTCTGACCACGTTGGTTCATGCGCCCATAATCGTAAATATCACTCAAATTTTCGCATTTTCTTCTCAAATTTGTAGAGATCACATTCACAAGTTCTAGTAAAACACGATTTTCAATACTAAAATTGTTAATATTGTACCGATTTTCTAGAATTTTTATGCAAAGTTTGGGACTATAGGCGTGATAAACTTTTACCGGAAACCGCTTCACAGTCGGATTTAGTGATATATGAACTCTAAAGCGATATTTTATAATCATGTTACTGGTGTGCTATCTTCTGAAGATCAAATTAAAATGTCAAATGTTGCGACATTTTGTTTTGGTTTAATTTGGGACTATATGAAATTCTAAATGCTAGGCCTATCTTCAGTAGATATAGCGAAAAAAATCCTAAAACTCGCACGGTTACTCTGCGCGAATAAAAACAAAAAATCGGCATTCGGCCTATGCCGCGCTATTAAAAAAAAGGGGAGGAAGAGGTAAAAATAGAGAAACAGGCAGATGCGGAAAGTGATGAATCTGTATTATCGCTTTAAACTTTCTGATCGGGACTGATGTATTAGAAAGAAAAAACTCGCCGCTACATGATGCAGTAAAATTTAGAGAAAATAATGTAAAACATTACTTCTAGAGTAGAAAGATGCAATGAATCGGGATGAGATTTTAAATGCAGTAGATATAGCGAAAAAAATCCTAAAACGCGCACGGCTACTCTGCCCGAATTAAAAAAATCGGCATTCGGCCTATAGGCCCCTATGCCGCGCTATTTAGGGAGGTAAAAATAGAGAAACATGCAGATGATAATCTCTGCTTTATAAGTGCCGCTTTAAATTTTAGCCAGCTTCGTCATTTTTACATTTCTTTATAGCTCTGTAGTCGGCCTAATGCCGATTTTTCTCTGAGCGCGAAACCCCGTTCAATAAATAGTGCAGTTTTGCCGTTTCGCGCCGTACTGAATCATCATTTGCAACGCGTGCTACGGTGCTAGGCAATGTTTTTTTTTTGTTTTGTTTTTTAATATTACTAGCGGGATACCCGCGCTTCGCGCGGGTCCGCTAGATGAGTAAATGGGAGCGTTCACTATAACAGGAAAAATTACTGAACAGGTAGAATCATTGAAAAGGTGCATTTATATTTATCTAAATCTGTCTCTTCTAACATTTTCTTTTAGTTTCCTCTGCTTAGCTTGTGATTTTCCGTTTCCATGTTATTTATTTATTTAACCCCGTTCCCATTATTTTCTAAATCTGTTCTTTCTTATATTTCCCTTTTGGCATCTTTTTTTATTTGCTGCTTGTGATTTCCCGTTTCCATGTTTTTATTTAATTCTGTTCTCATCATTTTAGCTTCTTTTTTCTTACATTTCCTGAATAGTTTCTTTTCTTCTTTGTTTCGTTCCCGTTTCATTTAGTTACTTTAACCCGTTGGTCTAATTACTCGTACCTTTTTGTCCTCGTTTTAATTTAATTTTTCTTTATAGTACCGCTTCATCCCGTGACCCGTCCATGTACCTTTTGGTCCTTTATTATTTTTCCTTCTTTCCGTATTATCATGTCCACTGGTCTCTGGCTCGCAAATCGTGTGGCTCTGCGCCGTTTACGCGCGTATTGGCGTAATGCGAATTACGCACGCGACGCCGACGCGCTGCCGGCCAGCTGCAGTGACGCGTAGGCTGGTAACCGATTTTCATAACAAAAATCCCGTTTTTACCCATATTTTCACTGTTTTTGCAGCCAATTCTTGATCGTTTTCAACCAAATTAATAACAGGACATTCCCGTATATTCCTCGATCTCCCGTATGAATGTGGCGACATTTGGATCCAAACTGACGGAGCCTTTCGATCTTCATACATAGATAGATAGATAGATAGATAGTCACAACATTCCCCTATTTATAGTAAGACTAGCGGGATACCGCGCTTCGCGCGGGTCCCCGCTAGATGAGCAAATGGGAGCGTTCACTATAACAGGAAGAATTACTGAACAGGTAGAATCATTGAAAAGGTACATTTTATTTATCTAAATCTGTCTCTTCTTACATTTTCTTTTTTTAGTTTCTTAACTGCTTAGCTTGTGATTTTCCGTTTCCATGTTATTTATTTATTTAACCCCGTTCCCATTATTTTCTAAATCTGTTCTTTCTTACATTTCCCATTTAGCTTCTTTCTGATTTGGTGCTTGTGATTTTTTGTTTTTATGTTTTTTATTTAATTCTGTTTTCATTATTTTAGCTTCTTTTTTTTCTTGCATTTCCTGATTAATTTCTTCTTTGTTTCGTTCCCGTTTCCCGTTGGCCTGTTACTTGTACCTTTTTTGTCCTCATGTTAATTTCATTTTTCTTTACTACCGCTTCATGTTGTTTATACAACACACATCTTTTCCCGTATTTATTCCGTTCTCTCATAGCGTGTCTGCGGACGTGTTCACCTCATAATCCCGTGACCCGTAAATACCTTTTTTGTCCTTTATTTTTCCTTCTTTCCGTATAACATTTCCACTGGTCTCTGGCTCGCAAGTCCAGTGGCGCTGCGCCGTTTACGCGCGCATTGGCGTAATGCGCATTACGCACGCGGCGCCGACGCACTGCCGGTCAGCTGCAGTGACGCGTAGGCTGGTAACCGATTTTCATAACAAAAACCCCGTTTTTACCCATATTTTCACTGTTTTTGCAGCCAATTCTTGACTGTTTTCAACCAAATTAATAACAGGACATTCCCATATATTCATTGATCTCCCGTATGAATTTGGCGACATTTGGATTGAAACTGACGGAGCCTTTTAACTTACATGCATAGTCACATAGTCACAACATTCCCCTATTTATAGTAAGATTATTATTTTTTTTTTTTTTTTATTGCTTGCTATCTTCTGAAGATAGCAATTTTGGTCAGCTTCATCATTTGAACATTTCTTTATAGCTTTGCATTCGGCCTGGTGCCGATTTTTTTATACTAAAAGGAAAATGTGGCGAGACATGCCGTAATTTGCTCGATTCTGGTGCCGGTGTCTATAGAGCTCCTGCATAGATTTACATGGTTAATATTAAAATTGAAATATCTCAAGAACCGAATACCGTATGACGCTGAAACAAACTTTGAAATAAAGCTTTTACATTTCTCTATCTGTTTGATGACATTTTGAGTTTGTCGGATTCGTGTGATTTTGCTATCAACTGCAGATAGCTCAAATTTGGATGCGCGTTGGTTGTCGTTTTTGTCTGCTGAACGAGATAAGGGGTACATACCACAAAAAGCTTTCCAGAAACTTTACGTCAGGCGAAATAGGAGTCGCGTTTTGGCCATAAGTCGAGTTACGTCCAACTTTGAAATATATATTTGATATCATCTTAACTAGAACAAAATTCTGCATAACATTTCTGAAAATGACTACACATTTTAGGTCCGACTAATTTTTGAGAAAATAGTGCTATATAAAAAGGACACATTTTCCCGTGTTTAGGCCTACATCCGACTGCTAACCGCGTTCTGACCACGTTGGTTCATGCGCCCATAATCGTAAATATCACTAAAATGTTCGCATTTTCTTCTCAAATTTGTAGAGATCACATTCACAAGTTCTAGTAAAACACGATTTTCAATACTAAAATGGTTAATATTGTACCGATTTCTAGAATTTTTATGCAAAGTTTGGGACTATAGGCGTGATAAACTTTACCGGAAACCGCTTCACAGGCGGATTTAGTGATATATGAACTCTAAAGCGATATTTTATAATCATGTTACTGGTGTGCTATATCTTCTGAAGATCAAATTAAAATGTCAAATGTTGCGACATTTTGTTTTGGTTTAATTTGGGACTATATGAAATTCTAAATGCTAGGCCTATCTTCAGTAGGCCCCTAGATATAGCGAAAAAAATCCTAAAACTCGCACGGTTACTCTGCATGAATAAAAACAAAAAATCGGCATTCGGCCTATGCCGCGCTATTAAAAAAAGGGCGGAAGAGGTAAAAAAGAGAAACAGGCAGATGCGGAAAGTGATGAATCTGTAATATCGCTTTAAACTTTCTGATCGGGAATGATGTATTAGAAAGAAAAAACTCGCCGCTACATGATGAAGTAAAAATTTGGAGAAAATAATGTAAAACATTACTTCTAGAGTAGAAAGATGCAATGAATCGGGATGAGATTTTAAATGCTATCTTCAGTAGATATAGCGAAAAATCCTAAAACGCGCACGGCTACTCTGCCCGAATTAAAAAAATCGGCATTCGGCATAATAGGCCCCTATGCCGCGCTATTTAGGGAGTAAAAATAAAGAAACAGGCAGATGATAATCTCTGCTTTATAAGTGCCGCTTTAAATTTTGGTCAGCTTCGTCATTTTTTACATTTCTTTATAGCTCTGCAGTCGGCCTAATGCCGATTTTTCTCTGAACGCGAAACCCCGTTCAATGCAGTTTTGCCGTTTCGCGCCGATCTGAATCATCATTTGCAACGCGTGCTAGGTTTTTTTGTTTTTTTTTTTATTTTATTTTTTATTATTATTATTTTTTAATTTTTTATTATTATTATTTTTTTGCTTGCTATCTTCTGAAGATAGCAATTTTGGTCAGCTTCATCATTTTAACATTTCTTTATAGCTTTGCATTCGGCCTGGTGCCGATTTTTATACTAAAAGGAAAATGTGGCGAGACATGCCGTAATTTGCTCGATTCTGGTGCCGGTGTCTATAGAGCTCCTGCATTGACGGTTAATATTAAAATTGAAATATCTCAAGAACCGAATACCGTATGACGCTGAAACAAACTTTGAAATAAAGCTTTTACATTTCTCTATTCTGTTTGATGACATTTTGAGTTTGTCGGATTCGTGTGATTTTGCTATCAACTGCAGATAGCTCAAATTTAAATGCCCGTTGGTTGTCGTTTTTGTCTGCTGAACGAGATAAAGGGTACATACCACAAAAAAGCTTTCCAGAAACTTTACGTCAGGCGAAATAGGAGTCGCGTTTTGGCCATAAGTCGAGTTACGTCCAACTTTGAAATATATATTTGATATCATCTTAACTAAAACAAAATTCTGCATAACATTTCTGAAAATATGACTACACATTTTAGGTCCGACTAATTTTTGAGAAAATTAGTGCTATATAAAAAGGACACATTTTCCCGTGTTTACATCCGACTGCTAACCGCGTTCTGACCACGTTGGTTCATGCGCCCATAATCGTAAATATCACTCAAATTTTCGCATTTTCTTCTCAAATTTGTAGAGATCACATTCACAAGTTCTAGTAAAACACGATTTTCAACACTAAAATTGTTAATATTGTACCGATTTTCTAGAATTTTTTATGCAAAGTTTGGGACTATAGGCGTGATAAACTTTTACCGGAAACCGCTTCACAGTCGGATTTAGTGATATATGAACTCTAAAGCGATATTTTATAATCATGTTACTGGTGTGCTATCTTCTGAAGATCAAATTAAAATGTCAAATGTTGCGACATTTTGTTTTGGTTTAATTTGGGACTATATGAAATTCTAAATGCTAGGCCTATCTTCAGTAGATATAGCGAAAAAATCCTAAAACTCGCACGGTTACTCTGCGCGAATAAAAACAAAAATCGGCATTCGGCCTATGCCGCGCTATTTAAAAAAGGGGAGGAAGAGGTAAAAATAGAGAAACAGGCAGATGCGGAAAGTGATGAATCTGTATTATCGCTTTAAACTTTCTGATCGGGACTGATGTATTAGAAGAAAAAACTCGCCGCTACATGATGCAGTAAAAATTTAGAGAAAATAATGTAAAACATTACTTCTAGAGTAGAAAGATGCAATGAATCGGGATGAGATTTTAAATGCAGTAGATATAGCGAAAAAATCCTAAAACGCGCACGGCTACTCTGCCCGAATTAAAAATCGGCATTCGGCCTATAGGCCTATATATGCCGCGCTATTTAGGGAGGTAAAATAGAGAAACATGCAGATGATAATCTCTGCTTTATAAGTGCCGCTTTAAATTTTGGTCAGCTTCGTCATTTTTACATTTCTTTATAGCTCTGCAGTCGGCCTAATGCCGATTTTCTCTGAGCGCGAAACCCCGTTCAATAAATAGTGCAGTTTTGCCGTTTCGCGCCGTACTGAATCATCATTTCCAACGCGTGCTAGGCAATGTTTTTTTTTTTTTTTTAATATTATCATTTTTTTTATCATTTTTTTATTTATTTTTTATTTATTTTTTTTTTTGCTTGCTATCTTCTGAAGATAGCAATTTTGGTCAACTTCATCATTTTAACATTTCTTTATAGCTTTGCATTCGGCCTGGTGCCGATTTTTATACTAAAAAGAAAAATGTGGCGAGACATGCCGTAATTTGCTCGATTCTGGTGCCGGTGTCTATAGAGCTCCTGCATTGATTTACATGGTTAATATTATAATTGAAATATCTCAAGAACCGAATACCGTATGACGCTGAAACAAACTTTGAAATAAAGCTTTTACATTTCTCTATCTGTTTGATGACATTTGGAGTTTGTCGGATTCGTGTGATTTTGCTATCAACTGCAGATAGCTCAAATTTAGATGCCCGTTGGTTGTCGTTTTTGTCTGCTGAACGAGATAAAGGGTACATACCACAAAAAAGCTTTCCAGAAACTTTACGTCAGGCGAAATAGGAGTCGCGTTTTGGCCATAAGTCGAGTTACGTCCAACTTTGAAATATATATTTGATATCATCTTAACTAGAACAAAATTCTGCATAACATTTCTGAAAATATGACTACACATTTTAGGTCCGACTAATTTTGAGAAAATTAGTGCTATATAAAAGGACACATTTTCCCGTGTTTACATCCGACTGCTAACCGCGTTCTGACCACGTTGGTTCATGCGCCCATAATCGTAAATATCACTCAAATTTTCGCATTTTCTTCTCAAATTTGTAGAGATCACATTCACAAGTTCTAGTAAAACACGATTTTCAACACTAAAATTGTTAATATTGTACCAATTTTCTAGAATTTTTATGCAAAGTTTGGGACTAGGCGTGATAAACTTTTACCGGAAACCGCTTCACAGTCGGATTTAGTGATATATGAACTCTAAAGCGATATTTTATAATCATGTTACTGGTGTGCTATCTTCTGAAGATCAAATTAAAATGTCAAATGTTGCGACATTTTGTTTTGGTTTAATTTGGGACTATATGAAATTCTAAGTGCTAGGCCTATCTTCAGTAGATATAGCGAAAAAAATCCTAAAACTCGCACGGTTACTCTGCGCGAATAAAAACAAAAAATCGGCATTCGGCCTATGCCGCGCTATTAAAAAAAAGGGGAGGAAGAGGTAAAATAGAGAAACAGGCAGATGCGGAAAGTGATGAATCTGTAATATCGCTTTAAACTTTCTGATCGGGAATGATGTATTAGAAAGAAAAAACTCGCCGCTACATGATGAAGTAAAATTTAGAGAAAATAATGTAAAACATTACTTCTAGAGTAGAAAGATGCAATGAATCGGGATGAGATTTTAAATGCTATCTTCAGTAGATATAGCGAAAAATCCTAAAACGCGCACGGCTACTCTGCCCGAATTAAAAAATCGGCATTCGGCATAATAGGCCCCTATGCCGCGCTATTTAGGGAGTAAAAATAGAGAAACAGGCAGATGATAATCTCTGCTTTATAAGTGCCGCTTTAAATTTTGGTCAGCTTCGTCATTTTTTACATTTCTTTATAGCTCTGCAGTCGGCCTAATGCCGATTTTTCTCTGAACGCGAAACCCCATTTAATGCAGTTTTGCCGTTTCGCGCCGAACTGAATCATCATTTGCAACGCGTGCTAGGCAATGTTTTTTTTTTATTTTTTTTTTTTTATTATTATTATTATTATTTTTTTTTTTTTTAATATTTATTTGCTTGCTATCTTCTGAAGATAGCAATTTTGGTCAGCTTCATCATTTGAACATTTCTTTATAGCTTTGCATTCGGCCTGGTGCCGATTTTTACTAAAAGGAAAATGTGGCGAGACATGCCGTAATTTGCTCGATTCTGGTGCCGGTGTCTATAGAGCTCCTGCATTGATTTATATACATGGTTAATATTAAAATTGAAATATCTCAAGAACCGAATACCGTATGACGCTGAAACAAACTTTGAAATAAAGCTTTTACATTTCTCTATTCTGTTTGATGACATTTTGAGTTTGTCGGATTCGTGTGATTTTGCTATATAAAAGGACACATTTTCCCGTGTTTACATCCGACTGCTAACCGCGTTCTGACCACGTTGGTTCATGCGCCCATAAACGTAAATATCACTCAAATTTTCGCATTTTCTTCTCAAATTTGTAGAGACCACATTCACAAGTTCTAGTAAAACACGATTTTCAACACTAAAATTGTTAATATTGTACCGCTTTTCTAGAATTTTTATGCAAAGTTTGGGACTAAAGGCGTGATAAACTTTTACCGGAAACCGCTTCACAGTCGGATTTAGTGATATATGAACTCTAAAGCGATATTTTATAATCATGTTACTGGTGTGCTATCTTCTGAAGATCAAATTAAAATGTCAAATGTTGCGACATTTTGTTTTGGTTTAATTTGGGACTATATGAAATTCTAAATGCTAGGCCTATCTTCAGTAGATATAGCGAAAAAAATCCTAAAACTCGCACGGTTACTCTGCGCGAATAAAAACAAAAAATCGGCATTCGGCCTATGCCGCGCTATTAAAAAAAAGGGGGGAGGAAGAGGTAAAAATAGAGAAACAGGCAGATGCGGAAAGTGATGAATCTGTAAAATCGCTTTTAACTTTCTGATCGGGACTGAGGTATTAGAAAGGAAAAACTCGCCGCTACATGATGCAGTAAAAATTTAGAGAAAATAATGTAAAACATTACTTCTAGAGTAGAAAGATGCAATGAATCGGGATGAGATTTTAAATGCAGTAGATATAGCGAAAAAATCCTAAAACGCGCACGGCTACTCTGCCCGAATTAAAAATCGGCATTCGGCCTATAGGCCTATATATGCCGCGCTATTTAGGGAGGTAAAATAGAGAAACATGCAGATGATAATCTCTGCTTTATAAGTGCCGCTTTAAATTTTGGTCAGCTTCGTCATTTTTACATTTCTTTATAGCTCTGCAGTCGGCCTAATGCCGATTTTTCTCTGAGCGCGAAACCCCGTTCAATAAATAGTGCAGTTTTGCCGTTTCGCGCCGTACTGAATCATCATTTCCAACGCGTGCTAGGCAATGTTTTTTTTGTTTTTGTTTTTTTATTTTTTTTTATTTTTTTTTTTTTTTTTTTGCTTGCTATCTTCTAAGATAGCAATTTTGGTCAGCTTCATCATTTTAACATTTCTTTATAGCTTTGCATTCGGCCTGGTGCCGATTTTTTTATACTAAAAGAAAAATGTGGCGAGACATGCCGTAATTTGCTCGATTCTGGTGCCGGTGTCTATAGAGCTCCTGCATTGATTTACATGGTTAATATTATAATTGAAATATCTCAAGAACCGAATACCGTATGACGCTGAAACAAACTTTGAAATAAAGCTTTTACATTTCTCTATTCTGTTTGATGACATTTGGAGTTTGTCGGATTCGTGTGATTTTGCTATCAACTGCAGATAGCTCAAATTTAGATGCCCGTTGGTTGTCGTTTTTGTCTGCTGAACGAGATAAAGGGTACATACCACAAAAAGCTTTCCAGAAACTTTACGTCAGGCGAAATAGGAGTCGCGTTTTGGCCATAAGTCGAGTTACGTCCAACTTTGAAATATATATTTGATATCATCTTAACTAGAACAAAATTCTGCATAACATTTCTGAAAATATGACTACACATTTTAGGTCCGACTAATTTTTGAGAAAATTAGTGCTATATAAAAAGGACACATTTTCCCGTGTTTACATCCGACTGCTAACCGCGTTCTGACCACGTTGGTTCATGCGCCCATAATCGTAAATATCACTCAAATTTTCGCATTTTCTTCTCAAATTTGTAGAGATCACATTCACAAGTTCTAGTAAACACGATTTTCAACACTAAAATTGTTAATATTGTACCAATTTTCTAGAATTTTTATGCAAAGTTTGGGACTAGGCGTGATAAACTTTTACCGGAAACCGCTTCACAGTCGGATTTAGTGATATATGAACTCTAAAGCGATATTTTATAATCATGTTACTGGTGTGCTATCTTCTGAAGATCAAATTAAAATGTCAAATGTTGCGACATTTTGTTTTGGTTTAATTTGGGACTATATGAAATTCTAAGTGCTAGGCCTATCTTCAGTAGATATAGCGAAAAAAATCCTAAAACTCGCACGGTTACTCTGCGCGAATAAAAACAAAAAATCGGCATTCGGCCTATGCCGCGCTATTAAAAAAAAGGGGGAGGAAGAGGTAAAAATAGAGAAACAGGCAGATGCGGAAAGTGATGAATCTGTAATATCGCTTTAAACTTTCTGATCGGGAATGATGTATTAGAAAGAAAAAACTCGCCGCTACATGATGAAGTAAAATTTAGAGAAAATAATGTAAAACATTACTTCTAGAGTAGAAAGATGCAATGAATCGGGATGAGATTTTAAATGCTATCTTCAGTAGATATAGCGAAAAATCCTAAAACGCGCACGGCTACTCTGCCCGAATTAAAAAATCGGCATTCGGCATAATAGGCCCCTATGCCGCGCTATTTAGGGAGGTAAAAATAGAGAAACAGGCAGATGATAATCTCTGCTTTATAAGTGCCGCTTTAAATTTTGGTCAGCTTCGTCATTTTTTACATTTCTTTATAGCTCTGCAGTCGGCCTAATGCCGATTTTTCTCTGAACGCGAAACCCCATTCAATGCAGTTTTGCCGTTTCGCGCCGAACTGAATCATCATTTGCAACGCGTGCTAGGCAATGTTTTTTTTTTATTTTTTATTTTTATTATTATTATTATTATTATTTTTTTTTTTAATATTTATTTGCTTGCTATCTTCTGAAGATAGCAATTTTGGTCAGCTTCATCATTTGAACATTTCTTTATAGCTTTGCATTCGGCCTGGTGCCGATTTTTATACTAAAAGGAAAATGTGGCGAGACATGCCGTAATTTGCTCGATTCTGGTGCCGGTGTCTATAGAGCTCCTGCATTGATTTATATACATGGTTAATATTAAAATTGAAATATCTCAAGAACCGAATACCGTATGACGCTGAAACAAACTTTGAAATAAAGCTTTTACATTTCTCTATTCTGTTTGATGACATTTTGAGTTTGTCGGATTCGTGTGATTTTGCTATATAAAAAGGACACATTTTCCCGTGTTTACATCCGACTGCTAACCGCGTTCTGACCACGTTGGTTCATGCGCCCATAAACGTAAATATCACTCAAATTTTCGCATTTTCTTCTCAAATTTGTAGAGACCACATTCACAAGTTCTAGTAAAACACGATTTTCAACACTAAAATTGTTAATATTGTACCGCTTTTCTAGAATTTTTATGCAAAGTTTGGGACTAAAGGCGTGATAAACTTTTACCGGAAACCGCTTCACAGTCGGATTTAGTGATATATGAACTCTAAAGCGATATTTTATAATCATGTTACTGGTGTGCTATCTTCTGAAGATCAAATTAAAATGTCAAATGTTGCGACATTTTGTTTTGGTTTAATTTGGGACTATATGAAATTCTAAATGCTAGGCCTATCTTCAGTAGATATAGCGAAAAAATCCTAAAACTCGCACGGTTACTCTGCGCGAATAAAAACAAAAATCGGCATTCGGCCTATGCCGCGCTATTAAAAAAAGGGGGGAGGAAGAGGTAAAAATAGAGAAACAGGCAGATGCGGAAAGTGATGAATCTGTAATATCGCTTTTAACTTTCTGATCGGGACTGAGGTATTAGAAAGGAAAAACTCGCCGCTACATGATGCAGTAAAAATTTAGAGAAAATAATGTAAAACATTACTTCTAGAGTAGAAAGATGCAATGAATCGGGATGAGATTTTAAATGCAGTAGATATAGCGAAAAAATCCTAAAACGCGCACGGCTACTCTGCCTGAATTAAAAAATCGGCATTCGGCCTATAGGCCCCTATGCCGCGCTATTTAGGGAGGTAAAAATAGAGGAACATGCAGATGATAATCTCTGCTTTACAAGTGCCGCTTTAAATTTTGGTCAGCTTCGTCATTTTTACATTTCTTTATAGCTCTGCAGTCGGCCTAATGCCGATTTTTCTCTGAGCGCGAAACCCCGTTCAATAGTGCAGTTTTGCCGTTTCGCGCCGTACTGAATCATCATCTACAACGCGTGCTAGGCAATGTTTTTTTTGTTTTTTTTTAAATATTATTATTTTTTATTTTATTTATTTTTTTATTTTATTTATTTTTTATTTTTTTGCTTGCTATCTTCTGAAGATAGCAATTTTGGTCAACTTCATCATTTTAACATTTCTTTTTAGCTTTGCATTCGGCCTGGTGCCGATTTTTATACTAAAAGAAAAATGTGGCGAGACATGCCGTAATTTGCTCGATTCTGGTGCCGGTGTCTATAGAGCTCCTGCATTGATTTACATGGTTAATATTAAAATTGAAATATCTCAAGAACCGAATACCGTATGACGCTGAAACAAACTTTGAAATAAAGCTTTTACATTTCTCTATTCTGTTTGATGACATTTTGAGTTTGTCGGATTCGTGTGATTTTGCTATCAACTGCAGATAGCTCAAATTTAGATGCCCGTTGGTTGTCGTTTTTGTCTGCTGAACGAGATAAAGGGTACATACCACAAAAAAGCTTTCCAGAAACTTTACGTCAGGCGAAATAGGAGTCGCGTTTTGGCCATAAGTCGAGTTACGTCCAACTTTGAAATATATATTTGATATCATCTTAACTAGAACAAAATTCTGCATAACATTTCTGAAAATATGACTACACTTTTTAGGTCCGACTAATTTTTGAGAAAATTAGTGCTATATAAAAAGGACACATTTTCCAGTGTTTACATCCGACTGCTAACCGCGTTCTGACCACGTTGGTTCATGCGCCCATAATCGTAAATATCACTCAAATTTTCGCATTTTCTTCTCAAATTTGTAGAGATCACATTCACAAGTTCTAGTAAAACACGATTTTCAACACTAAAATTGTTAATATTGTACCGATTTTTTAGAATTTTTATGCAAAGTTTGGGACTAAAGGCGTGATAAACTTTTACCGGAAACCGCTTCACAGTTGGATTTAGTGATATTTTATAATCATGTTACTGGTGTGCTATCTTCTGAAGATCAAATTAAAATGTCAAATGTTGCGACATTTTGTTTTGGTTTAATTTGGGACTATATGAAATTCTAAATGCTAGGCCTATCTTCAGTAGATATAGCGAAAAAATCCTAAAACTCGCACGGTTACTCTGCGCGAATAAAAACAAAAATCGGCATTCGGCCTATGCCGCGCTATTTAAAAAAGGGGAGGAAGAGGTAAAAATAGAGAAACAGGCAGATGCGGAAAGTGATGAATCTGTATTATCGCTTTAAACTTTCTGATCGGGACTGATGTATTAGAAAGAAAAAACTCGCCGCTACATGATGCAGTAAAAATTTAGAGAAAATAATGTAAAACATTACTTCTAGAGTAGAAAGATGCACTGAATCGGGATGAGATTTTAAATGCAGTAGATATAGCAAAAAAATCCTAAAACGCGCACGGCTACTCTGCCCGAATTAAAAAATCGACAATCGGCCTATAGGCCTATATATGCCGCGCTATTTAGGGAGGTAAAAATAGAGAAACATGCAGATGATAATCTCTGCTTTATAAGGGACCGATCGTTCAATAAATAGTGCAGTTTTGCCGTTTCGCGCCGTACTGAATCATCATTTGCAACGCGTGCTAGGCAATGTTTTTTTTGTTTTTTTTTTTTAAATATTATTATTTTTTTTTTTATTTTTTTTTTATTTATTTTTTTTTATTGCTTGCTATCTTCTGAAGATAGCAATTTTGGTCAGCTTCATCATTTTAACATTTCTTTATAGCTTTGCATTCGGCCTGGTGCCGATTTTTATACTAAAAGAAAAATGTGGCGAGACATGCCGTAATTTGCTCGATTCTGGTGCCGGTGTCTATAGAGCTCCTGCATTGATTTACATGGTTAATATTAAAATTGAAATATCTCAAGAACCGAATACCGTATGACGCTGAAACAAACTTTGAAAGAAAGCTTTTACATTTCTCTATTCTGTTTGATGACATTTTGAGTTTGTCGGATTCGTGTGATTTTGCTATCAACTGCAGATAGCTCAAATTTAAATGCCCGTTGGTTGTCGTTTTTGTCTGCTGAACGAGATAAAGGGTACATACCACAAAAAAGCTTTCCAGAAACTTTACGTCAGGCGAAATAGGAGTCGCGTTTTGGCCATAAGTCGAGTTACGTCCAACTTTGAAATATATATTTGATATCATCTTAACTAGAACAAAATTCTGCATAACATTTCTGAAAATATGACTACACATTTTAGGTCCGACTAATTTTTGAGAAAATTAGTGCTATATAAAAAGGACACATTTTCCCGTGTTTACATCCGACTGCTAACCGCGTTCTGACCACGCTGGTTCATGCGCCCATAATCGTAAATATCACTCAAATGTTCGCATTTTCTTCTCAAATTTGTAGAGATCACATTCACAAGTTCTAGTAAAACACGATTTTCAACACTAAAATTAGTCATGAAAATATATGAATGAACCCCTAATTTATTATTTTTTACTATTAATAAACATAATATTAATTGAAGGAGTATTTTGTGATCCTATACCACAACCTCTTTTTATTACATTTTTCAGTAGATAATAAATATCAACAAAAAAATATTATTCCCAAATACACTATTGTACCGATTTTCTAGAATTTTTTATGCAAAGTTTTCGGACTATAGGCGTGATAAACTTTTACCGGAAACCGCTTCACAGGCGGATTTAGTGATATGAACTCTAAAGCGATATTTTATAGAATCATGTTACTGGTGTACTATCTTCTGAAGATCAAATTAAAATATCAAATGTTGCTACAATTGGTTTATAACTTTAATTGCATGTGGTTTTTTGTTCTACCTTCTGAATACCAGTAGGCCCTACATAGCTGAAATAAAATACAGGCCTATGTTTTCATTGTCCCCTGCGCGAGATATATATTTTCGAATCGAATTAGGCCTACTGATGCTATATCTACTGAGAATCAAATTAAAATTTCAATTGTTGCGACATTTTGTTTTGGTTTAATTTGGGACTATAGGCGTTAATTTGGGACTAGGCCTATATAAGATTCTAAATGCTAGGCCCATATTCAGTAGATAGGGCCTATAGCGAAAAAAAAATCCTAAAACGCGCACGGTTAGGCCTAGGCCTACTCTGCGCGAATAAAAAATATCGGCATTCGGCCTATATGCGGCCCCCTCCCCTTTTTTTTAAATAGCGCGGCATATTATATGCCGCGCTATTAAAAAAAAGGGGGGGGGGGTAAAAATAGAGAAACAGGGAGATGGCGGAAAGTGATGAGTCTGTAATATCGCTTTAAACTTTCTGATCGGGACTGATGTATTAGAAAGAAAAAACTCGCCGCTACATGATGAAGTAAAAATTTAGAGAAAATAATGTAAAACATTACTTCTAGAGTAGAAAGATGCAATGAATCGAGATGAGATTCTAAATGCTATCTTCAGTAGATATAGCGAAAAAATCCTAAAACGCGCACGGCTACTCTGCCCGAATTTAAAAAATCGGCATTAAAATTCGGCCTATAGGCCTATGCCGCGCTATTTAAAAAAGTTCATTCCAAGTTCAAAAGTTAATTCCAGTTAAGAGTATTTGATCAAGTCCTTTATGTATTTTGACAAGTAATTCAATATAGTCAAAGATAGGCTTATATCTAGTATGAAGTGTTAAAAATTGTCTTGTTTTCTATAACTTTTTGAGGTTTGTGTCCTTCTTGTCTGCTCTTTAAATCACTAAAAAGCTGCAATATCTTTGCTCTTCTTTAGTGTTGACAATTTTTACAATAATGTTTCATGCAGTACATCAGGTTATTAATTTATTATCACAAAATATAGTAGGCCTATAGGCCTACAACTAAATCATGTTGCATTACAATTATAGGCGGAGGAACTGGGAGAACCGTGGTACACGTTTCCACCTAATTTTTCCATGGGGGACATCCCCCTAATTAAGCTCCTAAAAATCCTAGTAGGAGAAAAAAACACCAAAAATTAGCAAATCGAAATTAAAGCACAGTGTTTTGCACCCAAATAGGGTAACACTAGAAAATTGCACAATTTTGCGCTTCACGAGCACACGAACTGGCCCATCAAATAGCAAAACACTTAAACACACCATTTCGGCAGTAGGATCAGTCCATGTCAAAACAGACTGAGTGTACACCCACCCTCTTGGATTATGCTCTCCTTTGGCTCAGGGGTACCTTTCATGGACCCCTAGGTGAGGTCACAAGAAAAAAATTCAAATTCAATTTCGTTTCCGAATGGCGGGCAATCAAAGTTTGGCGACCTCGACCAAAATTGTGAATTTAAGGGGTCCAAATGACAAAGTGCTCTCTTTGAGGGGCACTTTCTTCTTAATTGAATCAGTTGTGATCCTCTTTTTGAATGTGGTCACTCACTGGCTGTGTCTGAAATGCCTAATGCCAAAAAAGATTGATTTCGGAATTTCGTTGGGATTTCAGAGGGGGTAAAAATCAGCACTTCATACTGTTCAATCAAATTATCTTTGATTTTGAAGGACCCATGATAATGCCATAGTGCACTTATAGGTCCTAATTATGTTCAGAATGGATTAACCATGTGCCAATGTCTATGAGCAATTCAAAAAAAGAGAAATGTCTAGACCCCTACAGAATTTTAGGCCCCCTAAAGTGGTTCAGCCACAAATGGCGCTTAAAATCGACAAATTTTGACACCTAATAACTTTAGGTGTACACCAGATATGAATTTCTAGTCTTTTGCATCTGAAAGAATGTAGTCTTATGTTACTAGGAACATAAGATTTGTTTTGTATTTTTGTGTTTTGATACTTTCAAAAGGTCGTTGACCTATGAACATTTTTTCGTCATAGCGCCCTCCTGAAAGGTCTGACACATAACAAACTATACATTTTTGGAATCCTCATGACCATACGAGTAATTTGATATATTACTTGACATAATTGGGAGCATTCTGAAAATTTGACCCCCCATAACCTGTACTTTGCATGTGCATCGTTGCCAGGAAGTGCATTTTTGACCCCCTTAAAAAATCCATACAGAGGATTAGAAAGTAGTTTTTTCTTATTACTTGACTCAAGAGCAACTTGAAATATCAGGATAAATAATACAAATGGCTATAAAGTGATCAAAAATATAAAAAAATATCATACTAAAATTGGCATTTTGTACCTTATCCTGTATGCATGGTATGTTAGGCAAAAATGACTATTTTTAAAAGCATCAACTTAATACTAAAACACAAAAAATACAAAACAAATCTTATGTTCCTAGTAACATTAAACTACATTCTTTCAGATGCAAAAGACTAGAAATTCATATCTGGTGTACACCTAAAGTTATTAGGGTCAAAATATGCCGACTTTAAGTGCCATTTGTGGCTGAACCACTTTAGGGGTGGCCTAAAATTCTGTAGGGGTCTAGAAATTTCTTTTTTTTTTTAATTGCTCATAGACATTGGCATATGGTTAATCCATTCTGAACTTAATTAGGACCTATAAGTGCACTGTGACATTATCATGGGTCCTTCAAAATCAAGATAATTTGATTGAACAGTACGAAGTGCTGATTTTGACCCCTCTGAAATCCCAACGAAATTCCGAAATCTATCTTTTTGGCATTAGGTATTTCAGACACAGCCAGTGAGTGACCACATTCAAAAGAGGATCACAACTGATTCAATTAAGAAGAAAGTGCCCCTCAAAGAGAGCACTTTGTCATTTGGACCCCTTAAATTCACAATTTTGGTCGAGGTCGCCAAACTTTGATTGCCCGCCATTCGCAAACGAAATTTTTTTCTTGTGACCTCACCTAGGGATCCATGAAAGGTACCCCTGAGCCAAAGGAGAGCAAAATCCAAGAGGGTGGGTGTACACTCAATCTGTTTCGACATGGACTGACCCAGTAGCGTATAGCCAGGAGGGCAAGGGGGGAAGTGCCTCCATGACAAAGATGAAAGAAATAGTTCCCCTGTCAAAAAATGAAAGATAAAATCTGGAGGGCAAAGGAAAAGAAAATGTGCAAGGAGCCTTTCCACCCAAATTCACCCCGATCATGGGGGGAAAATAGTGTAAAATCAGGGATTCTAGTAGGCCTACATCCCAGTACATTCTAGTAGGCCTACATAAAATTTCTAGCATGAAAGTTTTTATTCCAACAGCCACCCGGGGTAGGCCTGAATTCATTGCACCCCGCCGTTGCACAACCCCGCCCCCAACCCACAAACCCAGGTCTGTACGCAGTATTGGGGGGGGGGGGGGCTGCTTTGGAAAAAGTGGACTTTTTTCAAGAGGGGCGAGTTTGTGAAAAGTGGACTTTCTTCCCAAAATTTGGACCTTTTTTGACCAAAAAAAGCTAAAAAAAGTCGGTAAAAAACGCGATTTTTTGTTGTTGTGCGGACTACGCTCGCAAATTGTTATAGGCCTAGGCCTATATTGGGACTTTTTAAATACTTTTGAGGGTACAAATTTGGGGGTCCCCCACTCCTGCGTACGGGACTACGGGCACAACCCCCAGTCCCCACGACCGGCGACGGCCCCACCCACATCCGCGTACCGGCCGGCCGCCCCGCAACGGGCGGCATGCGGCACCAGTGAGAGCTAGTGAGAAATGATCCCATGTTTTGGGTTTAGGGAAAATCTAGAAACACTTATCATTACTAATCAATCAATCATCTGCATCAATCGATCGATAATACATTTCAGATGAAAGCTGATGAAAGTGGATGAATGAACGTCAGTTGTTTTCAAAAATACCAAATCTACATGATCTACTCATAGAGCTCAACACACGCTATAAACAGACGAAAAGATAAGGAAAAGTTGCAGATTTCTTTGAGGAACATTTCCATCAGAAAATTTTATTTGTGTAACAAAGAACGAAAGTACAGCAAGCAGGAGAGAGAGAGTGGTCGCCATCTCAAGCGTTGAAGCGTTGATGTTGTTTTCTACCACCTGTTTCCCCGATATTGCTATTCATGTATACCACACTAATAATGATTTCTAAATGGAATAATTGACTGATGAGTAGCCCTTTGATTTGGGCGTTAACCACTGTCTTCTTACCCACCGGTTTTGACGGAATTCTGCAACAGGTAGGACCGTATTCAAAAGCAGTTAAAATAATTAAATTATGCTAATGAGAAGAAAGCTTCATGTTGCCATGCCAATGAGATATAGTGGTGTATAATATTACACGTTGAACAAAAGATCAATGGTATTGGTATACATGTATACACAGTGACCTGTTGCTGTAGTGTACTGTGGGAAGTGGAGCTTGAAGCTTGTTTCAATTTATTTTAGCTTGTAAAAAAATTGTTAAGTATACATTTAAAATTTATTTTCAGGTTTGAACAACAATTTGAAAATGTGTATTTTCTGCATGATCTGCAAAAAAACCCGGCAAGTGCTATCATCAAAATCTTTCCCCTAAAGATACATGTTTGAACTTTCCTGGTATATGACAAATTGTTTACATGTGTGTACGTATGCTAGCGCTGTGTCTGCAATTTGAAAGTTTTGAACAAAATTTTGTTGGCATCAGCATATAATTGTATTGTTTACAATAAAAAAACATATAAATGTTAATTAAAAGGGCATTTTGTGATCCACACGACCACAGCCTCATCCCCCCACTTTGCTCAAAAATAGTTGAGATTTTTATACCACTGGAAACCTCTGGCTACATAAATGTACGGTACCAAAAATTTCTTGCATATATATAAATTCGTTTAGCAAAAATATCAAATTTGAATTTTGTTCTTGTGTAACTGCATGGTATAACTCTCAAACGCAAATCGGAATCAACTGAAATTTTGGGAATTTACAAGCTTTTTTCGTGAATATCTACTGAAAAATGTCATAAAAAGAGGATGCTAGGATCAAGAAATCCTCCTTTAAACTGGTAAAATAATGTTTATTATTAACAGTAAAAAATAATAAACTGTAAATTTCAAACTATTTGGCCATCAGTGATAACTTCTACTTTTCTACAATGTAGTCTGAATAAAGAGCAAAAAACTTTATCTGTGAAATAAATTAGGGGTTGCGGCCCGAGGGCATAAACAACCGTTTAGTCATGAAAATATATGAATGAACCCCGTTCATACATACCAGAACATTTTGTGATTCTTATTTCATCAAAATAATAACAAAAAAGTTACTAAAATGCATGATTTTCCTGCACTTTTCCTACCCGGCGATCTAACATCCGGGACACCGGGCATAAACGCTGTTTATGCCCGGCTCTCGACCAATCACACACGCTGTTACATAGCGTGTATGTATGAACAAAATTTATAAAATTTCGATGAAATAAGAAGTGATTTACATTTGTGCAAACCACTAAAATAAAAACGACCCCAATTTGTTGGCTGTATTCCATAGTGGTGTATAGTGGGGCACCGCAAATAAACAACTTTTCAAGAAAATCGGGTTTGAAGAAATGCCAATTTAAAATCGAGTTGTGTAAATCAGACATTCATCATATTTTGTAAATGATCATGTGGAATTTCTGTAGTAAACTAAATAGATTTTATTTTTATATATTTTTCAAAAGAAATAAATACATAATATTGCTGGCAAACTGAAAACAATAAGTACAAAACTAGTATGTACGTCACTATGGATAATACGCAAAACACAATGCCACCTGGATCGCCGTGTAATATCCCTTTGTCGGCTTCATTCCACTTGGCGTATGTCCGATACATCACTAGGCCTAAATGACATGTAGCGAGGTGTACGCCACTTACATGTATGACATGCAATGTTTTTTGCCGATATTTCTTTTAAAAATATAAAATGTTTATAAAAATTGGTGTATGATCGATACGCCACTATGGAAAACACAAAATTTCACTTTGTAACTATATTTTATGCCACATTTGATTAATTAATTAATTAATTATTAATTAGCTAATTTTGACTGATGAGACTTAGAAAAATGAAAGAGAACATCAATAAAATCCTGGGCTATTTCAGGATTTTGAGGGCTAAATAGGATACCCAACCATAATCCCCATTTATTTATTGCCATATGCCTCAACAGAGTTTATTTCATGGGCTATTTTCTAAAAATATTACCCCCATGTATATAATTTAATTTTTGAGCCAGGATTTTTTTTGGGGGGTTGCCTTTTGCCCTCATCTATTTTGAGCCCTGTCTCATTTATCCAGACTTTAAAAATCAGTGAGGCTCTTATTATTTACGGTTTCAGATGTTTTCAAAGATGGTCTCGATGACATTTTTTAAGATGGTCTTTTGTTTCTTGTTTTATATGTCTATTCTGATCCTTCCCAATGGGAAACTTCACAGGCTAATTAGCCAAACAAGCAAATTTTTAAATTTTTACTTTGTTCAAGAAATGACATTTCGAAGACAAATTATTTATCAATGACAAATTTTTTGACAGCACTTTTGTGTTTTGATTGGCGTAACATGAAAAAAATAGGGTAGGTCGGTCAGCAATTTATTTATTTTTACACACATTTTAAGCTGTGAATGATAAACGCTTTGGAACTTTTTTTTGTCTTTTTTTTTAATTAAAAAAAATTGCAAAAAATAAGAAAAAAATGTCTAGGTCGGGCCTATTTTTAAGGTCGATCGGGTTACGCCAATCAAACAATGTTTTTTGGCCTAATCAAGATGTGGGGTACATTTGACATTATTTTTGGATCTGTTGATTTGTGTCGGTGTCTAGATCTGTGTAAATACCATCAGTTAGTTTTGTTTTAAAATTTTTACTAATCTGAAGTGGTTTTCTTGTTTTTTCAACAGCACAATGCCATTACACACACTTTTACTTCTCATCTTGATGGTGCTACCATCTATACTAGGACAACAGGCAGTGGTTTATTTTGAAGACACAGCAATCAGTATTGAAGAAGGAGTTGTAGGATTAGTTACATTACGCAAAACAGGGGTGACATCATCCCAAGTCACAGTTGTTGTAAAGGTAGGTTACCGTACGTTTAATTGCTGACCTCCTTTATTCTTTCTTAATTAATTGTTGTTACTTATGTGTCTTTATCTCAGGCCTGTCTCTTATGGTTCTCTTGCTGGACATTGATCTTTATCTGTTGTCTCTCTTCCTCTCTCCCCCATCTGCCACTTTCACTGTCTTCTGTTTCTCTCCCTCTTTTGCTATGTCGTCTCTCTTGCTCTATCTCTTCCTTTTTGTCTGTATCTTCTATTTCACTCCCCTCTGTGGATCTATATCTTCACTCTCTCTCTCTCGTTCTCCCGGTGCTGTACTTAAGGTAAACAATATTGGGTACATGCATGGGGATGTGGCACCATCAAGAATGGGAGCTGCCTAACATGGAATTACTCAAATGTGTGCAACTTACTATATTTAGCCTTGCTTTCTCTCACTCTTTTTTCTTTGGTTTCTTTCTATCAGGAAAAATTATATCATATGCTTGCATGTCAAATCCGTGCATCTGTAGTTGATGATGCAAAAACAAGGATCTTGAATATGTAAACCAATAAAATGTCTGCTTACACATTGTATTACCGTACATGTATGTATAATGATATACATATTATTTTGTTTCTACAGTTTCAAGATGGCCAGAATGCAGGAAGTGAATTTGTCGGTACATCTCAGGTCATTTTATTTTCCCAAAGTGCGTCAGAAACCAAGCAGGCAGCATTCCTTGCTAATGATGACATAGACCCGGAAGCTGCTGAGTCTTTCACTCTTACTGCGGCCGTCTTCAGTGGTGATGCTATTATTGTCAATCCCTCCCAGGCAGTAGTCACCATTCCAGCTAATGATGATGCTTTTGGTGTTATTGGTTTTGATGTGGTAAGTACATGTAATAAGATGGGGATCATTTGTGACACTTGGTTTATTCAAAAACAAAATCACTTATTTGCATTGTCGATCTGCAAACCATAATTTTGTCTCTTTATAAAAACCTAAATTATGCTTTAAACCTTTCACATCAAGTAGTGAATGGGGTCTTTTGGTACAAGGTAGCTAATAAAACAAAACAGTATTTTGTTTGGTAGCAATTCTTGGCTTTGTTGCATGGTTAACAACCAATTCAATGATCTCACTTGATTGGAAGAAGGTTCTGTGTGTATCATATTTTTAAACACATGAGCAATTTTAGATGCTGCACAATGGTCAACCCGGCTTCTTTCCTTAGCAGACTTTGAAGAATAAAGCTCACAAAAGAAATTTCAAACTGTGGAAACTGTACAGGTACAACCAGCAGTGGCTATATCTTCATTATCATACTGCAGTGCAAAATATTTCAATTTTTTAACCCCATGAGAACTACCTGCCGATTGGCCAAAAAGAAGTTTTCATTATCAATTAGACCAATCTGCAACATTCTTAGAATAATTTCACCACACAAAAAAATTAGGGCGAAATATTTGCAAAGCTCCATTCTGAGTGGTGATTAAAGTGAAGATATCATGTAATTGACCAATCAGAGGCAATGTTAGATCGCAGGTAGTGCTCAAGGGTTTAAGCTTTTGAGTCAAGGACTTGTGTTTTATTAGATTACCAAACTCACTTTTGACAGTGTAAGATTTATAAGAAGTTTGTTTGTTTTTCTGTTTGTTTAAGACATCTGATATGAGGGTATCAGAGGATTCATTTCTAAATACACCAGTAGTGTTTACACTGAGGAGAGATAAAGGTCTATTTGGAGATATAACAGTGCAATACCAGGTAAGTGAAATTGGCTTATTAGTGGCCAGTTAACACCCCCATCTAGCTCTTGTTCTTCTTCACTGTTTAGGTACTACAGGGCCTAGATTTCAACGAGAATCACAAAATCGATTCTCGAAGATTTGGTTGCTGAGAATCAACTTCTCTCATTGTTGCATCATACAGTAAGTGCAGTGACTATGATGGATTTTGATTCTCGGAAACCAAGACGAAATTTAGGCCCTGTACTAAGACATACATGTATGACTCTGTGGAGGTCATGATTGTCACATTATATACATTTTTTCAACCATGAGTAAAACAGAGCAAATTGAAAAGCAATAATTTTATGCCAACTTTCCCAAAAGATGACACCTTTCCCCATATTCACCTGTTATCATTCTCAAATACTTCTTTTAAGGCTGTTAATTTCCGGTTTCTTAGCAAAATTCACTGGGTTATTGTGAAAGCTACAGTTATAATTGGCTATTCCATACATGATCTTTAATCTTCCACACATGCAATTTCAAATGGGGTTACCTGAATGGGGTGACTCTATGAAATCTACACCCTCCTGTGTTGGAGGTTAAGGACATGTCTTATATAGGGGGTTCATACAATACAATGGATGTGTGTTTATATATCAGGCAAAATGTATTTCTTTAATTGCTTTTAAAGAATAAAGAATCATATTTCAAAACTTGTTTAATACACTTTGTTTTTAACTTGTATATTTGTGATTTACATGTTTCCTTGCTGTGACAATTTGTACAAAACCATAAAAAAATTCATGCGCTGATAAAAACTAGAAGGAAACTTAGGACTGTCAGAGTAATTAGAAAAACATTAAAAATATTTGTGAGCCAGCAACCTTGGAAAGAAAATATCGCACAAATAAGGGTTATTCCTTCATGTAATTTTACACGAAATTAGGATTAGGGTTAAGGTTAAGGTTAGTTTAGGGTTAGGATTAGGGTTAGGATTAGGGTTATGATTATGATTAGGCTTAGGGTTAGGGTTAGGGTTAGAGTTAGGATTAGATTACACGAAATAATTACATGAAGGATCGACCCAAATAAGCACAGCCACGAATTTGAAATAAATGAAGGACACAATCTGGGAGGCTAGGAATAGGTATGTTATTGACTATTGACATAAATCACAGGAAACATAAACACTACAATTATTCAATGTTAAAAGGTAAACACCACAATTTTGTTTATTACAGGTACAAGGAGGACCAAATCCTGCATCTGAAGATGTGTCTCCAACATCAGGGACCATTACCATGTTGGAAGATGAAGCTACTGTACTGTTTGTCATCATGATCTTAAGAGATGAGGTAAAACAGACAAATTTTGTTGCATTACACGTTGGTGTTATTGTAAATTTACTTTGTTTTTCAATTTCATATGCTTTATATTATTTTTTATGATCCAATGACATCTTTAGATAAGCATTGGTCAATGAAAACACTGTTTTATTTCTCCTTGGATATGCTTATTATGATAGTGCAATGTTGATTGAGTATTTACAAAGGAACAGTTAAAATAAGGTCGAATTTTGAAGTGTGAAATATACTCTAACAAAATGAGTATACATGTAAGAAGGATAAGGAGCTATAAGAAAACATCGCCCCAGGCGCATAGTAAGGTGACAAAAAGTGGGGCACCCAAAGTTATGCGAAGCTGCAAAAAAAGCTTTAAAAAAGTTCAAAACAGTGCAAAATTGCACAAAGTGAAAAAAAGTGGGGTGCCCATGGCCGCCTCATGTGCCCTACTTGTGATGTGCCTGACCCTCTCCCACATCTACATGCACACCCCCACATGTAGTTTTGATGCATTTTGATGCATCTTATACCGATTACTGACCAATAAATATTCACATGACTTTGTTCAAATAATTTGTGATAAATTAAAAAATAAATTATAACCGGTATTCTCTTTGTTATTCAGATTCCAGAGACCGATGAGACTTTCACAGTACGTCTTGTTTCAACCACTGGTGGCGCAACATTAGATCCCCTCAGACAATCAATACAGCTTACAATCGCACTAAATGACAGTCCTCTCAGATTTTCACAACCCACCTATGCATTTCACGAAGACCAAGGAACGGTGACGGTCACTGTGTACCGATCTCTAACTGAGGATGGATCAGTAACAGAAGGCCCTGTGATTGGCAGCGTTAGTGTAGAATATTGGTTTCAACCAGGGAGTGCCAGTCCTGGCATTGATTATGTAGCAACTAATGGTAGTCTATTGTTTTCACCTGGAGAACAGAGAAAAGATATAAGTTTTGCAATATTAGAGGATGAAATCCCTGAATTGGGTGAAAACATTTTGATTATGTTAGCCAATCCAAGTAGTAATGGAGTTTTGGCAAACCCAAGCGGGACAACCGTCACTATTCTTCCTAATGATGACCAACATGGTGTGCTTTCGCTAGACTCCGCCACAGTCTCGGGAACTGGATTGCCACCATTAGTAATGATAAACGAAGACACTTCATCATTTACAGAAGCCTTTTTTGTTGTAAGAAATGGTGGTGCATTTGGCACAGTTACTGTCATGTACGAAATTGTACGCAATGATTCAAACACAGAGCCAGTCAGTACTGATGTCAAACCTGTGTCTGGGTTAGTAACTCTTGTGGAAGATCAAATGTCAAAAACGATTCCAATTTTGATTGAACATGACACATTACCCGAGGAAGCTGAGGTCTACACCATTAGGCTTCTTTCTGATAGTGTCACTGGAGGAGCAAGAGTATCAGGATATACTGAAGGAGCGCTCATTGTTGCAGACAGTGATAATGCTTATGGTGTAATTCAGTTCTCTTCAGATACAGATCAGAGTATTATGAGTGATACGTCACCAAGAAAACTTCAGTTGGCCATCACCAGAGGTCAAGGGTCAATAGGGGATGTTCTTGTCAATTATACTGCTACCTATTCACTTGCTGATGGTACAGTTGAAGATATAAGTAGTAAGTATAAAAGTTGCCATGCTCTTACATGTCGTATTGGGCTATTCCAGTTGAAATCCATGTACCCCTTATTGAAGACATGACCATAATCTTTCACAGAGGGAGTGTAAGCTTCAAATGGGGTTACTTGAATGGGTGACTCCATTTGGAATTTACACTCCTTGTGGGGAAGATTAAGGTCATGTCTTCCATAGGGGGTGTAATTGTGTATAGATTTCAACTGGAATCTGATAATGTTTGAGGAAAACCTATTGGTCAATGTTGACCTTTTGGGTTGGCATTTTCAACATTTCACATTTATGTTTCATTGAGGGAAGGGGTCAGCCTCCTAATGAAAGAATTTTGTTTATAGGACATCATTGAGTTTTTGGTTTGTCCCCTTAGAAGTAGATTCAATCCACCTATACTTCCATAGTCTCATGGAACCAAAAAGGGGTGAACATTTATATACACCATCAGTGAAACATTTTTCCTTGGGCTCCCAAGAGTTATACGCACTTCCTCTTCTCTTGCAGTCAGTTATATAGTGCTGTATATGAAAGAGAAATTACTTGTCATTAATTTTATTGTTGTGTTATCATTCTCTTATTTCAGATGTTTTAGACATGGACAGATATGCAACAACCATCATACCTGATGGGTCCGTCATCCACCGATTTGAAATTATTATAAAACCTGATGCTTTCCTCAGTCTCGACTCTACTTTTACTATCACCATCCTCAATGTTGAACTAAGAAGCCCTCAAACTATTGTACCACCTAGCAGCCCTGTGATTGGTGGAAAACCTATAGTGTTACTAAGAGTAACCAGTGAGATGGCCAATGGGGAGATAGGGTTTGATACATCTAGTGATTTGCTAACTGTAACTGTGGAAGAGCCTGAAGGGGAAAATGCACAGCCATTACAGGTAAGCTGGAATTTGATTTGTTTCTTTAAAAATATGCAACAAAAAGTCAATTCAAAGCACAGAGACGTCAAGTTATCCAGTATTAGAAAAACTGCTAGTATTTTGGATCCTTAGTTTTTGCAAGATTGTGATTTAATTTTTATTTAATTTTGACATTCAAAACGTAAGACCAACTTATCAATATTTTTGATAGAATATGTAGGTTATGATCGAAAACCCCGGACCCTGTTACTGATACTGAATTAAGAAATTCATGGCACAAATGTCATTTTTAGATATGCTCACCTTTCTACATGTACTTGCATTGAACTTATGAAAATTTTAGCATAAAAAACCCAAAGGTTTCGTTTTTATTTAAGGATGTCAAAATTAACTTCCGCTATGGTAGAAGTGCTCAGCTGGTAAAGGCAAGACTCATAGTTAATGAAGAACTGGGTCATTCCAGATGAAATCCATACACCCCTATGGAAGACATGGCTTTAATCTCCTACACAGGGGTGTAGATTTCAAATGGAGTCACCCATCCAGGTAAACCCATTTGAAATTCACACTCCCTGTATGGAAAATGTAGATCATGTGTCAGGTAACATACATGTAGTGCAAAGTCCTCCTATTTCTGAGGTTAGGAACATGGTTGTTGAACACTATTAGTTATACCCCCTGTTTCTTAGTGCTGACCACTCTACTGATTACCTTTGGCAAGTTAAATAAATAAATAAATAAATAAATAAATGTAGATATTTATATAGCGCTTTATGCTGTAAACAGCCTCAAAGCACTTTTACATTTATTTCACCGTCATTAGGATATGTCGTTTGCAGCCTATAAGTGGCGCAGGGTTCATCAGTACAACGACTGTGACTACCCCTAACAGCTTCCCATTGCACCTGGGTGGGGTGAGGCAAGCGAGGCAAAGCACCTTGCCCAAGGGCGCAACACGGTGGTGGGACGGCGCGGGGAATCGAACCCACGCACGTCGAGCAAGCTCTCAGATTATGAGTCCAAGGCCATAACCACTGAGCCACCGTGCCCTTATCAAGTTGATCAACTTTGCACAAAATATTAACAACACAATTGATTTCTCTTCTATTTTATACTGTAGGTTTCATTTACATTAACAAGACAAGGAACTTCTGGCACTGCTACTGTATCCTGGTTATTGACAGGAAATCAAGCAGATGTCACTGCTACATATGGACAAGTATTCTTTCCGTCAGGTATATATTATTAAATTCGAATTACAATATTTGTAAGATTTATAAATTGTACACAACTTGAACTTTTAGGGTTATCAATAATACCCCAAGCTTGAAACATGCATTGTCATGATCACTGTCAAATTACAAAGAAACATATTATAAAGATGATAAACTCCAAGGCATGTACTATTCATTAACTGTAACCAATTAACAAACAAATATCAAAAAACCTCAAAACAACTGCAAAAAAAGCGCAAATATCTCGCATGATCTGATTGCATCATAATGCCAACACACATGGTACAGAAAACTTTGCTGGCCAAGGTTCACGGTTCACCCCGTGGCATGCTATCCCCAGTCATGTGTCTAGTACCTGTGGTTCAAAACTGTACCTTCTTCTTCTTTCTTCCTTCTTTCCTCCCTCCTTACTAAAAAGCACCTAATGGCATTAGGGTTAACACGTTCAATGTATTTTTGTCTTACAGGTGCTTCAAGAGCTACTCTCACAGTGGGCATAGTACCTGATGATATAGCGGAGACTGAGGAAACATTAAAACTAGATCTTGTTGAAATAGTCCCATCAAATCAAATCTTGAAAGCTGGTCACACACGAGCTACCATCATCATTTCAGAAAATGACAAACCAGGAGGTATCTTTGAATTTGACGCTTTGACTGTAGGACCTTACTTCCTGCTGGAAGGGGGCGGTTTTGTTGAATTGACAATTGTACGGATAGGGGGTAGTCTTGTAACGAGGAGTGTGCGTTTGTACGCAGAGGGTGACAATGGAGGAGAATTCTTTGGTGTTCCTAACGTTGCTGTGTTCCCACCTGGTGTGACTTCACAGACAATTTTCATCGCAGCAAGTGCTGACGGAATACCAGAATTGCAAGAAGGATTTGTGTTAACGCTCCAAAGTTACGGAAACCCACCAAGTGAACTTGGATCAAGGACTAAAGTTAATGTTAGCATTATTCAAAGCGATGATCCAAATGGGGTATTTGAATTTGACGAGAACCCCACAATCAGATATATTGATGAAAGCATAGGGGATATTCGTCACCAGGCTTTGTTTCCAGTGAAACGAACGGCAGGTTTATTTGGTGAACCTAAAGTCAGTTGGAAGGTTTTGCCTCGTACATCATCCATCGACTTATCACCTATTAATGGAACTTTGACATTTCACAATGGAGACACTTTACGATATATTGATATTATTGCTACTGATGATGATGTAAGTATTACTTTTTGTTGTGAAATTGTATGTGAACTATGAAATTAAGTACTATGACCTTTTAGTACAACATCCATCAATGAAAGATACCATCACCTGTTAGAAAAATCACACTTTTAGAAGCTATACAGAGACATTTATATGTTCTTAGCTTAGGCCAAAAAATCGGGGAAAAATTGGAAATCGGAAAAAAGGTGTTTTTTTTTCTATTTACTGTACAAAAGAATACCGACCCTATTTTTGGACATTTCTGAAAAAGTTTTTTTTTCTTTTCAAATTTTGCATTCTGAAGATGTTTAAAAAAAATGTATTTTCGAGCTTGTGCTCAACATTTTAGTTGTTTTGTACTTTTAGTTGATTCATTTTGACACCAAAATTGTCTGATTTTTCATATTTTGAGCCTTAATTGATTCAAACAGTAGAGTTTGCCATGCTTAGTAATCAACAACAAAAAAAGAAAGAAAAAAATATAGAGTATTTTCTTGACCTTATCATGCAAGAAAGAAGTACATGTAGTACTTGTTATTAAAATGATTTGTTTTATGTTGATCCATATTACAATGTAGTATGATTTACAGATAATATGGAATGAAATAACTTATTAGATTATTTTTTTGTCAATTTGCAATGTTCTTTATTCTTATTTTGAATGTCAATATTTGATTTTAAAAGAATTTGACATTTTGAGGATTCAAGATCTATCAAAATTGGCAATTGAGCAAATATTTGTTTTTAAAATTATATTGAGACAACTGCACATGAAATTGATCGGTGTGCTACCCAGGATAAAACCCCAAACATTTGTTTATTATTTTTCTGCATTTGTAAATAAATGAAAAAAGGGGGAGGAATGTGGTTAAATAATTTGGATGGCTTTAATTCAACATTAATTATGAGAAGTTTACACAGATGTATTTACAAGTGCCACCAATCTTGGGAGAGTACAATTTATACAGATCTTAAACTTTCAATATTCCATATTTCAAATGATTGTATAAATTATGAAAATTCTTACTGGCTGCATTTGTATTTTTGCCTCGGATGTATGATACACACTTCATACACTGCATCAATTCAACAGGTTTATTGAAATATTATAATGATCCATGTGTTTATTAAATGCCTATGCACAAGCTGGGTCAAGGCTCAGTAATTACATGTAGTAATTGATCATCTATTCAAACTTGCAATATGCACAGCCCTGGGTGTGGTGGTTTACATTACTAACTGTAGCATATGCTGTTGAATGGTTGCCAATGGCAACAGAGTATAGCGTGCCTCCATTGATTTTCTGTCCTACACAGTGGATTATTAATATGGGTTTTAAAGTATATAGGTTTCAATTTAGTAAAGTATTAATTTTATTTCTAAATATGATATATATATATTTGTATTTGTAATATTATCTTAGTAATTAAATATATTATAAACTTTCTTAAATACAACATAGGGTAATTCATGGTTTTTTTTATTTATAAATTTGTTTTTTGTTTCCAATTTTTAACAAATTCATGGGGAAAATATGAAGCTCATTTATTATTAATTTTTATTCAAATTTTACAAACAGAAACATATATTTACATTTTCAATGGGAGTTGTCAAATAGTGTATATTTTAGCACCATCAGGGGCGACTCTAGAGGTGAGTATGGGGGTGTGACACCCCCCCCCCATACACAATTTTGTCGGCAAAAATTGACTGTTGTCGTCAAAACCATATGATTGTCCGCAAATGTAGTCAAAGCTATGTGATTGTCGGCAAATTGCAAGTCATATTTAGATTAATGTGTTACGCAATTGTGCTGTTGTTACGTAATAGACCTATTGTGAATGTTATAGTAGTAACTAAATTTCTAAAATATTGTCGAAAAAATATTTGACTCCTACCCTCCACCCCCCCCCCCACTTTTTAGATTCACAAAATATTTCCGTCGGCAAAACATGCTGTACACCCCCCGAATCATATTGGTCTAGCGATGCCCCTGAGCACCATTTGTACGTACCTGACATCCTATTTATTACATTTTCATATTATATTTGTATATTTTTGCCATAGTTTTGCTAAATTGTCAATTATTTCTTTCTTTTGTTCAGATTCCTGAAGCAGCCGAGACATTCTATGTAACCCTTACACAAGTAAGAGGAGGAGGTCGTCTTGGAACCAATGTCGTTGCTACACTCAATATCAACAAAAATGATGATGCTATTTTCTTTGAAGGTAATAATGACTTAAAGTTCCAAGAAGAATGATTCTGTCATTTAAACAGTATCCATAAAGTATTTTTGATGAAAAAAACTGACATCATATTGATAAAAGAACCCAAATAAAAGGGGAATCATTCTCAATAGCTGAATTAATCTAGTATATTTGTTTCAGAAACGCACGTAGAGTACATGATTGTTTCACATCAGTTTTAATCGCAGGTAATTGAAGACATAATTGAGTTGAATGCATGCGAACATGTGTATGTACGCATACATGCACAAACACAAATGCACACTTAAATGCCATATGGGACCATCCAACTCAAATGAGCTGGAAATTTTACAAAGCTGATGTTGACATATACTGTGATGGTGAACATTTCAGTAAACAAACCAACAAAATACAAAGGATTTCCATTTTCATTGTGGAATTTGTATATTTGCAATAGTAACATTTGGTATGATTGTAAAGCTTTTTCAGGAGAATTTGCTAAAAAAGATTCAATATCACATAAAGATATGTTCTGATTTTTCATTACATTATTCCTGGGTGGTTTTACACATACATGTACATGCACATAATCATCACTCATCATGTACATGTCTAACTGCTCATGATTATTCCTCTCATCCATTTCCTTTTGAAGATTGGCCTACTTGAGGATATGCCTCATGTTCTCTAATAATAAATTCCCCCTTCAGATCGGATATCATATTGGCCTGAAATTTGTTTTCACATTTTCTTAAAATTTGTTAAAGTTTTGGGCAATTTTGGAGAGCCACTGGACTTATTCTGAATCATTCACACTTAATTTGAAAAAAAAAATGCAAACAATTCCAAAAAATGTATCCTTTATACGCAAAGTATTAACCAATGTTTACCTCTTTTTTTTTTTTACCGATATCGGATCGGATATTGGCCGATATTACAACATCGATATCGGATATCGGATCGGTAGTCAAATGCCATATCGGTTGAGCCCTAATGCACACACACAAACATGATTGTGGACTTGTCTAATGTGAATGTTGAAAGAAAAAATAAAAGTTCATTTACAAAAATTGCACTAATTCTTTTTACAGAGCCAATCATTCAATCTGCTGAGGAAGGCGACTCCCTTCTATTTACCGTTCGACGTAATGGCACAGGCACTTCCATCTCTTCTGTAGACTATCGCACAGTCCGTGGTACAGCCAGAGATGTAGTAGACTTTGTCCCATTACAAGGTACACTAGAATTTGGCATTGGAGTCTTCACTGAGACTATCAATGTGACCATATTAGATGACAGTGATCCAGAGATAGAGGAATACTTTGAAGTGGAACTCTTTAATCCGATTGGTGAGTATTTTGAATTCAACATGTTAACAGGTTGAGTACATTATGTAGAAACTGTTTTATGAACCTATGCCAATTTCCAAGTTCTTTTCATATGTGGGAAATAGTTTTTAATAATTAATTTCACTGCTCTTTTCCACCTGACTCATTAGCAAAGCCAGCAGAGCTTCCAGTGATCTGAAAGACCCAAATTCAAATCCTGGATGAAATTTTTTCACTGGCTGTCATAATGTATGTGGAGATTTGTGTTAAAAACCTTTCTTATATTTTAATAATTCTTTAGTTATGTTGCTTTTGTTTGTTTATTTATGAATTAAGTTTTATCACTGGTATACAATATAGCCATCAAAACATAAATACATACAAAATATTGCACATCAAAGATTTAAAAAAACCCATTACAATGAAATGAAAATATATTTACTTCTAGTATATTTATGAAATATCAGTGGTAATGACAAACAGGTGTAAGTACCTCTAGCACTATACACAAAAGCAACCAAAGGGACCCCACCCAAAACCCTGAAACCAGACACACAAATATCCCACATCATTAATTATTTAGGTCAAAGTGGCCCAAATTATAATCATCACAAGTATATTGCATCTTTTAAGGAATATTTAATTTGTCAATATATTGAGTAAGAAAAGTTGTACCCCAGAGCTGTACATGTATATTTATTTTAAAGAATAAATCATCAAATATATTTGAAAGTCTTCGTATGTTCATTATGCCTAGTATGTCTAGTCTATTAAAATATCAGTGTTAAGACTTGGCAGCACATCAATGTTCATAATCTGATGTAGATGCCTTTAGGCTTTCTTCATATCACAGTGAATCAATCAGGCTATTCCAGATGAAATCCATATACCCCCTGTAGAAGACACAACCTTATTCTCCCACACAGGGGTTTAGAATTCAAATGGGAGTCACCCAGATAACCCCATTTGACATTCACACTCCATGTGTGGAAGATAAGGTCATGTCTTCCATAGGGGGTGTATAGAATTCAACTGGAATAGCCAATTCTTTAACACCTGCATAACTGTCATGTGGACAATTGCTGATTAATTATTTTCATTTCTGATGACGAAAAATAACTATAACATAGAACTGATCTTTCACATTTCAGAATCATTATCATTTTAAATACCATTTCTAACATAGAATGAATAGTTCGTAGAAATTGAATTGCCTTGCAGAAGGTTTCTGCTTTATTTTAGGGCAAGTTGCAGCTGTTACGAAATGTGATAAATTGACATTTAGTACATGCAAATATATGTGATGTGTCATGTCAAAAGGAGACACTTTTGGGCAGGTTATCAATTTTGAGGTTTTTACATATCTTAAATATAGAGATATTTTACTACACAATGCCGTTTTCCCCAATGAAATCGGACATTCCTAAGCAAAGATATTGAGTTCGTAAGTTATGGTATTATAAAATTGGTAATTGAAATATCGGCCTTTAAAAATATAATTGACAATGTTGAGAATAGAAATTACCTTGAAAAATGTCTCAAACAATACAAGATGCCAGTTATATTCTGTTCTGAAACTATCAGATAATATTTTTAACATTAATAACATCACAAATTCGCAACAAACCCAAATTGTGAAAAAATTACCCCCCGGGTAGATTTGTGGCTATTTCTCCATTTTCAATCCTGCCCAAAAGTGTCTCCTTTTGACATGACACGTCACATATACTGTATTTATTTAAATGGTTATGCAATTGTGCATCAATTCATTTTTGTTTTAAAATGCTTTGTCATATACTGCTATTACAGTGTACTCTTTCGGGGCACGTAAGTGTGAAAAAGAACCTTTTTCCTAAGCTTGAATTTGGTTTAGGTGTAAATATTTGGGAAACATTTTGGGATGATCTTTAGATTATTCATCATGTAGTGGTGATAGTGAACATATACTTTAAAGAATATTGCTCTGTGATTCATTGGTTCAGTTTTACGCACCCCAAGTTGTTGTGTAGTTTAGTTTTATATTAAGAGATGATTTAGTTAATATATTGTAAGTATTTTGGTAAGTACAGTTGACAAGCTCTTGGGAATCCATAATATGTAATGTTGATTTCAAAAACTCAAAGTTTCGACTCAAATTATAGGTACTCTTTCAGATCAAAATTATCTTTTTAAATATATAAATTTCAAAACCTTGCATTGCCAAACACTTTAGTGAAATATCCTAGATTTCGTAGAAAACATATAAGAACATATGACAATATTAAATTGTACAATGTATATGAAAACATTAAATATACTCTAGATGCAATAAATATTTTAACCTTGAAGCTGTCAGCTTAAAGATTTGAAAAATATATAGGTTTCCTGATCATGAATTCCTGGGTATTTTTTTTCTTGTGAGTAGCAGCTAATCACAGTGGCATAAGGGAATGATTTGTAGCTGAGTATATAGATTTTTTTCCTTTGGGTGCAAGGATTTCAATTTTGTTTAATAACTTTGTATTGTTTTGTCATTGTTTGTTTCATTTTTGTATCTCCTTCCTTCCTCATTTGTACATAAAGCATATGAAGATGGGTATCAAGGTTTTCAATTTAATCAGAGTAAGATAATATAAAGCATGAGGTGGCCGTGTGTGTGTATATGTGTGTATGTTTGTTAAAACCATGCTAGCTTTGTTCTACTTTGAACTATGTTCCCTTTAATGCATTCAAGCTAATTACTAGTAATCTTATACAAGCTCCTTTGCTCTCTTCTGCTCTCTTATTTCACTATTGCTATTTTTCGCTCTCTCTCTTGCTGTCCCCTTCTCCACATTTGAGTGTGCCCTCTTCTCCACTCTTGCTCATTTTCATTCTCTCTCTCTCTCTCTCTCGCTCTTGTCTCACCTATCTCTGTCTTGCTCTTTCTCCTCTTGCTCTCGCTCCACATTTGATTTCTGTTACCTCTATATTTGCATGGTTGTCTTTTACCTTTCTCAGAATAGTATAGCATAGCAATAGCATAGTATAGAATAGCATAGCATTATCATAGCATAGCAATAGCATAGTGTATTTCTGTTTAACTTTGTCATGCCTGCTTTGCGAGATATAGATATAATTCTGATGATACTAGTCAAATTTCTTGGGCATAAATGCTATTTTCAGGTTTCTCTTTTTCTCTTCCGCTCTCCCCATTCCCTTTTCAATGTCTGATATGGTGGGAGGGGGTATTACTCTTAGCAAGGATACAGGTGTTAACATGGAACCTTCAAATTTAAAGACTTAGTTAGTGATAACCAAGAAGTCCACAAATTAAGGGTTAATTAGGGTCTCCCAGTGCAAATTTTGCCAAAAAAGCAAAATGGAGAATTGGGTCATTGTGTGAATCTGTTTGATTAAAAAATATGACTTTTTGTCAAAGCTCATAAAATATATGGGATTTAACCACCTCTATTTTTTACATTGCTTACTCCCAATTAGGGGCTGCTCTTCTTACTCAGGTGCCTCCTTTCATCTTTTTTTGTCTTTCTCCAATTTTCCTTTTTTCGTGCCTATTCTTTCCATTTATGTATTTTTTCATTTTAATTTTCCCTTCCTTCCTTCCTTCCTTCCTTCCTTCCTTCCTTCCTTCCTTCCTTCCTTCCTTCCTTCCTTCCTTCCTTCTTTCTTTTTCTTTCTTTCTTTCTTTCTTTCTTTTCTTTCTTTCTTTCTTTCTTTCTTTCTTTCTTTCTTTCTTTCTTTCTTTCTTTCTTTCTTTCTTTCTTTCTTTCTTTTTTTTCTTTCTTTCTTTTTTTCTTGCTTTCTTGCTTGCTTGCTTGTTTTCTTTCTTACTTTCTTTCTCCTTCTTTCTCTATCTTTCATTCTCTCTTTCTTTTTATTATGTCTTTCTTGCTTTCTTATTTTTTCCTTCTCCCTCTCTTTCTTTATCATTTGTAACATAAAGAATGATAGTGTTTGTGAGTTACTCACTGGTAACAAAATAATTGGTAACATAATTTAATGAAACTGATGTGCACTTGGGAAAATCAGGGTTCAAATCGCAATGGTGTTTTGGATATATCTTCTGTTCGTTTTTAGCTCTGTTCTTGATATTGGTATTTTAATTATTCCTGACCTGTATATAACTATTGTTAACACCAACTGCTGGAATCCAACAATTTCCATGTACAACTACACACAATTTACTCTCCTGTTACTTATGACTACATTGCTGTGTTCTAGTAAATTCCCCCTACCATTAAAAATTCTCTTCTTTACTTTTAGGTTTGATTATTAATAATGACATAACAAATTAATAAAATCTAACAAAAATGTAGTTTAACATCTGGCTGATTACCCATAGTGGGAAAATATTGTTTTAATAGCAATTAGATGCTCACATTCAAAAGTTATTCAAACAGAGGAAACAGACAACAGGTGTTGTTTTGTGTTATGGTAAATATAGTACAAAATATTGCTTTTAAATATAGCAACAAATACGGAAGTACATTAAAAGATTTTAGAGAATTTGAAGTAAACATGATTAGATTTAAGTGTACAACTTGTAACCAAAATGGCTGTAAATAAAATGAATATAGGAATGCTGTGTAGGCTGTTGCATGTGGATGTACGGTATTTGTAGTCCATTTGATGTAATGCATGTTGGAATATTTGGCAATTTATTTCACTATTTGATAAGTACTAATGCGATTCCTCAACCATGGTGTAGATATATAATATAGCAAGACTACTGTATATTTTAAATATTAATTAGTATTATTGCTTCCAATTCTCATTTAAACAACAATGAAATATAGGAATAACTATAGAATACCCTCCCCTCCTTAACCCTAAATCTTAACCCTAAACAACCTGTATCCCAAACCTTAACCCTAAAATGGAGGGTATCTGTAGTTATGCTAATATAAGAGAAGATTTTAGTTCGAGATATACTTAGAGTGATTGTTTATTCATAGTAACTACCGCTTAAAAATATCTTCAATGTCTGCTAAACACCTCCAGTATACAATGCTAATACTTTTGTGTATTTACTTATCAGGTGATGTGGTGGTGTATGGAGCTCCTATAGCAACCATTTACGTTTATGCTAACGATGATCCTAATGGAGTATTCAGTTTCTTGGAACCAACTACACAAATCATTGAGGAAGAAGGAAACTCTGTCACATTCCAGTAAGTAACTGATAGAAAGCTTGGGTTGATTAAAAAAGGAAAACAAACATGAAAAGTTATTCATTGGTGGAACACCAACACTGTCACCTTCGGAGCCTTATTTCACCCTTTTTATGATGAGCACTCCATTGTAGTTTCCTCTTGTGAATGTGGCTTGGGAAAAGTTCCTTGAACTGTGTTTCTTCTCTTTGCTACCAACAAAATCAGCGTATACTGTTATAACATACTATGAGTTAACTCTAAACGATGGTTGGTAATGGTAAAAATATAGGTTTGTAGAATCTCTTATCAGATCAAGTTTTTAGTTGCCTATTAATCAGAGACCATATGAGATGACACAAGCCCAGTGATAGCTAAAAGTCAAGTGACTAGGATGCTTACTCTCAGATTGCTGAAGTCCTGTGCCTGCCCCTTCATTGAGGAAGAGGGAAAGCCTTTTTGATTAAAGTATTATACATCTTTATTTGAATCTATATAACTTTTATTATAGATTTGAATTTATTTAACATTTATTATAGTTTCCTATGAGTGATCAATAAGGAAGTGGATACTACACATCATACCAAAATGTCTGATTTAGTTCTGACTAAAAATCAAGTGCTCATTGCCAGAGACTTGACTATAAAACTCGATGTAAAAGTACAGGCAACTGCATTAGCTCCTTGACTTTGTGTTCTCTTTTTTTCAGAGTGCAACGTCAAAGAGGCACCTTTGGTAGAGTGCGTGTCATCTGGGAGATCTTCTACAATGGTACAACTGATCCAGTACCTGCAGGTGAAGAATTTGAACTGGTCAGAGGTTACATGGACTATGTGGAAGGTCAAGCCCAGAATTCATTTGTCATTACCACTGTGGCTGATGGGATACCTGAATTTGTGGAACTCTATGATGTTGTACTCTCCAGTGCAGATGGAGGTAAGATTGGTACTTGTTCCTTATGCAATGTGGAATTCATTAGTTAAAAATATTTTGTGTAAGAGAGACAAGACACCTGTGTTCATTTGTGGAGCCTTTTAGTATTAAACTAATAGTCCTTGGCAGAGTCATGCATTGTAGCTTGCTTGTTCGGCAAATGGGGTGCCAATATTCCTTGATGTCATTCAATTAAGCCAATTTGGATTCCATTTACATTTTTACATTTCATGCGATCAAGCAAAATCAGTCAGAACTTGGAAATATTAAATTTTCGGTTTCTTATAGGATAATAAAGAGCATTTACAAAGCTGCATTTTGCAGAAAACCCCATTGAAATTGAACAACCAGTTCTAATGATATGAGCTATTAAAGAGTTTCTAAAACAACAGAAAACAAAAGCAAATATTTCCTTTGTTTGACTATATCTCAAAATCAATATTTCCGAGTTCCGACTGATTTTGCTTGATCGAATCACATATATGTGATTCGATCAAGCTAAATGAGCCTGGTGTCTATCAAAATTAAGTTTTAAGTTTTCATTACATGACCCATTCTTTGAGTTTATTTTGCTGAAGACCCCATCATTATTAGACTTATGGTTCCAGAAATATGGCCATTTTAGCGTTGCTCAAAACAATAAAATAGAAATGAAGATGAATACTATTATTACCTATATCTCAAGATCAATATTCCCAACATCCGACTTGTTTTGATTGATCACATCACATATATTATTAGGATTCAAGTTTCACAGACAAAAAGTATGAAAGAAATCTGTTAATGGAGGTACAATCCTAAGCAGGCGATGTCTAAAGGCCTGTATTTGACAAAGGGAGTATGCAACATAAGATCATACTAGTACAGCATCATATTTTGGTAGATACTTGCATTCCACAAAATTACCAATCATATCTTTGTTTTAGGTGGTAGATTGTCAGATTTGGATCCCATCATGGCAACAGTACAGATCAGTGAGAATGACCAGCCTTATGGTAGCATCATCTTTCCAACATCTTCTCTTGAAAAAGATGTTGCTGAAGACTTTAACCCTGGTGATGGGAGCTCAACCAGGACAACATTTACAGTGGAAAGAAGCAAAGGTTCTTATGGAAAAGTAGCAGTAAGTATCAAGAAGACCCACAAGTTTGCATCACTATACAACTAAAATGGTCCTCTAAAACCTTTTCAGTCTTATTTGAACACATGAAAACGACTTTAATTACTGATTCATGCTTAGTTCATGTGTTGATGCTGCTTACTTCAAATGTTACAAATATTGGTGTAGTTTGTTCTTTATTTGTATGTCTATGTGTGTGTATGTATGTCAAGATAGCGCAATCAATAAGGTGCTCAGCTTTGGTGTGTGAGGGAACAAGTTCATGCCTTGCAGTGTTATAGAAAAATTATTTAATTTGTGTACATTGTGGAACATACTCTTTGCGTGGCTGTGTATAGTAAGCTGTTGTACGCAGATAACCTTGCATATATGGATGCGTAGAGCAGCATTGTATGCTTGTGTATTCGCATGATTAGTCGTGCAGTAACAAGCATAGTTGAATGTTCCACGATGTACACAAATTAAGTAATTTTTCTATAGTATGCTTTCATGAAAAAAGTGTTAAGTGTTTTTTCTTGTCCCTGCGAAACGCAATTGGGAAAGGGGACTATAAAGGGAGCTCTGATGTAGGGGTGTGCGTGTCTGTCTTATGCAGAAAAAGTTAAAATGTTAGCTCTTGGCTTCTTTTGTTGATTTCTCCAAAATGATGAATTTAAATGGGACTTGAGGTCATTTTGCAAAAATATTAATTTATTATTATTTTTTTATGGACCATAAATGCCCGAGAATCACCCCTCTGGCAGGGACACATTTTACGCACTACGTAATTTACTAATCTACTTTTTATTGTGTATGCAGAATATTAAAGCAAAATGTATATAAAATAACAACATTTTCACTGATATCAGTAATATAATTTAACCTTTACATCTACTTTTTACAGGCTGTGTGGGAGATCTTCACTGACTCCGTCTCCGGTACTTTCCCTATGGTAGAAGACATGCTGTTTCTTGGTGAATATCAACCTGACAGCGGTGTGACGCCATTACCAGGGGCACAGCGCCCTCATACAGGAACACAAGTGATCTCTTTCAGTGGGTCGGGAAGTGAGTACAATTGTTGTAAACAAACTGCAGAAATTCATACTTCATTGAAAATTATATTCCCATGGCACTCCTCATCTATGGTGCTACTTAACCCCCTGGACACTACTGGTCATCTATCAGCATTTCCGATTGGTTGATAACTTGAAATACTCATTTCAATTGCCAATTATGACTAGGCTTTTAACTATTTATGGTCAAACTTGCATTTGCAGATGATCTTATTAATAATACCCTCCTTGATTGGTTCAAAATTGGACACAATATTCATTTTGGCCAATCGGCAGGTAGTTCTCTTGGGATAAGATATACTACAACTGATGGGTCTATGCCAAAAAATCAAGTAACCTAGAAGACGATGTAAGAGCAATTGGGCCTGTTGATAATGGCAGCGATTGCCCCAATCAAATTGAGAAAAATTATATTTGTTATCAAATCATAAATAAGTCTTATTTGAGTTGAAGTTATGATTTTGCAGGTTTTTAGAAATGCAAGTTTGCACAAATAAGTATCTCATTTGACAGGTTGTACCTCAAACCTTTAGTCTTCATTGTACACTTGTTTTCATCTTTTATGGCTACCTAGATCTTGGTCTTTAAATAAAATGTACTTTTGAAGCAACCAGTTGACTTATAGTTGTGAAAATTGCATTGTAGGGAAATGTATTAATAGTGGTGTGGACTCTGATGTAGTAAATTACCTTAGCTTTAGTCCAGACCCAGTATACTTATTTGGATAAAATGAAAACTTAATTTTTGCCACAATAAACAGAGTATAACAACATTATGTACATATCATGCAGTTATTAAAATGCAAGTATAATAAAAGTATTTTACCACCCTGGCATCTCCCATTTTCAGGTGCTTATATGATTGTTCCTGAGATGTACCATCTACCTGATGATAGTAGCTCTGGGTTATCTATTAGTGCATGGATACAACCATACCATGAGTGTGATGGGTTTATTATGGCCAAGGTGGCAGCATCAAATCAAGGAAAAGCTTATTACAGTCTGAAGGTGAAGATTACAGGACCACAGAATGCATACCTAGAGTGTAGATATTCTACAGAAACATATGTAAGTATATCACTGATCTTCCTCATCATCAGGTGGTTGAGCATCGATCTAGTGATGTGAAGGTCCCAGTTCCAAATCCTGGATGGTCAGTGACTTGTTTCACTGGCTATCATTTATGTATGTTGAGACTTGTGTAGGAGACGTGATGAATTTCCCGCATAGCTTTACTTTCTTTTTCCATCTTGAATTTGATTACTGTGTGATCTCCAAAACTGCTTAAGCTTCTTGGATTAGAAAATGATAGAGAGCAGGTTTTGAACTGAAGGTGTATAAATAAAAACATCATAGCTCTTCCCCATCTGACTCAATAGCTCAATTGGTAGAGCATCAATCGATCTAGTGATTCAAAGTGAGTCGCCAAAATTTTATCACCTGCTGTCCACAGAGTACTGTATAAGTGGGTATTTTTGCACACATAATTTGTTTGATAAAGGGAAGCTTTGTGCATTGTATTTTCACAAAATTAATGTCTTGTCAATGGTTGTTATACATGTATGATGAAATTGTTATTAGCATCTTTTTTGTTTTTGTCTATTCTAGACCAATATTGGTGGTGGAATCACATACGATGGCAGTAACCTGGCCGATGGCAATTGGCATCTAATACTTGTTACCGTGGACAACACAGCACTCAAACTTTCCTTCTACGTGGATGGAGTTAAGATTGGTGAAAACCCAATGATACAAGCTAGTACAGATGGACCTGGTATACAATATGTTGGAAGTCTAAGTCCTGGGACTGAGATGTATGTTGGATTATTACAAGATGTGAGGCTGTTTAGCAGGATGTTGCAACCAGGGTAAGTTGATTGGTTTCGGCCTTAAAAATAATTAAATATTCTCTGTAATTCACTGCAGCAGTGTATCTACAGATTGTCTCGCCTTTTGTCTGGCAAATCTTCAATTTTATATTACGTTGTGCAGTGTTCCTATAGCATTACATGTGGTTATATGGGGTATAAGTTCTCACATAAAAAACTCTGTGGTATAGACAGAGAGACAGAATATGGGAAAAAGAACAAATTTGTTGGTTGATACGTATTTATGTCCTAGTCTTTGACTGTGGCATTGGTACAGATATTTGTACTCCTCTAGTGCAGGTACTATTATATACTGGGAAGATGTATAAATTTGATGACACCTCTGTCACTTTCAAAGAGGTATTAGAGGAATATGATGAGACAGGTGCCCTGTTCAATTCTAAGCAAACTAATGCTGTATTGATTCCAAATTTATTTGCTCCATTGCATTCACATTCACAAATCTCCTCTCGCAGTGAATGGAATTTGTCCAGTGTGATGTCATTAGGTGTCACCGTAGCTGGAACTGTAGCTATTGCTACTGTAGCAGTGCATAGCAAACATGCAGGTGAAGTGTAGTAGTGTTAGCATAACACAACAATCAGGCCATGTTGACTTCAGTCCTGGGTATGTTTTAAACAAAAAAGTTGCATCAATGTAATACAATCAGTTTGAGAAGTTGCAAAGTTTTTAAAACTAAAATTGCATCTGTTGTATTTTTATCCCAAAATCTAAACAGTGAAATTGATGAGATCTACAACATACCAGCCAGCACAGATGTGACCCCTATATCAGGGTATGTGACCTTTGAATCAGGAGTCACGACAGCAACAATTTCTGTGTCGTCATTACAAGACATAGAGGAAGAAGGCAACGAGGTCTTCACAGTGAATCTGCTTTCCAGTAATGGTGGAGCTGTTGTAGACAGTGAAGAGGCAACTGCATTACTCACCGGTAAGTGCACATGCTATTCGATCCACCATTGCCTATCCCAAATCAGGGCAGTAGCAGCAAGTTGAACAGAATAATATTTAGCTTCAAATTGCCAAAACTGTGGATCTGCGTAACCCCCCCCCCCCCCCAAACATTGATGTAGGTTGATGCAGATCAAGCCTGGAAGCCACCACATCCAGCCATTGCATTTGACTCAATTTTCAAATTGACTCATCTTTATTTGGTAAATGTCTTCCAAACGGTTGAGTACAAAGTAACAAAATATGTGTTGTGAATCAAAATCATATACCGTATTGTCTCTGATAAACGCTCCCCCTCTAATAAATGCCCCCTTACCATTATCAAGTACTGGTATATTCACCTATGTTGGATTACAGTAGAACCTTCACAACCCCTGTACTTATGTCTGGAAAAATATGCAAGAAAAAAAAAATGTTTATTAGAGACAACACGGTAAATATTTTATTTAAGCAGGAAAAGATATTATACACTGTAGGTGTAATATATTAGGTAGGCACAAAAATATTTGCTTGCCTAACTCAACTTTAAAACAAAAAATATGTTTGTTTAATTATTTATTATTTCTTCCTTTGTTTCAATCCTTTCTAACAATTGAATACATGAGGTACAAAGTAAATGCCATGACAACATAATAAAATTTTAACAAAGCCAATCATTGTTTTATATTTTTTTGTTCAAATATTATATTTGGAAGCCTAATCTCAAACTTGAATCAAAAGAAAAAAAGAAATATGAAGTCCATACTGTATGTGGGCCAGGATAGGTTAGAATATGCATGTATTTTCCCAGGAGAAAAGCAGGTTGGAAGTTTTTATAGTGTGATCATGTAGGACAAACAAGCATATTGTAAAAATGCCATTTTTGGTGGTTCAACTGTGTTATTAATGTATTGTAATATTTCTTTGCTATATATTTTGCAGTCTTGAAGAGTGATAATGCTAATGGATTATTTGGTTTTGATGGTCACTGCTTAGTTACAAACATTGCATCATCTAACGAAGATGTACAATTTCAATGTCCAATCATGCGTTATCGTGGTGACGAGGGCGTAGTCACCATACCATGGGAAATTCGGCATAAAGAAACCGGTATCTTAGCAACAGAAGACTTTTACACTGCTAGTGGAGAAATTGTATTTCCTAATGGGATCAGAGAAAATGTAAGTGGCAAAATCAAGTTGATCAAATATTTTTCCCTTTTAATAAACAAACCGTAACCCGTAACCTCAGAAAACCGTACATTTAATACATAAGTGGCTCAAACTGCCCTGTCTATACTGTGTACAAGACTTTAGGGTCATGGTAAGAAGTAAAACATACATAATTCTATATTTTTCAAGATGAAAATAAATAATGGGTCAAATAAATATTCTGTTTTAAAATTAGGCAGGCAAAGAGCATAAAGAAGTACGGGTAGACAGATTTCCAGAAACTTTTATTTCAAGAAGTATCCACTATTTAAATACTTCAAAGACATAGCCAGCCTACAGTGTTACCCCACTTATGACAGAGTGTGTTTGATTTAATATTATTCAGATAAATATCTACTTCTGATATTTTTTAATAGTATTTCATTCATAAACTTATTTACAATTACATACAAATTATATATGGGTTTTCAGATGATTACATTTGCAGCCATCAATGACATGGCACCAGAAGACACAGAGCACTTTGAAATCATGCTCCTCGCTAATTTACCTCTTTCCGATGACGGTCTTATCGGGTCTACCATCACAAGCGGAGCAAGCATAGATCCAGAAGCCAATGTTAATAATATTACCATCTTTGCAAGCGACTTCCCAAGAGGTCTTATCCAGTTCTCAACTGACCCACCACCAAGTGCAGGAGACCCATTGATTCCACCAGCCTATGAGATGGTGACGATGTCAGTACCTGAAGAGATTGGAGTCTTGACTCTGCTGGTGGTCCGAGCCCAGGGGCTTATGGGAGATGTCACCATGGAATGGAGAACTATAGATGGCTCTGCTGTGTCTGCTGGTAAAGAACCAATAGATTTTGTGGTAAGTTGTCATTGCATCATATGAAACAATTCACAAATTTAACACTTTATAATGTTGTTGTGAAGTTAAGTTTTATATCTTAAATTATGGATATAGAAACTCTTATCATGTTACACATAATGTAATCATTATGTAACAAAAATGCATTTATCTATCCGTTTGCTGTTCATGCTATTTGGCTATTCCAGTTTAAATTCATACACACCTTATTGAAGACTTGATCTTAATCTTACACACAGGGCACACTTTTTGATCGCATCACATGTAGAAACCAATATTGAATTTGTGACCCGATCCAGTCCACTCAGGCTAAAGTCATTTTTTTTCAAAATTGAGTTATTGTCAGGTTTATAGGAAGTAAATAATTCCTATTTATCAGTCTAAACCCCATATTTATAGCTGATTTGGTTTGTAAAGTTACAACATTTTTACATGTTCATAGTCTAACTATGACTAGCTATAACCGTAACCTATCTCTGGCTATATCTCAGTTTTGTATTTGCAGACATTAGCCTGAGTGGACTAAATCTGGTCACATTAAATTTTTTTTCTAATATGCATATATCTATTTTGATTTAAAGAGTGGTGGTGGTACACTGAGCTTCGCAGACCAACAACGCTTTGCCTACATTGACATAACTATTGTGGATAATAACATTGCAGAATTAGACAAAATATTTCAAGTACAGCTCTCCAGCCCAACAGGAGGAGGTAAGCTTTTAAAATGAAAATGTGTATTTTTCATGCAGAAACATTTGATGCATGTAAAGCTAATAATAACAGCAGTAAATTCCATTTTAAGTTTTGTAACTGAAGTCTCTTTCAATGAAATGTAACCTTTTTTGTAATCCATGACACTTTGATGTTAGAATGTAAATCAGTTTTAAATTCCTCTAAAAAATGTTGAAACATCATCACTGTAATTAGGCCAAAAAAAAAAAGATGTTTGCTTGCCCTCAACTGACTGACCCTAATTTTGGAAATCGGAAAAAACAATTTTTTTCTATTTACTGTACAAAAGAATACCGACCCTATTTTTGGAAATTCTTGAAAAAGTGTTTTTTTTTCCTTTTCAATTTTTGCATTCTGAAGATGTAAAAAAAATGTATTCTACAGCTTGTGTTCAACATTTTAGTTGTTTTGTAATGTTAGTTGATTCATTTTGACACCAAAATTGTCTGATTTTTCATATTTTGAGCCTTAATTTAATACAAATAGTAGAGTTTGCTAGTAATTTTTAAAAAAAAGAAGAAGTAAAAAAAAAAAAAAATCCAGACCGACCGATCCAATTGTTAAAATTCTTTTGAGGGCAAGCAAACAATTTTTTTTCCTGGCCTTGTCGGTACACCACACACTTTGGTTAAAACTTCTACTGATCAACATTGCATTTTATTTTTGTTCTTCATCATTGTTTTACATTTCATTTAAAAAGGTGGTAAGTATTGAATGTAGATGCTCTTAAAAACATTTTTTCATTTTTCTAGTACTATCATGGAATGTAACACAAGCATGTTGAATTAACGGTATAATACACTCTAATCTAGCTGTGATATCAAATTCTACAACATAATACATGAAAATAAGTTTGTACCATGTTTTTAACTTCCATATATAAGTAAATATTCCCAAAATTCTTTCAGCATAATTCTAAAAATCAACAGATGTGTTAATTGAGTTCTCAGTGTTTTAGACATCCAAAATTAATAACCTGTTCCAATAGCTATGTTACTACATGTAGTAATAGATTGCAAAACTTTTTTAATTTGAACCAAATCTTGTTTGTAGAACTTGCTGGATTAATTTGATATTCTCATCAGCTTTTGTCACTATATCCCTCTGCAGCAGGCAAGGCATGTGTTCATGGGTAAAAAAGGCACATTTGCATAGCAAAGCATTCATCACCCCACATGACATATTATTATTGCACTGTCCTTAACATCATGGCTCTTGTTTGATTACTTATAGGCATGTAAAAATAAAAATAGTGCTCATTCGTTCCTGCATGCTGGTAACCTGGTATTACCAAGGCCCACTCCTGTTAAAGCCATAATAAATTCGGTTATGTTTTTGTTCAAACACAATATTTTGGCATATTTGTAATGTTTTCACATGTTACACCTAATTTGAATCAGCCAAATTGCTTGTAGGAAAAACAGATCAGTTTAGAATTATTACCTGAATTCAAATAATAAATCTCCCACCTAAATTAAACTGTCAAGATTGGGGTGTTTTGTTGTTTCATTTTACATCATTATTTAGAATTTAGTTATTTTTAGTAAAGAATAACAAAATTTAAAAGTTGATGGAAATCACACGTTATGGCTTTAATGTCTGCCACATCCTTATACCATGTTCACAATTTAGGAAACCAATACACTAACTGTCCAAGGTATATCCATCATTACTTGCTAAAATTCCTGCATTGCATTGCTTAGCGCTTTTATACCAATTCATTCATTTCTGTATGTTATGTGATATGACTAATCAAAATGGGTGGTATATTAGGAACATTGATTCAGAGTCAGTAGCATAACTTAGATTGTCCAAAAGTGGTTGAAGTTGACTTTCAAAGGGAGCAAAATTTGACAAAAATGGGCAGCACAAAATGCCTAAAAACGTGTCAACCAGTACTCTACTAGGGGCAGCAAGAGGGGGAAATAAAGCTTCCTCCTTGCCCCTCCCCCTTGGCTATGCCATAGGTCAGAGATATGGTCAAGTCAGGGCTTGAGTTTACACTCTTCTCAACTGTTCACTTGCAAGTCCTCAAAAGTACTACTGCTATGTGCTTAATAACAAAAAAAAAACACCTCTCTTAGCCACATGAGAACTACCTGCCGATTGGCCAAAAAGAAGTTTTCATTATCAATTGGACCAATCAGCAACATTGTTAGAATGATTTCACCACACAAAAAAATTGGGGTGAATTAATTGCAAAGCTCCATTCTGATTGGTGATTAAAGTGAAGATATCATGTAATTGACCAATCAGTGGCTATGTTAGATCAGCAGGTAGTGCTCAGGGGGTTAAATATCAGGGGTAATTTTACCACATTTTTTTCCAAAACTGAACCACTGCCATAATTATGTGGACTTGAGTTGCAATTAATCTGTTTCCAGTTGCAACAAATTTACCTTTGGAATTAAAAACCATAGAGTTTTCAACAACATTTGATGCACAAAAGAAGATAATTACATTTACATGATTTATTAGTATCCAATTTGTTGCAGAAGTGACATTATATTTCACTTGATATACAGCTTCATTTGGTTAAACATATCACATTGTGTATTTGTGTATTAGGCTTAATTGTCTTCAGCATAGACCTTTAAAGTTAGGCATAACTTAATTCTTATAGTCTCTGTATATGCTGTTTAATGAATTACATCATGTTATACCTTTAAGCAGGCCCGTTCCCAGGATTTATTTGCGGAGGAGTGTGACATTTTCAAAATGTGGACCTCCCCCCCCCTCAAAAAAAAAATGTCACTTGCATGCAAAAAGTGGACATGACCCCCAAAAATTGACTTTTTAAAAACTATTTTAAACAGTTTAAAATGAAAATTTTATTTTTGTGTAATTTAGACATTTTCTCCCTGAAAAGAAGACATTTTTACCTTGAAAAGAAGAATTTTTTGAAAGAGATTTGATTGGGGGTATGGTTAAAAGATGTAATTGCCATTCTTTACAACTCACTTTTTACATGTATATTCCATTCTAGCTGAAGTTGGTCCTGGTTCTATAGTGGAGGTAACCATAGAGAGTTCTGATAATGCTTATGGCACATTCCAAATTGCGGATGATTCCCTTGAATTGGACACACCAGAAGCCCAAGTTGGATTTAGTGCTGCCAATGTACAGGTAAGCTTTTCACAATTTCACTTCAACATGTGAAAAATATTTGCTTAATTTTTGTCTCAATATTTGATACTATATATGACTGGACACCACGAGTTAGCCGTAAATTCGGCCCCCGGTCAATTTTATTTTATTTCGTGTTTAGAAAATATATATCATAAGCTTTAAAGTGGTATACCATTTGACTTCAAATGATATCCAGAAGCGGGGTTATGGTTTGTTGAATTCTGTTCCTTCAACAAAATTGTACCTTTTTCCACATTTCTGGTAATAAATACCAAACAGTCATAATTTGGCGGTCATTTCAAATCATCCCCAAGTAAACGAGGTTCAGGAATGTCCTCTCATTGTTAATTGGTGGTTATACATACCTAAACAAATGCTTTGTTATCCACCACTTGAACAGGATTTAGCCAAAGTAAACAAAGGCAAGAACTATTTAAGGATTCTATAGAAATAGGTAGAAGCTTATTATCCTCTTCAGCAATATAGGATTATTAGTTGGTTTAACTCTGTAGTTACCAACCCCCACGTTCACGAAGATTGCAAGTCAATCGCGTACCACCTGTTACGGCTTTGCCTTGCGGTAGAGTTAACAGACGGGGCTCTGGGGGCAATAGTCTGTGATCTGAAAGGCTGTTGGAGCAGTCTGGAGGGTTGCAGATTTTGCTTACTGTATGACATCATCTTCAAGATCATCGAGCCTTATCTCCAGGTTTGTCTACAGTTAGGAGGAGAAATAAATCTAACAAAGTCACCAGTTAGTGACCTGTAGGGAGAGAACTGGTCCTTAAATCCTACCTTGGTTTAGACCACTGAAACTTAACCACTATGATGAGTTCAACAAACAGCACCCGGGTTAAAGCCCGGATTTACATTCGCACCGACTAACTCAGGGCCTGGATCACCATCCAGTGCATGATGATGCACCACCCCTAAAGCCAATCGGAAAGAGTGATGGTCCTCCTACAGCAGGGCGAACACCACTCCGAAACCCAATTAGACGGGATGCTGCTAATAACCCTGATGATAGAAGGGCACTTTTACATGCCAAGAAAAAGATTGGTATCGGGACATGGAATGTCAGGACCCTTCACCAGCCTGGTAACTTAGAATTACTTATTCACCAATTGGAGAACTACAAGTGGGAGATAATGGGTATATCAGAAACCCATTGGATAGAATCAGGAGATTTCACACAAGATGGTTACCAAATATTGAGCGCCGGTAGTGGATCTACTCACAGAGCAGGGGTTGCCTTAATTCTCAACAAGAATGCCCAGAGATCACTCCTCGGCTACAATCCTATTTCAGAAAGGCTAATTACAGCAAGGCTTCGCACTCAAATAGGAACAGCTACCATTATGCAGGTGTATGCACCTACAACGTCATACCCAGACGAAGATATTGAAGACTTTTATGACCAACTGCAATTGGAAATAAATAAAACACCTTCCCAAGACATCCCTTATCATCATGGGTGATTTCAACGCGAAAGTTGGTATCGACTGGGAACCATGGAATGGCGTTATTGGGAAGTTTGGTATTGGAGAAGCAAGCGACAGAGGTGAAAAGCTGCTCAGCTTTTGTTCATCGAATAGCCTGTGTATCACAAACACTCTCTTCAAAGAATCCAAACCAAGTCGCCAGTGGACCTGGGAATCCCCAGATGGTTCCACAAGGAACAAGATCGATTTTATCCTAATACGACAAAAATGGAAAAGCGAAAGCGTGACTTCCTCGCGCAGCTTTCCCAGCGCAGACATCGGATCTGACCACCAACTTGTTTTAGCCAACATTAAACTGAAACTTAGATCCAGAGGGAAACAATACAAGATCAAGAAATTTGATGTAAGCAAACTGTACCTACAGCAGACTTACAGTGACTACCAAGTAACAATTGGTGGAAAATTTAACCCACTAATTGAACTACCCGACACAGACATAGAGACGGAAGAGCTATGGCAGAATATTAAGTCAGGCTTTAATGAAACAGCTGACAAGGTCCTAGGAGCAAAGAAACCTCAGAGACAAAAACCTTGGTTAAGTGCCGAAGTTCTTAAGCTGACGGAAGAAAGAAGTAAGGTGAAGCAGGAAAGACTCAAAGACAACTCAAAAAAGCCAAGGTACAACTTTCTCAACAGAGAAATAAAACGGAAGTGTAAAGAGTGCAAAGAAGTATGGCTTCAAAATCTGTGCAAAGATGTGGAGCATGCAAATGATGCAAAGAAAACCAAAGAGGTTTACACTACCATCAAGACCATCACTGGATCAAAATCTACTCGTATGAGAGGTGTAAAAGACAAAGGTGGCGAGGTGCTCACCGATGACAAGAAAATAAAGGACAGATGGAAAGAAAACTATGAAGAGCTGTATAATCAACCCATCCCATCCGATACAAGTATCTTACAGTCTCTACCAAATACTTCAACTGAAGACATAGAGCCCCACATTCTCAAATCTGAAGTGGAACTGGCCATCAAACGCCTCAAGGGAAATAAAGCAGCAGGAGAAGATAGTATATCAGCGGAAGAAATCAAGGCAGCAGGAGAAGCTGGATGTAATCCTCTTCTAAAACTCTGTAACAAGATATGGGAGTCTGAAGTAATTCCTGGGGACTGGGGGAAGGCAATCATTGTCCCCATATTTAAGAAAAAGGATAAAATGGACTGTGGAAATTACAGAGGTATCAGCCTCCTGAGCTTGGCAGGGAAAGTATTTTGCTCGATCATCCAATCTAGAATCCAGAAGAAAACTGAAGAGATCCTCTCAGAATCTCAGGCAGGATTTAGAGCAGGCAGGAGTACAGTGGACCAATTGTTTTCGCTACGACAACTGGCTGAAAAATGCACGGAGATAGGGAAACCACTATACTGCTGCTACATCGACTATCAAAAAGCTTTTGATACTGTTTGGCAAGAAGGTCTTTGGAAGGCTATGGACCACCTAGGCTACTCTAGAAAAATGGTTAGACTTCTCCAAGCCTTATATAACACCTCTAAAAGTGCAGTAAGAGTGAATGAAGAGCTGACAAACTGGTTCACCACTCAAACAGGAGTCAGACAGGGATGCATTCTCTCCCCAGCTGTTTAACATCTTGCTGGAACTGGTCCTACGCCTAGCTATTGAAGATGTCGGCATTGGAATTACAATTCAAGGACAGCTCATCAACAACCTGAGATTTGCCGATGATATTGTTTTACTGGCCGACTCTGAAATTAACCTCCAAACTCTAGTCGACAAAGTACACAATGAAAGCATGAGGTTTGGTCTGACAATAAACATCGCTAAAACCGAAGTCCAGGTGATTGGTAGAGAAACAGCAAAAGCCACCATATCCATTGGAAATTCCACCCTTGAGCAGGTGGAATCATTCATCTATCTAGGTGGAGTGATCACTGAAAAGGCAAGCAGCGAGAAAGACATCAAAGGAGGAGAATTGGCTTGGCCATGGGCATCATGCAAAAACTCAACCCCATTTGGAAATCCAAAGAAATATCCACCATAACAAAATTGGAATTGTACAAAGTACTGGTGCTTTCTATAGCAACCTATGCCTCTGAAGCCTGGACAATCAAAAAACGTGATGAGCAGCGACTTCTGGTATTTGAAATGGCTTGTCTCAGAAAAATCCTGGGTGTTACTAGAAGGACAGGATTAGGAACACCTCAATCAGAGACACCCTTGATTACCAGTGCACTGTAATGAACAAGATCCGTGCAAAACAGCTGTCCTACTATGGCCATGTGAAAAGAATGCCTCCATCCAGATATCCAAAATCGTATTAGAAGGAAGAATCTCAGGAACGACCTAAAGGAAGACCCCAATGCGCTGGATGGACAACATCAAAGCAAACTGCAGTGCAGTGGGAATCCAATCCGTAGTAGAAGCCGGTCGGATGGCAAACAACAGAGCTGAGTGGCGAAGCATAGTGGCTAGGCAGCTATCTCCAGGACCTACCTGTGTCATGGGAGGAAAGCTTTAAGTGAAGTAAGTGAAGTGAAGTTGGTTTAAGGAGGCTGTGTACTCTCAGACATGCATGTAGTAAAAGTGCAATAACGTTGTAATTATTCGCGCAAGACATATAAAAGTATACATTTTTATGAAGGCAAGACATCAATAAATCTTAATATAAATACAGATTTGGGGTAAAAACAACAATTATTAAGAAAATCACAAAAAAAGTGAGTTTTTGGTAATATTTGTTAGGTACATCAAAACAAAAAACACTCTTTCCAAAATATTTTATTTTGTTTTTAGCTCAATCTTGAGGCTCCATTCCAAAAACTGTTTTTTGATTTTTTTGATATTGGCCTTATTTTTTGAGATATTGACCATATAAGGCATCAAATTGAACTTTTAAAATTCACAAACGCCTATTTGCACAAAATGATGCCTAAAATCGGAAATAGACCAAAATATAAAAAAATTAGAAAACCGTTTCTTGAGTCGATCATGCTTTTTACGATGCTCATATTTGCTTACCTATAGATGCTGTATTTATTGAGTTATCGTGTACCTAAATCGTCATTTTACCGAGAAAATGAACATTGAAATAATGGCCGTTGAAGTTTAAAGTGGTCACATTTTGCACTTTAATCGAATCTCGCAGGAGAATGCGGCAGTTTTTATTTTTCTACCTTACATTACATAAAGATCGGGTAAATACACAGCCCCTTGAGAAGTTTGAGCGAAATCCATTCATAACTTGATATTTAAATCGGGGGAAAGAACTTGAAAAATCCCACATTTTATCAGCTAAAAGCGGAGCCATTTGACCACTAGGTTTTGTGCTTCCGTGGTTTTTCCATAAGATGCGCCGCGCATGCAGATAAGCGTCAGCGTATCGTCAAGCGTATGTATTTGTGCGTTAACAAATTGCGCGATACGCATACGCGATGCGTTATTCTTGCATATGTACCCTGCTGGTACAACAAAGATTTTCTTTCCTTTTCAATTTCAAACACGAGTGGAATAGTGAAATAAAATCCTTAAAATAATGCAGTTGGAGTTTACAAATCTGGATTTTCATTCCTTGTATTTATAAAAAACATAACAAAGTACAAACATATCAAAAATACTCAATTTTGCGAAAGAAACAATGTCTAGAGTACACAGCTGCCTTAAACAGTGTTTGATGAGATACTTGTCGCACCAATTGAGGTACCTATGAATACGACCTGTAACTCGGAATACAATTTGCCGACTTTACGGCTCATTCGTAGTGTCCAGTCACATATATAATTCTTTTTGCTGAGTGATATCTCCATGTGCAAGTTCAAGGTAATTTCATTAATTCATGTCACATACAGAGGAAACGTAAAATAAGATATATAAAAATATAGTGGCAAATTCATGCAAAAGCATGGACATTGTATTTGTACATTATGTATTATGCTTTATGTTTACCTCTCATACCCCGGATGGGGTCGTAGAGTTTAATAAAAGTCCATCACTTGATGGACGCCTGAACTGAACTGAACAGAAGAAAAGATAAGATGCAACAATAAAAGCAAACAAACAATTTTTGTTGACTATCTTACAGATAATGCGTAATGGTGGAAATCTTGGTGTGGTCAATGTCTCCTGGTTTGCCACAGCTGATGTGAACTCAAGTGGAGCAGACGTAGATACTGATCTTGTGGTGGATTATGGGATTGTGACCTTTGACATAGGACAAATTAGCGCTGTTATTTCAGTACTGATATCCCCCGATGATGTAAGTATATTCCTGAAAGCTTAAGAAGTAAATGGGAGTATTAGACCAAACAGTTATTAGACCGAATGGTTATTAGACCAAATGGTTATTAAAGAAATATTAGACCAAATGGTTATTAGACTATATGGTTAGTAGACAAACTGGTTATTAGACTAAACAATATTAGACTAATTGGACATTAGACTATATGATTATTAGCCTAAGTGGCAATTAGCCTTTCTGGTAATAGACCAATTGAATATACACTAAATGGGAATTAGACAAAATGGTATTAGACCAAATGACAATAGACCTGGTGCATGAAGAATTTGTAACAGCATTCTTCACTTTGAAGAAGTTCAGGTTATAGAAATCAATCTAATTATGAAAAAATTCTGTTTCATTGCGTAAATTTGGAGTTAAATTTGTGAATCATCTTTCTATTTATTAATGTTATATGTATTAATGTTAATTACTCTTGCCACAGGTGCCAGAATTGGATGAGGTTTTCTACATTCATCTATTAAATAGCACTGCTGGTCAGCTAGGTGAAGCAGTCACTACTACTCTGACCGTCTTGGCCAATGATGACCCTTATGGTGTATTTGTATTTGAAGCCCAGTCACGCTCTATTACAACTGATGAAGAGGGCAAGAATGTTACATTAACAGTAAGATTATTGATTCATTTTGTTTTTCATTTGCCACTCACCCTGTACCTAGACACATGCCCTTCCCAGAATCCTTTGCAACATGATACATCACCTTATTTTTTTTCCAAATGACACTCCTATATCTTTGTACAATGTACATGTTCCACTTGTTTTTATATTGAGAATAGACTTGCTAAACATGAGTCCACAGTCATGAAATAAACATAAATTGCATGCTCTGAATGTGCTCTTTCATTGAGGTACATTTTGTCACTATCAACCAATGTTGCAATGGATAGCAGATCAGTGCAGATTATTCAAATGGAAGAAATGCATTGTGGGAAGTATAAGATATCTGGTCTGTACCTAAAATATTGAGAAAGTTTATTGAATCATATGTATGGAGATGCGTCATTTCACAAGTTACTGATAACTTAGTACGTGAACACATTTTATTCAATCTATGCAATTAGAAACTTCAAAAATAAGATCGGATACTTACTCCGACTAGGTTTGTCCTTTGTCCTACATTTTTATACTTGTCTAAAGTCGAACCTGTTGAATTTATTTGAATAGGTTTAATATGATTTCAGCATTAATATTACATTGTTGTGAAAATGAAATAAACAATTATTAAACTGTTGCTATATTAGGACTGTCATAATTCCCTAATTCTATAGTGTCTCAGGAATTTCATGCATATTGATCTTATGTTGTACGTTTTAACTGTTACAGCTTCAACGTAATGCAGGGACTGTAGGCTCTGTGATGGTGACATATGCTACTCTACTCATATCAGAATCGTTGCCAAACTTGCCTTTTTCAACAAGGTAAGGGTATTATTTGTCAAAATTAATACACAGCTTTGGCATGATCAATGTACATGTTACCTTCATTTCTTTCATCATTTTGCTTTATAAAAATGTAGTCAAACATTCCCTATACAACCCCTCCCTCCCCTGTGTGTGTTTGCCGCCAACCGAGGACATTGTATATTGCTATCTAACCGAGGACGTGTGTATCATGTTTTCATCTCCTAGCCGTAGACAATCAACTGCTGACTGTAGCTTTTACACGTATGGTCCTCGGTTTAAGGCAAACATCGCTATAATGCATTTAGCATGCATTTTGAGACTAAGGACTGACCTCGGTTGGAAGTAAGCCCCACAGTTTAGGGTGAAAAACCTTGTGTGTGTCCTCGTTTGCCGGCAAATACGTACACACACACAATTATATTTAGGAGATGGATCTGTACAAAAATCTTCTTTGGTTTTGTAATTACTTAGGGGTAAGTATGACTGGCACCAAATGCGCCTGCATTTTCGTTTATTAACTACAAGGTGTTTTTAATGCTTTCTTTAAAAGCTTTAACTACCAACTGTTTTATTTACATTAATCTCGGACAGAAATCTTCTCTAGAAATTTTCCAAGAGATATTTACTTTTCTATGACTTGACAACAGTCTGTTGTTTTAAACAGTCTTACCAAAAATGATAAAATACAAATTTAAAACAAAATCACCAGAACTAAATTGTGATCAAGGACTGAAGTTGCCATCCTTGTACAATGCCCCTCATTTGATCAAAGGTTGCCAGTAATAGCCTAGAAGGGCAAGTCGATCACAACATCATAGGACTACTTCTGATGGAGATGTATGTTGCACATCCAAAATCCAAGGTTAGTGAATTTGTGTGCTGAAAGTCAATTTAAATTTTTGGAATTGATAAAATACATGTTTTGTATTCCTATCCTATAGGAGAGCTGCTGAGGATGAGGATTTTGTTCCTAAACGAAGCACAGCAGTATTTCTTGATGGTCAATTGTCAATGGATGTAGAAGTAAGCTTACTGGATGATGACATTCCTGAAACAGATGAGACGGTGTTCGTTTACATAGTAGATGTTATGCTCTTGGCTAGTCCACAAGTTGCTCCAGGTAATCCAACATGTTCTTTCTCATCAGAATGGATGTAGGACTTAATCATCACAACATATTCGCTGTCGTAGTGCACATTAGTAACCATTGGTTACTGCTCCAAGCTTGGGCTCATACACCTGTTCCGAATTTTGATATGCCATAGGCTTTGTGTTGTGATCATTTCGATCAGTGGTTTGTAACAAAGAAAGCATGATCCAGTTGACCTAGCATCGGTCATATTCTAACGTGCACTACGCAACCTTAACAAGAATTCTTTGGGGACTTTACTAAACTACATTTTGTGCACCGTTAGTATGAATTTTTGTCAAATATCTAAATTATTTCACAGGAAAACTGTGTGCTCTCTGATTTGCGATAACTGTGACATTCAGTTCTACAGTTTCTATTTCTATAAAATAAGTAATAATAAAGGTCCCACCTACGCAAACTGAACTTACGCAGATGTAATTTTGGACTTTATTGAGGTGCACAGAAACAAAAACCAAATAATTCTCACCTATTATGACCTGATCATAGTATAACAATTACAATCTTGCTTTTTCACTCTTCTTCATTCCACAGTTCTGAATTCACCTCGTATTGGTTCAGAGAACATAGCTTCTATTACCATCACTGCCAATGATAATGCCAATGGTGTACTACAGCTATCATCTAGTGAAGTCACTGTGTTAGAAGAATCTATGCAAGCATTTATTAATGTCACGAGAAGCGCTGGAGGATTTGGGCTGGTGAGTAGATTTAATGATAACATTGATTTGTCATGAATTCAAAATGATTCACTTATGAGAATCTTGAGCAAAAAAATCAGACATTATCATGAATTTTGAATGAAGTCATAAAGTTGTGGAATATTATCTTGCCTTGCTTGACCACTGAGGATCATAAATTATCTAAGTGTTCCTCTATTATTTTTTTCCATCCTGCATTTAACTTTCCCAGAATCAGATCTCATTCAGTTCATGTAGCATTTTACTCTTCACCTCTCTCTAGCTGAGTTATAGTAGCCTTTATTGATTGCCTTATTTCTACTTCTATTATTGTAATTCATTCCAAACCACTTCAAAACTAAAATCATGATGTGGATTTATGATGCAATATCATAATACATTATAGTTTTCTTCAAGGTTCTTCAGCGATCTACCAATTTGGCGCTGTTTATAGCATAAACATGGAAGTGGGTTCTGATTGGTCAATTGAATCTTGACCTAGTTCTTTTTACGTGATAATTAGAAAAATCAGTTGACATCGCTGGGGGAATTTGCCGAATACTATAGATGTCCGTAATATTAGTCTCAATTTCAGAAACATTTCACAAATCATTTATACAGATTTGTCGTCTGCCACAAGTAGTATTTCTATTGTGATTAGGAATGGTTTCAAAATCTGACTGGTTACACCCTGGTGGAATAATAGCTAATTGATTCAAACTTGTATATTGTTTTCCACATCACCAGGTGACAGTGAAGTTTCTAACTATAGCAGGCACAGCTCAAGCAGGTGTCGATTATAGTGTTACATCAAGTGATATCATCCTGCTGGAAGGAGAGACCTTCAAAGCACTTCCCATTGAGATTCTTAATGATAGAGTCCCAGAGGCAGCAGAGACATTCCAAGTACGACTCTTAGATCAGATTACAGGTGGTGCTGTTCTAGGCGCACCCATTGAAGCTTTGATTACTATTGCACCATCGGATGACCCCAATGGAAACTTTGGTAAGATGTTGAACATTTTTCATTAAAATGGAAGGTATATTTCCACAAAGTAATTACGTCTTTTGATTCACACTTTTATAGTAGTATACAAAATAGCTTTTTATTTCAAACAATTACAAGAAAATCTCAAACTGTAAATTGAATTCACAAAGAATTGCTTAAACCTCTCATGACTTGTGTTTTCTTTTGTGAAACAAACAAAGCTTTTAAGTTGTTAAGGTGGGTTGGAAGCTAGGGAGCATGACTAACGGTGCTTGCACTCAAATATTGAGACAAACAAGGCTGACACACAAGAAGAATGGTATGGGTTCTATGAGTATGATATATGTAGATGATATAAGGGGTGTAATTTCCACTCACCTTAAGTGATCTCAATATATGGTATCTAATAAGTTTTATTGTTTTTTCATGTAGGCTTTGGGTTTGCAAGTCTCCTTGAGAATGAACCCTTAGAAGGTGGATCTCGTCAGCTCCTCCTCAGTGTCCTGCGTCGAGGTGGCACCATGGGTGTTGTAGCGGTCACATGGGAGGCCAGACTGAACAGTCAATTAGCCACTGGTGATGTGTTCCCTACAGGTGGTACACTATTCTTCCTCACTGATGATGACAGCCAGACATTTACTTTGAGAATACTACCAGATGATGTGCCTGAAGAAAGAGAAGTAAATTTTCTTTCCTAAGTTTCTATTGATTATACAAATATATATCCTATTGCAGCATCTGTTATATTTTGTTCATCTCTTACTGATCTACACACATTTAGCACAAGATGCTCTTCCACATGCCCAAGTTATGAGGTAATAGTTCCAGTAGTACGAAACAGCCAGTAATTCTTGGAGTCAAGTTATACCACAAATTAAGTTTTAAAAGTTGAATGGCATCTTTTTAATGAAACCAGAATGCCCCTTAGTTGGTGCCAACGTGTGTAGACAAAACAGTCGTAAATGTGACCTGCTCTCACAAAATGAGCGTAAAGTCGCCAGGGCACTTCAGCAGACAAAGTCCATTAAACATTGCAAAATTCATTAGAAAAGAATTTCTGGAAGAAATATTTTTGAAGAACAAAGTAAGGAGCAACCCTAACATATTATGTGTGATTTTAAAGCTTTTATAAGATCTGGACTATATCAGAAAATTATTTTGTCCACTTTACGTCCATTTTTTGAGACAAATCTTAAATTATCCACTTACACCAAGCAAATTCAACATCATTTAAACTTAATTGTACTGCATCTCTCTTACAGGATATCATCTTGACTCTTGTGAATGCAACTGGAGGTGGTGTGATTGGTGATAACTCTGAAGCAGTGATTACTATAGAAGCTAATGATAATCCACATGGTATCATAGACTTCTCATATGATAATAATGATGTAGAAGAGGATGGCATAGCTAATGTCAAGATCACTAGAAGGTATGTCAGTTGTTTGTTATTCTGTTAACCAGAGATCAGAAGGTGCCTTGCAGAGAATTGCTGGGGAAAATGCCCACTGCTTCACAAATTGATCATTACCATATTATGCTGGCACATTTTTATCACAAAAGTACATGTACATTCTTTAATTCCAATGATTTGTTCCAGCCCACTGATATCTTCTTATGTATGTCTATAATTTGACTGCCTCAACCCAAATTGACATGTCCAGACTTGGTGTCATGCATTTCAAGACTTAATTTCTTGACCAGACTTATATATTTGAACATGAACAAAACTTCTAGTGTACATAATAATTGCAGGAGTGAATAACTATGTGGGAATACTCAATCTGTGATTAATTACCAAATATTGCTTCGTCAAGACATGGCTAATATATAGATATCTTTGTTGGGTCAAGTTTGTTAAGAGTGAAAACCAGAGTTTCATGTTATATTCCAAAATAATAAGGGGTGATTTGCACTGAATATTGAATTTTCAATTTTCAAAATAATACCACTCTTATATTAAATTCTTATTCCATAGTGCTGGCACATTTGGTGAGCTTGAAGTCACATATGAAACCCAACCACTAGATCTCTTGAATGAAATAGCATCTGATGGAAAGAGTGCCCTAGACTTCTTTGCAGCACCTATACCAGGCAGCCAAACTGGAGCTAAAACCATTGTGGATGTTAGCAGACAAAGTAACCCTGTATTGGCATGTGCTCAGACATGCTTCTTGGAAAGGGCTTGTGGGTCCTTTGAGCACTTGGAAATCAGTGGTAATCATGTTTGTGCATGGTCTGTAGTGAACGATGTGAACAATGTGATCTCAACGACTGGATTCATGCTGTATGTGAAAGAGACTGATTTGGTAAGTAGTCTGATCATTTCATTGTGTTATATATTATTGCTCTGTTGCATGTTTCTGAATGGGTTATTCCATTTGAAATCTATACAGCCCCTATGGAAGGCATGGCCTCAATATTCCACACAGGCAGTGTGAATTTCAAATGGGGAGCTCCATTTGAAATCTACACTCAATGTGTGGGAGATTTAAGGTTATGTCTTCCACAGGGTTATGTCTTCCATAGGGGCTGTATGGGTTTCAACTAGAATCACCCAGTATATTAATAGCTGAAATTACTACCCCATTCCTTTGAAGTACCATGTTGTGAGGAGGACAAGAAATTATGAAATAATAATAATTATGAAATAATCAGTTATGGTACCCAGAGGTTTAGTCTGGTGATCGAGTCCCTTATTCAAAAGTGATACATATGTCCACAATAGTGAGTCAAACTGTTTTTTTTATATGTATGTTGTAGTTGTTGTACTAGTGATTCAAACTATTTTTTATTTGTATGTTTTTTTTCACATAGCAGTGATGTCATTCCTCTTTTGGCTAGTAAACAAAATTATCAAATATTTTGTATCCATCTTACAGACGCAGTCTTTGTACGACCGTATAGCTCAGCCAGGAGTAGACTATGTCCCAGTCTCAATTGGTGTAGTTAGCATTGCAGCTGGCGAAGCATTTACGTTTGCAAACATCGTCATAATGAATGACACTATACCTGAACAGGATGAAGTGTTCAAGGTAAGGCACCAGAACCAAATTTGTTTGATCTTTAGACCAACCATCGATACTGCTTTGTTGCTTGTTGTTAATGAACTAGCAACTAAATGATGATAATTAATGCTAAATTAATATTGGTCAATCTCAATACATGCAAAGATTCATATGTTATCACAATTAAGAATAGTCATGTTGATTTCATAAATGCTATGGATTGACCAAGCATCGATGGTCGATCGAAAGATCAAACTAATTTGTATCTATTGCCTAATGCTGGTTTCATACTTTCCTGTCGCTTGCCACTTTGCCGCTCTAAAGATGATTTTACTTCAATGCGCAGTCGCACCAGAAACGCTAGCAGTGACCAGTGGCAAGCCGATGTATCGATCACGCTACCACTTTGCAATTTTGGAGCGGTGCTGAGCGGCCGGTTATGCCGCTACCGCTTAGCGGTGTGCCGATGAAGTGTCACGCCTCTCAGCGGCAAGCGGCAAAAAGAATGAAACCAGCATAAGGCTTATTGTAAATGTACTACTTAGAAATCTAGCCACTATGCACTTATGAGGCTTCTTATGCATTGTGGTTGTGGGTGTAATACATTTCTTGTATTATTATTATCAAATAGCCATATGGCATGGAGCAGAAAATTGATTTAATGTTTGGCCAAATAGAGGTATACAGGATATTGTAGTATTGCTTACTACTACATCTTTCCAGAATATTACTTTCTTAAAGACACAGCATAAGGTTATTTTTTAGAAGAATCCTAGGATTTGGTAACTACTTTTATCTTTACAAAGAATAAATTTAGTTAGAGAGGTCTTTATAACATATTGTCACTGAACAGAGTGAAAAGTCAGTTTAATTATCAAAATGAAATGATCAAAGTAACACATTTCTTGAGGGTAAAAGCATACATTTTTACTCTCTGTTTTTACTCTCAATTCAGGTGAATTTATTGGATGTGAGCCTTGTGGATAAGACACCATTGCCACAGAATGCCCCTCAGCTTGGTCCTCATCAGAGCACCAAGGTGACAATTGTGACTAATGATGATGCTAACGGAATATGGAGAATCTATAGCAATAGCCCAGATGCAATAGAGAATGGACAGAGAGTGATGGTAGAAGAGACTGAAAGATTGACAGTCAGTGTGGAGTTGATTGTTGAAAGACAAGGTTAGTCATTTGTGTGGGTGAGTGGGTGGGTGGGTGGGTAGGTGGGTGGGGTGTGTTTGTAAATGCTGTGATATGATGATACACACCTGCATGAAATGGACATCCAGCAACTGCGGACATCCTCTGCTCTGTTTTGCCACCAGCATATTGTGAGCAATGTAAAAATGCACAAGACCATGTGTCTTTGCAAGTATAGAGTCAGGTGTAGGTTGGGATTGTAAAACGTCAAACGAGTCCACGGTTTGGTGCGGAGTTTCAGATATACAATTTCCTTATTTTGATAGGACCAAGTTAAAGGGTCTGAGTTGGAAAATCTTAGGTTCATGCCAGTGTTTGCAAATATATTTCGTCTTTGGGCAGGAAAACCCGCCTATGTGTCATTGGCCCCTGAACATGTTTAAAGCAAACCTCCCATGTAACTGGTTGACAGTTTTGTTTTAAACATGTTCAGGGGCCACAAACACATAGGATGTTTTTCCTGCCCAACGACAATTTGTAGATGTAGGCAGTGTGCATTATACATTTATGCATGATGAATACATTGATTAGCCCTCTGTTATTTATCAATGATATTCATTCATTCCTGGTTTATTAAAAGACACAGTCACAGCTAAAAGCTGTGAAATTTACAGTCAATGTCTGTGTGTTTTAATCTGATTATGTATCAAATATAATTTGTATAAAAGTAATCAATTACGATTTTTTTTTTTATGGAAATGTGTTATTACAGGTGGCAGCATAGGTGATGTATCCGTCTCATGGAGGGTAGCAGGTGGCACAGCAACCCCTGATCTGGATTTCAGTGCCAGTGGAGGTACTCTGAATTTTCCTGCTGGACAGACCAGACAAAGTAAGTCACTTCATTGAAATTGAAGTTTTGTTGCATTTTTAAAACAAATAGATGGGAGACTTTCAAAATAAAGATTGTATATTAGTTGTAGTCAATTTTTGCCTGAAACAAAATGGAAGAAAGTCAACTCTTGAGAAAGCTTATTGGCCATTCATGCAACCACATAATTTTTTTCTCATGGTTTTAAGACAACTGAAATGACCAAACTATTCACATACTACCGTGTGTTTGACCATTGAACTTGTTACCATTTTCCAGTTCTCAACATCGGGATCAAAGATGACACTGAGCCTGAGATAGATGAGAGCCTAATGATAGAGCTTTACAATCCTGTAGGAGGCAGTAGGCTGGGTCCTAATAGCGGAATTAATATTACTATATTAGCCAACGATAATGTGGCAGGAATCTTGAGTTTCCAGACATTGTCATATATTGTCACAGAAGGTGAGTATAATGATGTATTAATCCAAATCAACATTTATCTTAACCCCATGAGAACTACCTGCCGATTGGCCAAAAAGAAGTTTTCATTATCAATTGGCCCAATCAGCAACATTGTTAGAATAATTTCACCACACAAATTTAAATTTTGGATTGGATTAATGGAGAATTTGGGCTCTTACCCCAGTCAAGGAAATTACTTTTTTTTATTATTCATTTGTCCACTCAAGGCAATTGCATCCCCTTCCATTTTCTTCCATCCAAAGTACATTGTATTTATTGTTAAAAATTATGATGATCTGATCGATAGACTCAAAATAATTGAATATATTACCAAGAGTAGGTGTTTCTTTTTTCAGCATGAGTGTATTCATGTGCCTGATGTACACTTCTTATTCTGTCTCATTAACTAATTATCTTATCTTTTGTAATGATCATCTTCCACTTACATTGCACTCTTGTGTCTTCTTTATGGTGACATTGACAATATTGTATTTGCATTTTTGTCAAGCAAACAAAAACATGTGCTTACATATAAGACAGTGAATCCCAATAAATGTGCCAAGAAACTTAACACTGTGACTTGTGAGGTATTTGGGAACATTATTATATGTATAGATGTGTTATATTTTATAATGGTGCAATACAATGAACTAGTCAGTGTCATCATGCATGATATATTCACAACTGTTTCTTCGTAACTTGTTTCTTTTTGGTATTGAATTTCTATAGATACTGAGGGCAGTGATAATGGTAAATACTCATACAGTCTGTTTATGAAGTACTTGTGAAGCTCCCCATCCTGCCCATAATTGCTTAAGCTTACTTAGTTTGCTGATTTCATTATATTAGCAGACTATTTATTAGTGTGTATTTAGAATGTTATCTACAATTTGGTAGGTTAGGTTTCAGGCCTTACAAATCTGTTATCAGGCAATAGTGGATCTTTGCCATATGTTCAGTAATTTAAGATGAAACAATGAAAAAATTATTGCTTGTTTGATATCTAAGGCTAGAATAGATGAACACAATTCTATTTTATACTCTTTTAGTTAAACTAAAAATAGGCTCACCGTAAATGTTGGTATCATGTGACAGACATGTCAGCTGTTGGTTGAATGCAGAATGGTTCCTAAAAAGTTTTTAAAAAATATCAATGTTCAAAGAATTTCTACAGTGAATAAATATGTGGGCTTTTTTTATAGTATCATATACACAGTTTGCTGTGAGTGTAGTGCATAATGCAATCATACAGAGCATGCAAATTGTATGGTTGTAAAAAAACAAATTCTACAGTTAATTTGAACAGGACAAATTTACGACGAGTCCTTTGCTGTATTAGAATGAATATATCTGATAGAAAACGAAGAATGATATTTGACTAACCAATATCATATCATAAATGATACATGGGTCCAGTATTACCTCCGTCTACTTGTCATATTAAAGCCAAATCTTACTCGGATGTAAATTTTATTTTTAATCTTCAAACTTCCATTCTGATCCTTCCTACTTGCATAAGCATTAATATAATACACATATAGCTACATGGAAGGTTTTGTGCACTTCCATACCAATTGATATGGTATATACTGAACAGGTTTCCAACCTGAATTCATTTAAACATAACCATATGCTTGCACTTAGCATACTGAATGTCTGTACCTAGTGATTTATGGGGGTGGGTGTGTGTATAAATGGGGCATGCTTCCTTGCTTATTTCAAGATTCCTGCTCTAAATCCTGCTTAATTTAATTGTACATACCACCTAATATGATATTTATGCTATGTTTATTGGGTGGCAATGTTATTTGTTTTGCTTTGTTTGCGTGTTTGTTTGTATCTACCTCATGCAATTCATGTTCTCAGTAAGATTCTTAATTAACTACATTAACTACATGTATGTACTGTACTACTCTAAAATTAGGACCTTATTGGGACCTGTTATTCATTATTTATGTATATTAAAAAGTACATGTAACAGGCCCAAAGTAATTTTGGACTAAACTTGCCAAATTTCGTATACCTTAGTGTCAAATCACTCAAAATCCATTGTACGCCTTTTTATAGCAGATATAATTGTGAAGGTTAGAATTCACAAATCGATACTAACTTTTTATTCCCAGTCTAAAACCTGTGTTAGACTAAGGTCATCAACATTTCTTTATTCTTCATTTAGATGTCAGTTGGTAGGACATCTTTAATAGTAGACACACTTTGTTGATGCATAAATTTTCTGAGCTTATCAATAAGCAATCTGGATTGGTTTTAGGTCAGAACTAAAGTTAGGCCTCTGTAGATACTGGTCAAGCAACTACTGTCTCTGATATATTTGATCTGGGGAAGATAAACAGACCTTTTTGTGCAGGAGGTGTGGTGGGCCCTGCACAGCATATTATACTAATAAGAATCTGGCCCCGATGCCAGAGATGGGCACCTCCAACGCGTACATAGGCACATACCTACATGTGTTTGTTTTTTTGTGTTTTTTTTTCTTTTCTTTTTTTCATTTTTAGTGGTTTTTTTGGTCGTTTTAAATTTCCAATTCAATTTAATATGACGTAACATCAACTCCAGAGGCTTACATCATTTGCATTATGTTGATTTGTTCACAGGTCAAGCAGTAGATGTAATAGTTGACAGAACACAACCTGCTATGGGTACTGTGACTGTAGATTGGAATATTGAAGGTCAAAATGGATTGGCACCAAGAAATAGCTTCCAACAGACAAGGGGATCTTTAATATTCTTAGAGGTAAAGCTCTCTCTCTCTTTCTGTTTGTTTGTTTTCATGTAAAGGTGTCCTATGTATAGGCAGGTTAGATAGAGGATTGTGCCTGTATAAAGTTGCATTCCTGAATGATATTAAAATGGCTTAATGGATGTCTAAAGACGCTGTTAAAACTTTATGTACAGGCAGTTTGAAGCCTATGTAATTCTTTCATATAAATATGTGGTGTTTTTTATTTGGGGGAGGTAGCCTAAGGATTAAAATGTCAAAAACTAAAAAAGTGATTTATAGTTCAGTTTTTTCATCTCAAAACAAATTATTAAGTAACAAAAATAAGTTCCCGAGTGTAACAAGGCCAGATTTTGTAAAGTAACATATCAAGAAATTAAAGGCATGTGTTTTCATTGCTCAAGTGCATTTAACCAAAATGTGGCATATATCAAATTCAAAACTTGTTCATTTTAAGGACTTGATGAGACAAAAAAATATGAATGATTCATTAAAAGTTGTGTGCTACTGTTTATGAGCTTTCTGTGTTACTTATTAATATTTGAGTGACTATATGTGAGTTTTTGCCAATATTGCCGGTTTAAACCATTTTTTGCCACTTTGCCGGCAAAAACAGGTTTTTGCCAGCAAAAACTGAACCCTGTCAGCATAAATCTCCCAACAAGTTTATGGAAAAAGCAAACAAATGATGATGATAATAGTGCCCATTTCATTTGCAACCAATATAATAATGAATTAATGATAATAATAACAATAATTCTCTTTGTCTGTATCCATTCTTCTAAACAGGGCCAACTGAATCAAACTCAACCACTCTACGTACTAGCCGATGATACTCCAGAAGTCAATGAGGAGTATATCATTATCATGAGTAATGTGCAGACATTAGGAGTATCTGCCACGGGGGCTGCAGCCCTAGATCCTCGTGGATCAACAGCCTCTATCACTGTACAAGCTAGTGATGAACCACATGGGGTGTTTAGCTTTGCCCAAGGTTCAGATTATGTGGTAGCCCCGGAAGCTGACATAACATTGCAGATATTTGTGGAAAGGAAATTTGGCTCTATTGGTATGTTGTGTTGCCTTGTACCATAATTAATATGTTTACACCAGTGTCAAAACATTTATATTGATATCAAAGTGTAGTACAAATCAAAACAAACGCAAAAACAAAGAATGTAAAAAAGAAAGAAAAGTGATATTAAACAATTAAAGGAAGATTGCACATTTTTATTGTCCTCAACTTTACCATTTGTAGTGATTGTTGTGTTGTAGTTTTTTAAGTATTGAGTGTTCTCCCTATGTTCAAATATTGATTGCAAAATAAATATTTTGTTTCACTGTGTATACCCATATGTGTTTGTAGATAAACAAGCAAAAGTAGATTGAAACCGTCATTCAACACAAGTATATTGAGATGTTTGCCTCAGTATTTCGATGTGTACAACACACATCCTCATCAGGAGGGCTCCAATGATGAACTGATGGAATTGTTTGTCTTTGTTATTGTTATTTCATGTACAGGTGTGGTGCGTGTATACTATGACATAATGGCCGGTGCACTGAATACTGATAACACAGAGGATACAGATCAAGCCATAGAGGGCCAAGATTTTGTGGCAGGATCTAGTTTCTTAGAGTTTGCTGATGGTGTCAGTGTGCAGACAATACCTATCACTATACAAGAGGTAGGAATTGCCATCAAGTGTTAGGTTATGTAGGAGATAAAGGGTTCAAAACAGACCATTACCATAGATAATCGGTGTCTTGTTGAGGTATGGTGAGCATGTTAGTCGCTCGGAAGGCGAGACCCGAAGGGGTCGAGCCTTCCAGCGATTCAACATGCTAAATCCATACCTCAACAAGACATCGATTATCTATGGTAATGGTCTGTTTTGAACCGCTTATCTTACATATCTGATGAGCCAAAATAAACGAATTTGCTGTTATGGTTTATTCATTTTCCAAAAGACAAACTGGAAAAGCTGATATGATTATCTTGTGTAAGTTTAGGGTTTTCCAAAATAAAAACACACCGAGACAGTATAATATTCTTCCCGTGTGTCCTGCGTTTGAGTCTCTGAGTCTTATCTAGTGTCAATTGAAAGTGATTTAATCAAATCAATACAGCATTGATTTTAACCGGAGACTCTATTCAATTCACTTGTGGTCATGTTCCACTCGATTATACATATTCGTAATATTAATAATGAATATGTAAATAGTTCAAAGGTCAAAGTGGGTGTGTTTTACCTACACATGGCGGTAACTCATTTAACACCATAGAATTTATATATTTATCTTTAATATACTTATAGAACAAATGTCCTGAACCAAATCAACGCATATTCCTGGGTACCTTCCTCGACCTTTTTTGGTTGGGGTTAGGCCGCAGATTGTTGTAGTTTTTCTACATCTAGTCTTGTGGCCTGTAATGTACTGCATTTTAGGTGCAAAATATCCTTGGTTGAACTTAATTTAGGCTCTTGTTTTGTTACCTACTTTGTCGGAATCTGCGTTAGTTGGGAGAGGGGGGACAAAGGTAGATTGACATCCTCGTCCTAATTATACAGGCTTTAAGACATAATTCAAACTAATTTGCATTATTCAATAAAGGTGTTCTTGCTGTCATTCAATAATAATTTATGCTGATCGTGTAAAATATATTAAACTTTGATGCATTTTAATGTCCAAAAGTCAAATAATGTGGCCAGTGTTTCTAAATATGAACATGTACTTCTCTTGTTCAAAATTTATTGACCTGACCAAGATTATCTTGACCTGACCAAGATTATCTTGACCTGTCCAGATTATCTTGACCTGTCCAGATTATCTTGACCTGTCCAGATTATCTTGACCTGTCCACATTATCTTGACCTGTCCACATTACTTGATATAATCGACAGTTGACCAGACTTTGAACAAAAGAAATACAATAGATAATGGAACAAAAGAAGAGGGCTAGACGTATATATATAGATAGTTACCAACAGCGTTCAAAATAAGGCCTGTCCTTATGTTATGGGTCCATGTGACTCGTAAAAATTGAACCAAGCAAAGAGCAGAAAATCCTAGTTTTGTTGTTCCACTGGAAAATCTGGTTCACATAATACGTCCAGCTCCCTGAGTACACTTTTATTTTGGTTTCCTATCAAGTTTTCAACCCGGGTTTTCAATTTTCTACAATCTACGATCGCTGTAGCTAATTCTCTCCCTTGAAATTTGAAGGGTCCTGGTTACCAAGCTAATAATCTTTTTGATGAAATTTGGTCCTGTTCATTAAATGCCATGTGATTGCTAGAATATGAATTGACTATCCTACATAAGTCCACAACCCCATGTGCCTCATTTACTTGTGAGATACAATCATAATTACTTTGACAAGTTTGACATTAGCAACAATGAGTTGTACTATTATTTACCATAACAATGCTGCATAACAATATGCAGACTATTCTCATTTGGGAGACAAAGGCCCCACACAGTATTGTTACTGTGCGTCCATCCACTGCTTGCTTTGTAACTGTGCATCCAACTGAAATTATAATACCTAGCATCACAACACATTGCAATATCGCACAGGGAAATCAGATACATGGGATAGTGGACTTAACACGGTTTGGAAATAAGCTCTTCATATAGGGCTGTACTGTAACATTATTTTGACAGTCGCCAATATGCCAATTCAAACCTGACCCAATTCCAAAATTACAAGTCGGGCTATTTGAGGTTTTGGCACTATTGTTTGTGGACAGAACCACCCAACAATATAATGGCACATATCTTGGGCACTTGCTGTGTTCAATAAATAGAAACTAGAAGCTCCAAAAAATATAGCCCATGGTCATGTTCCAAATTGTATTTTTCCTTCAAATAAATGGACATGCAATTGATTTGTTTTGATCTGCTTTATTCCACAGGATGAGATACCTGAGTTGAATGAGGTGTTTCTAGTCAATTTAACATCGGTTGAGCTTGTGGATCCTCCAAACTCAAACACACCACCAAGGCTAGGTAAGATAACCATGGATGATTTGTTGCTTCACATCAAATGTTATTTATATTTTGGTTCTTTTTGTTTAAATGGAATAAAAAATTATGATATGATATGATACAGTAAATTAGTATGGTAAGTGAACATCAAGTAAATATTTCATTTATTAAACAATTTCCGTCAAATTTTAATTTTGTTATTATTTATTCAAAATATTGAAATAATATTGGTAATAACTGCCGGGAAGGGCTGCTGTCCATTTTAAGTTGAAATAACAAGCTAAAGTGAAAGAACCCCACTGGTTATTTTGGCCATTTAACATGCAGTTCTATGGGAGGACATATTATCATAATTTTTAAATTATGATAATATGTCAAACTTTGCTCTGTTGACCTACAAAGACAACAAATTTGGCCAATTCCATTTAGGTGCAAGTTGGAACATGTGTATACATTACAAATATGCAAAAAAAATTCAGGTTTGAAAAAATTAAACCAATTTCATATTATAAGATCGTACAATTACTTTATATTCTAAGTAACAAGTTAATATTTGTGCATTTATTTGTTCAGGAACTGTGCGGACTATCTCAGAAGTGACCATTGGTGCTAATGATGGTACTCAAGGTGTGGTCAAATTTGAAAACATTTCCGACAGGTAAGTCATGACCATATATGGTTATCTCAAAGAATACAGTTAACATAACTGAACGAAATAAAATAAAACAAAAATTGTGAACTTTTGTTGATACAAAAGTTTTAATCTGATGAAAATTACCACTTTAATTGGAGTCTCAGATGGTTGACTTTCTTGATCATAAAATTATTCAAACAAAATCAATTCCTATAAAATTGTTTTGTATTTTTGTAGAATTGAGGTATCAGAAGGCAATCGGGCGATATCTGTGACTGTTTTAAGAGACAAAGGCACATATGGTCGCGTCACAGTGTTTATATACAGCCAGCCTATAGAAGCTAGGAGAGGAACGGACTACAACTTTAATGATCAGGTAAATATTACAAAGAGAAAGGATTATTATTGGACACAGTTCCAATGCCAAAAGTGTGAAACTTATCATAGGTATCTAGAAGCTTTCAAAATTTTCAGGGGTTATGATTTTTGATGAGCATGTGACTACATTTGACCCATCTGAGTTAGAATGATAAATACATATTGTTGCTTGTACTCTAGGTATGTTACCCAGAGTTGTGGGCATATTTTTAAAGGGGCAAAATTATGTCTTTGCTTTTTGTCTTCTTACAGTTTTAATTAGGGATGGCTTGATTGGCTGCATAACCCATTTGCAGGTTGACCTCCTGCATAGAACCGGTAGCAACCACTAATTCTGCCAGGGCAATGAAGCCATCCCTTAAAAGCAAGATGTGAGGTTAATGAATAAACAACCCTAACAGGCACATGGGCTATATATTATCAGATTTTGTGATTTTCAACTTCAAACATTTTGAGTACAAAGGTTAATATGTTTTCTGTTGACTCAATTTTATCTAGCCTATTGTATTCCGAGATGGTGAAAGCAGGAAGGAGGTGAGACTGCAAATCTTTGAGGATGATACACCAGAAGATGATGAAAGCTTTGAGCTAATCCTTAATAATCCACAAGGAGGATTAGTGATTGGGCAGCCTGATAGAGGTCAGTATTCACTGTCGTAGTGCATGTTAGAATATGACCGTTGCTAGGTCAATTGGATCACGCTTTCTTTGTTACGAACCACTGATCAAAATGATCACAACACAAACCCTATGGCATATCAAAATTCGGAACAGGTGTATGAGCCCAGGCTTGTAGCAGTAACCAATGGTTACTAACGTGTACTTCGACAGCGAATAAGATGTCAACTTCCTTTTGTAATCTATTATTAATAACTTCATATCATGACTTTTGATTGATTATTGTGCAATGCTGAACATTCACACTATACTAATAACGAATTGTACTTCTCTTTTTCCTACCAGCTATTGTGACCATCCTAGCCAACGATGATGCCTATGGGATCATTTCCTTTGCTCAACCTATCACAGAGTTCATCTCTGAGCCTCCAGGTACAGACAGTGTAGCCAGATTTAATGTGATACGTGAACGAGGCACATTTGGTGATATGCAGGTTCCATATGTGGTACTCAATCTGGATGGCACAGATGGTGTTCTAGATGTGACGCCTACTGATGGCTTTATAACATTTGCTGCTGGAATTTCAAATACAGTAAGTTGAAAAATGTGTGTTGCAGCAGTGAAATCACAGTGCTCAACTTTGGTGTACAAGGCCCCAGTTTCAACTGCTAATGTGTCTTCTTGCTGGGTATTGACTAGTAAAAAAAATGTCATAATGAAGTTATACCAGAACAGTCATTTTCTCACCTTGCTTGTGAACTTATTACATACACGAAAGCTCTTGACCTCAACATTCCAAAAGTTGTCCCTTCTTAAATTCTTCATATCACTTCTATACTCATGTCAAAATAATCTTTATTCATGAATTACCTACAGGTCCTCCAGATATCAGCTGAGAGGGATTCAGAACCTGAATTAGAGGAGTTATTCCAGGTTTTCTTACTGAGCCCAGTGGGAGGAGCTAGACTCGGTGATGTCACTAATGCTACAATTGTGATTAAGAGGAATGATGCTCCTTTCGGTAACATGCAGATATTTCCTATTGGATCTGAGTAAGTATAATTGAAGACTAAATTAAAAAGATTAGTTTGCGTCTGACGTCAGGGCAAAGGCGCGACGTAATTGATTGCTGACCTGCGCAGTACAGCATTTTTGGTCTGGTTGACAGGACGTCATACTCAAATTAGTTTTTTAATTCGGTCTTCAATATTATAATATATTTGCTTGAATAACACATGGCAGGCCAATAGCTAATTCATGTGTACTGCTCATGCCATGTTTCTTTATTTAGAAATGATCTGATTCTGAACCCTCAGATAAATTGGTATATTTATTACTGTGTATATATTTCAAGAAACAATAGATTACTCATTGTATACTAAGCCACATGGACTTGATGTGTGACAGTGTGTAGCCTAAGTATAACATCCAGCAGAGATGAAAACATTGCTCAAAACAAGCCAATTTCTTCGACCATTCAAGACCATGGATTTGAAATATGCGGGCCCTCGTCAATTTTCAGGGGCCCAAACTTAAATTATAAAATCGTAATGTTACACTTGTCAACATTATGTGACACTCTGTAAGACTTTAAAGTTGTAAATCAACAACAGGTAATGCCATGGATTGGTGGGGATGTCAGCAATCAGCATTGAATCCATCTTGCTGACTTGAATGACATTTTATGGGCCCACAGGGTAGTGTATTAGTGGGCACTGCAATGATTTGTACAGGCTGTTGGCCAGAGGGCCCAACTTATTTGAATACTGGATGAAAGTACGTAGTCATTTATTTGCTGGCATATAAGCTTTGTTTTAATCTTGGGCATTAGATAAATAATCAGAAATAAAAGGATAATTGTCTACATGCCTAATATAACACTTACCAATATGCCTAATATAACACGTAACACTTACCCATCACTTTGTGTTTGGATATGACAAGTTACGTATTGATTGTGTTTTCCCCCATAGACAAAACACCATTGATGTTGAAGAGGATGCAGGCACTGTATATTTCACTGTAGAGAGAGGAGGTGGTAACATTGGTATAGTAACAGTAGACTGGACAACAGTACCCGACACAGCCATTTCACCAGGTTAGCATTTTTTATCTATTTAACATAAGTGAAACATAACATATGATAGTGTACTATTGCTATATCTCGCTGTACTTGGATCCTTTCCATACCATAAAAGGTCACACTACACCACATTATCACACATCACCATACACTACCAGATTCCTATTGCAGCTACCTGCACAGGTACACCGTCGCCAAGGTACTTGGCTGGTAGTGTGCAGTACCAGTGTAGTACCACTTATGGTGGGTGCCACTGCTGGTGGGTCCTGTGCAGTAGTAGCATTATGATTTGGTTCAGTGATGTATGTGCGTATTTCCCGTGCTGCAGTGTCAAATCGCGCGAGTAAATTTAAACGCCCTTAGTGTACACGTACATGGGCGTTTTGTTAGCATGCTTGCAGTGCAACCGCGAAGAAGCATTGACGTCACTACCAAACTTGAGGTGAACCAAATTATAGCACTGTATAGGTACTCTGTGTATACCAGTCGGGTTCCTTGGCAACGGTGTACCTGTAATGCTAATGTCCTTATACTTTTCCCTTCCAGTTGGTGACACTATGGCCCTTGCAGTCACACAGAACATCACTGGTGATAGTATTAATAGCTGGCATACCTTCACATCCACTGGTCATCTATATCTATTGATGGTCAGTGAATCAAGACTTGGACCGTTGACCTCTGCAATAGGTAGCGATGGATCAGATGGAGCAATACATGAATCAGATGTAAGGACATCTATGATTTATCGCTGGCATGGTGTCTTTGTACCTGTACAGGTAAGCATAGAATTTTAGAAAGTAAAACAAATCTGTATCTTCAAAGTGTATACTTTGTCTGGTCTCAAGTTGAGAGTACATGTAACACCATGTTGGATGTCACTGTGGCAGTTTTGAATCCTATGCATTAACGGTATACACACACATAGAATTGGGTTTGTCTGTATATACACATGTAGAGGTGGGGTTTGTACGTACGCTGGTGATGAAACCGCATAAATCCACTGCCACTGTGACATCCAAAATATCATTACTCTCAACTTGAGACAAGACACACTGTAAGTTTTTGATTCTTACAATTCTATGGTACGAGAGATTCACATAACCAGACCAAGGGGTGACTGTTTTGGAGTTGACATATACCAAAATCATCTGTCACTCAATTCAACAATTTTTGCACATGATTGCAGATTCAATGTTTTCCACACAAACAATATTGAGTAAACTTATCTATTTGGAACCGTTAAAAAAGGTTATTTTGTGTATCAATGTATTGTTAATAATTGTATTAATGTATTGTTATACTTTTGTCAAATTTCATTTGTAGACCATAGAAACAGATGGTGGTAGGAAGTGTGCATCCCATGTCATTCAGGGAATAACATACCTTGCTATAGCTAACCAAGGGAGTATTGGCAGACATAGAACGACAACAAGGATATATAGAGTACAGGGAGATGGTACATTGGATACGGTAAGCAGCAGTGGGTGGGTTGGGGTGTGTAGATTTGTGTAAAAAAGATAGCATAACGTCACCCAGCTGCGATAATTGCTTAACTCATTTTTTTGTAATGTTAAGAACAAATACAAAATATGGTTCAAGCATGCATCAGTTACGTAATCACCCTTATCATTTCAATTATTTCTTGTAATTTGTACCATTATCATTTGTTCTTGTGCTAAGATGTCGTGAATAAATATGTTTGAACCATATTTTATACTTGTTCTTAATATTACAAAAAACGTATCTTGGCAAAGTGACGATAAGACTTTTAGAGGTATGACGAACACTATAGGATATTGCTGCAAAATGTGGGTGAAGTATTTTGAATTTGCCAGGTTTTTACTCAAATTGAATACTGTTCTCCTTTTGTGTATGACATACTTCAAAAAGACATTGTTCATCAAATGTGTTATGCCAACAAGCTAAGTGCTGTGAACACAATCATTCATAACGCTCGAAGATTTTACAGATATATGCAGGAGGTACACTTTTACTCCATTGTGATAAACCAATATGGTGGATTTACCATAGCATTCTGAGTTAGGTCTTTGTGGGTGGGTTTATTCTGTGTGGTTTTTTAAGATCTTAATAATGATGTAATGATATGCTGAGTGTTTTCTGTGTTTTAATTAATTAGATGCAAGACATCATCACAGACGGTGCCTCAGATGTTGAATTCTTCACCATTGGGTCAGACGTCTATCTTCTGATCACCACTGAGCTATCCAACAGTGGGCAAACCAATGTCAACTCACAGCTACTACTATGGAATGGTGTAGAGTTCATTGCTAGCCAGTACCTCAATTCCAATGGTGCACGGGCAGCTAAGGCATTTACTATTGGGTTGGATCACTATGTAGCTATCGTCAACTATTATGATACCACTATTGCCAGCTATGAATTGAGGTTAGTGTTGTGTTTTTTCCATTTCTCATTTATTTTGGTAAGCTCTTTTAATACATATGCATATGGATACCTAGTCTACTGCTGAAACAGTGGATTGTGTCTTGTTTGTTGTTTTGTTTGATACACTCTTGTGTCTTGGTTTATTTGTACTGTTTCAGCATTTTTAACACATTATTTTTTTTTATCTGTAATTCATGTATAGTGTTCATATCCATATTTGTGTCATGTATTTCTACAGTGCTTTAAGACTCCTTGGGTTTAAGGTACAAGCACCTGTTGTTGTTGTTGTTGTTGTTGTTGTTGTTGTTGTTGTTGTTGTTGCTTTACAAGTACCTGTTGTTGTTGTTGTTGTTGTTGTTGCTTTACAAGCACCTGTTGTTGTTGTTGTTGCTTTACAAGTACTTGTTGTTGCTTTACAAGCAGCTGTTGTTGTTGTTGCTTTACAAGCACCTGTTGTTGTTGTTGTTGTTGTTGTTGTTGTTGTTGTTGTCTATAAGTACTGATCTCGCAAGAGGCTCAGATCAGACAATACAATTACAAAATCAAATGTGCAAAGAATACAATAATACAAAATGAGGATATGTGAAAATATAGTACTTTTATAGCATTGAAATAACCAATACCTAGCAGAAAACAACTCATTTACCCAATTTCTACATGTTATTACACATCAAATTACTGTAAAAATATATAATGTGGTATTATTTTATATGGTTGATTTTGCAGGTCAACGATCTTTAGATGGGAGAGAGGAAGTCTAGTGCCATTCCAGCAACTTGATACCCAGGGTGCAACAGATGTGGATGCATTTAGCATCAGTGCATCTAATTATCTTGTGATTGCAAATAGTCAGCAGAATGGTAAGATGGCAATATTGTTTACAAGAGACTGAATGGTCTAGTTGCAGAAAGTACTGCAGATGTAGTTGACTGTAGTTAACAGATGTAGTTAAATGACTATATAGTCGTGTCTCGTCTCAAGTTGAAAGTAACGCCATGTTAGATTTCGCAGTGGCAGGTTTGAATCATGCGCGCTAACCTAATTCCATACACTGGTGATGCAACCGCGTAAACGCACTGATTTGTATCAGCCACTACAAACAAAGTCCAACATGGCGTTACTCTCAACTTGAGATGAGACAGTCTATAGTTTATTAGACTGTAAACTGCTTCACCTCCTTCCCCAATTATTTGTGCTAACTTATATTTTGAATTACAGCATAGGCCTAACCTCTCCAACCATCCTCTTTGCCCTGCCTCAAAAACAAACAAAAATTATGCCTCTGTCATTTATCTTGATGCCCTAATGATTATCTTGTTATACTTAAAAGCATGACTTTTCCAACCCTCCTCTTGGCCCTGCCTCAAAACAAACAAAAATTAGGGCGCTGTCTGTTACTGTGATGCACTAATGATTATCTTGTGATACTTAAAAGCACAGAATGATCTTATTTTTAATTCTCCTGCAAGTGATTGTGGTCTTTATGACTTCTTTGGAAATATTCATCGGTGTAACTGCAGATTGCTTGTATATTTATTCAAACACTAAATAGTAAATGTTATTTGTAAAATACTAGTTATGGTGATTATTACTTCAGATTTATCGTTCTTTTTATCAGATGGAAGTACCAACATCAACTCCAATGTCTACCTGTTTAATCCTACACAACAGCAGTTCATATTACATCAGAACATCCCCACCCAAGGGGCCCAGTCTGTCAGCACATATGTCACTCCAGACCTCACCACATACCTTGCCATAGCCAACGCTCAAGGCAGCTCGGTAGTGTATTACTGGAATAGCTTCACTGTGCAGTTTGAGGAGAGGGTCACATTTGGTTCAAGCTATGATATAGAACCAGTCATGTATAATACTTTGGGTCAGTCAATGACTTTATTGGCTTCTGCAAATTTTGGTGATGGTGTGTCATCGATACCATCCTATATCTACCAGGTGGCCTTTGTTGATGACCAAACTGATTTTATATCCAGGTATGTATTTTAATAGTAAATAAGTTATGATGTGAAGCCAATCAAGAAGTTAGTGATGAATTCAGTTGCTAAGTAAAGTAGAACATAAAATTCTTCCAGAGATTCTGTAGTGTACTTACCTAAAATGATGGGTTGAAATGACATATCTACACTACCAGATTCCTATTGGGGCCGCCTGCACAGGTACACCATCGCCAAGGTACCGGGCTGGTACACACAGATCACCTACATAGTACCAATTCTGCTACTGCACAGGACCCACCAGCAGTAGTACTGCACTGGTACTACACTGGTACTCTGCTGGTACTACACTGGTACTCCACTGGTACTGCACAGTACCAGCCAAGTACCTTGGTGATGGTGTACATGTGCAGGTGAGCCCAATAGGAACCTGGTAGTGTAGTTAAATATAATTATGTACTCCTTGGTTTTAGACGAAGTGATTTTTGAAGTGAATGTATGAATAGTAGTGTTATGGTAAGGCATGCTTAGTTGTATGAACTGTTTTGGGCAATATTACTTTGAATTTAAAATTTGGATTGAATTGGGAAATACAGAATTATAGTGATTCTTTATGATTAATTAGTGCAATTTGGTCTCTTGATATGATGTTTTTAATCATGCCTATTCTTATCAAAATAATAATCAGTGTTGTAAATTTCTGAAAAATGATTCTGTTAATAAAAACATATTTTTGAAATTCTTTCAAAATGCATCCTTTTAGGTCTGGTCAGTTGACCTTTAACCCTGAGGATACATCATTGACAGTTGCAGTGGAGTTGCTGGATGATGATAATCCAGAGGATGATGAATCTTTCTTGGTTATCCTTAGCAACCCTACAGAGGGTGCTGAGCTTGGAACCCAGAGTCAGGTTACTGTCAACATACTATCTAATGATGATGCACATGGGATCATTTCCATATCAGAGGTAAGTTGAATGTCCTAAGAAATTCTCATGTGGGTGTGGTGGGTCATATTCAGTGTTAATATGCAAACATGCAAACTTCATTAGGCCTATAGCTTTGTTTCTGTTTTTGGGGTGGTTTTTTTTGGGTGAGGGAGGTATGGAAGGGGTGAAAAAAGCTGTTTTCTTACTTTAATTTTTTGTTACCAACTAATCCCTACTAATAGTTTCAAAAAGTATTTTAATTCCTAAAAACATGGTTGTGTTTACAGGCTGGGGTGCCCATCTCTCTTTCAAAGCATCTTGGGCCAGACTTATCTGTGTATAATGTTACTGTGGGGAGTCCGACACTCTTGTTTACTTTCCCACCATAAGCTGGTACCCATTCACACCTGGGTGAAATGAAGCAAACATGTGTAAGTGCCTTGCCCAAGGACACAACAAGTTGGCAGTCACTGTGTGACTTGAACTCACAACCTTTTGATCACGAGTACGAGTCTCATCACTTAACTACCAGGTTACCATGCTCCAAAAGAAGGGCCCAACACTTTGATTCTTAGTATTGTATTCTAAGTATTTTCTTTATTTGTGTATATGCTCTAATGTGACTATTTTAAAACTTCTTCTTGTTGTCTACCTTTACCAGGATTCTCGTGATATTCAAGTAGAGGAGTTGAGCACAAACAACCCCATTATTCTAACAGTAGAAAGACAACGTGGTACTGCTGGCTATGTGTCTGTGGAATGGGTTGCTACTGGTGACCATGGTGATACAGATATCCACCCACTCACTGGACAGGTGAGAGAGAACATTGTTTGTTTGTTTGTTTGTTTGTTTGTTTGTGTAACTAGTCGGGCCGGGTCGGACGCACGCTTGGGCCCTGAAGAGATGAGGCACAGGTAAATTGCTCAAGCCACGCTTAAAAGCTTATATAAGCATGCTGGCCTGTATTTAGAGACAATAAAGAAACAGAATTAGAAAAAAAAGAGCAAGGAAAAGGACTGCTTCCATTTTTTAAAGGGCTTATCCTGAAATTTAGGGAAAGTTTCTTTTTTTTCTCACCAGCTCCAATGTCTACCTGTTTAATCCCACACAACAGCAGACTATTTAGAAACAATAGCAGTCATGTCTATGTATATAGGAGGATTACTGTTTAGTAAATAATATATCTGATGTGCTTGGAGGTATACATATTTTGAATGAACAAAATGGTGTTTTTAAATAAATTTAGATATTTACACCAAAATAACTGTTTGAGAAAATAAAGTTTTTTAATTTTTACCATTTCATCAGGATTAGGTAAGATTTGACAAATATTTACAGTGCAGTATGGGCAAATTTCCAGGTGTTTTGAATGTAAAATAAGCATTGTCGTATCAACCCACGTTGGCATACAACATCCCATGAGAATGAGCCTAAATACACCATGACTCTTTGTTATGTTAGTAACATTGAAGCCTTTCGCATCTTATGTAGGTTGACTTTGCTCATGGAGTATCCACTGCTGCGATTGTCATCACTGTGTCTGCTGACACTGAACCCGAGCTAGACGAAATCACTTTCATCCAGCTAACTCGTATTGTCAACTCCGGTAGCCCCGATCCCAACCGAGGTGCAACCATCAGTCCTGAGTTTAACACAGCCCGTATGACAATCCTTGCCAATGATTCACCACATGGGGTGTTCTCTTGGACACTGGAGTCACTATTTAATGCAGTGTATGAGCCTGAAGGGTCCCAGCCACCCAGTACTGTCACATTGAGTGTGCAAAGAGAGCAAGGGAGTATTGGGCAAGTCCAAGTCTACTACAAGTAAGTCAAGTCTCATTTATATTGGTAAATCAACTTAGGCCTAAAAAAACTGTTTGATTGGCGTAACATACAAAAAATTAGGGTCGGTCGGTCAGCAATTTGGTTTTTTTTTAGGTTTTTTTTTACACACATTTTATGTTGTAAATTGCTTTTTTTTCTTTCTTTTTTTTAAATTTTAGTTGTTTTTTTTAAAGTCATTTTTGCACAAAAAATAAGAAAAAAAAAAAGTCTAGGTCGGGCCTATTTTTAGGGTTGGTCAGCTTACGCCAATCAAACAATTTTTTTAGGCCTTATATGTTTTCATGAAGATTGGTAAATAGTAGTTTTATTGTAAAGGTTTGTTAGTTTTAGACCCTGCAGGATTAGAATATGAGTAGTATTGGTATAATTAAGATTTTAGAGTGGTTTTCCTAATTTAAGGCGAAATGAACTTGTCCGCTTAGGTATTACATAAGCTTGAAAATAGTTCTCTGTGAATTCAAACAAAAATGGTCTAATCATGTTTGAATACACTTGTAGTCAAAGAATTTGCGTATTTTATACAATAAAACTAAATGATCTGTGTTTTTTTCCTCAGGACTGTTGAAGCTGTGGGTTTCCCTGACAACAAGCAAGCTGAGTTAGATAGAGACTTTGTTTATAGGGATACCTTCATCATCATGGCAGATGGAGCAACATCCGCCTCTGTCACTATCACGGTTCTTCCTGTAAGTATTCTCACTTTGAAGTATTTGTGGATTTCAATAGTTTTAAGCTGTTTAAATGTCTTAAATGCATTGAGAAAGTGTTAAAATTGTCTATCAGAAAAATAGAAAATAATACACAAATATTGGTTTTTTTCGGTGATTGGTAAGGGAACAAACCAAAAGATTGATGACGTCCTACAAACGAAACTAGTTTTGTTTAGGGGGAGGGGGTAAAAATACTTGATTACGTTTGTACGAAAACATCGGTCTGAAGAATGTGTCATTATTATTATATGGTCAATTCCAAGCAACCTCGCCCAAATTGTCAAAATTTAAAAATCAAGTCAAGTATGTGATTTTGGTCTCATATTGTAGCTAAAAAGCTATATTTTCTGAAACATACTTTTTTAGGAGGAAATGGTGTCCATTGTTAGAAAAACATCCTAATTTGCATAAATTTGCATATTCTTGACTGGTAAAAGCAGCAAAACTAAAAACACAGCAACTGCTCTGTACGATAAAATTTTGGAAACAAATTATGCATGTGAATATAAAGTTTATAAGCAGCTCAAAATATAAACACCAGAAATTTTCAAATTTTATAACGTGTAACCGTCAGCATTGTTTGAGTACCAATTTTACGATTAAAAGCATCATTCCATAGCAAAAAGTATCATTTATTACCACTGCAATTTTAAAATAAGGTTGATTTTCATTGAAACTAGAATGCAAAGCAAATTTATTCATCCCTATCCAATGATCCAAAATAATTTTCAAAAAGTCTAATTTGCGGTAATGCGACCAATTAAAGTTGCATCATTCCATAGCGCTTGCGGAATGATGCATAATTCATAATGTGCCCGTTTGAAAAAAAATATTCACAATTTTGGGTTAGAACTTTCTGAAATGCATTGCACAGAATTATCTTTACAGTAATTGATGTTTCAGCATTGCCTGAACCATTGTAAGTGACATAACTCCACAAAACCCCTGCATCATTCCATAGCGCCATAAGGATTCATGGATTGCAAGGATTTTTTTCTTTAAATTTACGATAAAATAAAAACAGTGATGATTATTTCTTGATAGATGGTGATAGTTGTTATGTTACATCCTATGGCTAACACCCAGTGCTAAATTTCACTGTCAAGAATTTTAGACTAGCAAAATGTTGACATAATTTTAGTTTCAAAATGTGACCATGCAACACAAGTTATCTGATTTAAAAAAATCAGTGATAAATATTTTTGGATAAATATTGATATTTGTCAGCTAACATAAGTAGCCAAGTATATAAAACACAATTTACTCAAATTTATTGATCTATTTATTTTTATTTTCAAACATGGACTGCTTTTCATTTTCTATGGGATTTTACACACAACATCATTCCGCAACGCTCCTTGCATCATTCTGCAACGTGACCTAGTGTCGGAAAATTTGGCATAAAGAGACGATGCCCAAATTTTTTTTTAATCGATACTGACAATTGTCAGTTTACATCCTAAGCTTTAGATTAAGTGGCAAATTTAATATCTCAGATTACTAAACTCACAGAGTTTGTCAAAAATGTTTTAGTGCAAAAAATACTGGTCCCGTGCGCATCATTCCGCAACACGAACTTTGCATATGCAAATTAGGAAATTAGGGTGGTTTGGAAAAGTTTCTCCTACCTTAATCATTCACTAACCAAAAATACTTTAACATTATGCTATTCACCTTGTGCTGTTAATACATATTTGGCTGCTGCATCAAAAAGAAATTCGTACAAAGGCAGTTTGCATCATTCCGCAATGCTTGGAATTGCCCATATGTCAAAATTTTCAAAATTTCTTTATTACGTTTCTGGCAGGGAGGGAGGGGGTCGGCTGAGAAACGAAACTAGTTTATAGGACGTCATCAATCTTTTGGTTTGTTCCCTAACATACATATTTAAAAAACTAAATAGGTTTGCTAACAGTTTTATTCTGCAATCATTTGACATGTGTAAATTGTGCAAACCAAAGAAAATGAAACAAACAAACCTATAAATAGAACTTGATATTATACACAAAAAATTAAAGTTTCAGCATTGCGTTTAGGATTAGAATGCAGTTAAAATGGGCTGTTCAAATTGAAATCCATATACCCCTATAGAAGACATAGCTTTAATCTCCCTATGGGGATACTTATATGAGTAACTGCATTTGAAATTCATGCTACATTTGAAATTCACACTCCCTGTGTGAGAGATTATGGTAATGTCTTCCATAGGGGATGTGGATTTCAACTGGAATAGCCCAATTAAAACTGAGGGTAAGTGTTTCTAGAATTGTATACCGTAATTGATTTTGATTTCATTGCACATGTGTGTAAAACTTGCGATAACACCAATATGCACTGGTTTGCCTGTGTGATAAATATTACTATTTTGTTATCATTTTCAAGGACTCTGATTCTGAAGGTCCAGAAACATTCTTTGTAAATATGACCAGAGTAGAGCTATCAACAGGTTCACCTATTGGGGGCGCTGCGCCAAGTGTAAAACATGGACAAGATGTGGCAGAGATTATTATTGGGCAGAATGATTTTGCAAATGGAATACTGCAGCTTAATGCTACAAAGGTATGTAAATATAAGACTGAGATTTGGGGGTAACTACCCTACCAAGATACCAATTTGGTTTGACATTAAATTCTAGACTTACTTCATGGGCAAGATAAATCAATTGAGGCTCTTTGTGAGATGGGCCCAGGTTAAGAAAACAATATTTTGTGGCATAAAGATACGGTTTTGAGTACAACTAGCTGAAATTGTTAAAGAAGCTTAATTGTCATTTGCTATCCATAATTTAGATGTGGATTTCAAAATGAGGTTATTCTACAATATAGCTAACATGAAGATCACTACTTTGTCACCTGGTACTAACTCAGTAACAGATCTGTGGGTGTTTTAGGGGGGCACCACCCCATTATTTTTTGGCAAAATCATGCAAAATCATCGCACTTTTCACAATTTTGGGTCCTATAATCTGTTGCAAGGTTACTTTTATGTATTAACCACCACATATATGCACGCGACGTCAAGTGTGTGCACAGGACCTTGTGGAAAATAATATGCGCTGGACAGTTAGCAGTAAGCTTAATTTATAAAAGGAAATCTGCAATTATAACAGCAATTTGCCTTAATTGCTATTACTGCTAATATTATACAACTTTAACTGATACTTATAAAAAATACCTTTCTAATTCTTTACAATCATTTTTATTACTTCCAATGTTTCATTGAGAATTATCTGTATTGCATATCAGAAGGTGTGTACAAAATTTATATGCCATTTATCATTGATAATATATCTACTAGAATGTGTTAATAGTAGTACCCATTTTTTGTCTTAAATCCAAATTTTTGCTCTGTCGTCATTTTCATTATCATATGATAAATTCAGAATTGAATTTTTAAATCCATTGAAATGTATGTGTTATGCAACCAAATGTTTAGTGATTTTAGGGGGAGTTATTTTTTGTGAACCCTTTATATATATTATTAGACTTAGATTGATATATAGTTTATAATGTTTTTTAACCTTATATGTTCCTCATTTTCCCCTGAAATTTTTATTTTTTTAAATAATAACTTGGGTAAGGTATTCAGCATATTTTCTCTCAATTATTGTACATGTATTTTGTGAAATTAACAAGTTGATGATAAATTTCAATGTAGTCTAATGCATTTCTATAATACTTGACACAATTGGTTAAAAGAGCATTGAAAACATTAAATATGATGCAATGAATTATCATGCATGCTTATTTAATTGATTGTGTTAATTGTAAATTTGTTAAAGCCATAATGTATGGTTTGCATCAAATTTTAATTTTGTTATTCTTTATTCAAAATGCTGAAAAAAAGTAGTTAACTGTCAGAAAGGTTTCTGTTCATTTTGAACCGAAATAATTACAAGGAAAATTGAAAAAAAATCCCACTGGCTATTTTTGCCATTTAAAGTGGACTAGTAAAATGTCTGAATATGACATGTCGAAATTGTGCTGTTGACCTGACAAACACAATGAATTTAGCTGATTCCATTTAGGTGTTGGGACATGTGTATGCATTACAAATATGCCCAAAAATCGGGTTTAAAAAAAAATATTAATGTTATAGGATCGTACATTATGGCTGTAATGAGTGGGAATGGTTATATAGCTATTTAGTGCCTTACTGGTAGGCCCCGGCAAATAACACAATTTTTTGAAGCAAAAAACGAGATCCAAAATTTTGAAAAGCGAGAAAAGCGAGATTTTCCCCGAAAAATGGCACAAGAAGCTTTAAAAACGCCCGAAAATACGAAAAAAAAAATATCGCCTGCCCGGCCCTCTATTGATCAGATTAGGTCAGTTTAGATTGTCATGTAATTTGTAAACAACAACTCACTGAACTGCCGGCCCAGCGTGAGTCGAAGAAAAAATTGACAAAAATTTGACCATGAATTATGTTTTATAGTCAAAATATTACACTAATTCGATAAATATAATGATACTTGGCCTAAACTTGAACTCATTTGAAATGAAATGTCAGTTTTTATTGAGTAAAGTATGGCTTTTACACTCATCCATGTGCTTGCAATGCTGTTGAATTCTGCACTTTGGCGAAGTTGGAACTGCATTTTATTGAATTCGGCGAACTTTTATGGCATATAGCAACATTTTTGTAGTAAGTGCACTGCTTGGAAACTTTCTTAAAAAGCGAGATAGTTGGTTAATAGCGAGAATCGTGGCGTGAAAAGCGAGATTGCGTTTTTTGCCGGGCCTTACTTACTGGGAATAAAAATAAATTTATAAGTTTGTGATCCAGAATTGTCATTAATATTAATAAGAAGCTTCTCTGTCAAACCTACTTTGTGACAAACAGGTAAACAATCATAAACAAAAATGCAAATCACAGTGTCAGTTTGAGAATGATTTCAGATATAATCATGTACAGTGTGTAACAATTCGGTTCTGTGTTCTCCAAGTAAATGTATCCTTAGCTTAATTTTCTTAACCTAATCCCTTAAGCTTATTTTAAACTCTTATTCTTCTCCAAGGCAGCTTGTATTTAAAGTTAGGGGTTTTCACATGGTGGACTTAGTTCCAGATGGTTTGTAGAACAGATACAACTCAAGGGAAATCAGTGCAAATTGTTGGGAATGCAAAATCAAGTCCCTTTTTTGTGATGTATCTGAATATTTTGGATTTTCAATTTAATAAATTGAGCAAAAATGTACTGTTAAGGATTTCACCTGAGTGTTACACTTACTGTAACAAAACTCTTAACTTGGGAAAGTTTTGCAATTAATTTTTATGAACAATGTCAGCTTTTATTGGGATACTCTGATCATATGTGTTTTGCTTTGTTCTTAGTCTCAAAACAAACTGTCCAGTTCACATTGAAATGGAACTACACTAATATCTGAAACCGTACCCACCATGTTGATAATCTCAATGTTTTATACTCCAAGTTAATATTTCTTCTTCTAAGGTTGTGCAAAATATAACTATGGCTCTGAGGCCACATGACTTGGTGAAACAGATAACAAATTTCATCTAAAATATTCAACTGAAGGACCAATCACAAAACAAGAAATAACAACACTTTTAGGCATAAAAAAATTGTTTGATTGGCGTGACCCGACCAACCCAAAAAATAGGCCCGACCCTAGACTTTTTTTTTCTTATTTTTTTGCAAAACAATTATTTAAAAAATGTTTAATTTAAATTTTAAAAAAAGGAAGAAAAAAAAGTTCCAAAGCCTTTGTCATTCGCGATTTACAGTCAAAATGTGTGTAAAATTTCTTTTTTTTAACCCGATGAAATGGGATATTCCAGTTGAATTCCATATATCCCCTCTGAAATCTGTAGTGCTATGGAGGACATGACCTTAATCTTCTAGACAGGGAGTGTGAATTTCAAATGCAGTTACTTGAATGGGTGACTCCATTTGAAATTTACACCCCCTGTATGGGAATTTAAGGTCATATCTTCCATATGGACCTAAAGATTTCAACTTAAAATACCCTATGAGGCTGAAACATTGTTATATTTTTGCACAATGTAATCTATATGCCGATAAAGCCTGTCCAAAATGTGTCCATGCTCTGTATTAACCCGGCTGACAACTTCACTCCTTATTAATACTGCAGCAATATTTGGTCTTGTGAATTTCTTTTTATAATCATGCGCAGAAGGATTATAGGTATATTTTATTAGTAACATGTTATAGCAACCTTAAAATGACATACAAACATTTATTTTCATGTGCAGATAAAATGCATTTTTTTCTGAATAACTTATTACTGTACATAGCAATAACCTTCTGTACATACATCCATATTGTTCATCAGAATACCGATGGTGATATTGAGGTCTATGAGGGATCTGGTACTACCGGAGTGTTAGAGCTACCAGTCAGTAGATCAGCCGGAGCATTTGGAGTCATTGGTGTTAGTTGGTTAGCAACCACTGTGTCAGCGAGCACAACAGATTTCAACCCACAATCTGGAAATATTACCTTCCGAGAGGGACAGGTTAGTGTTAGGATTATCTAGTTATTGTTTGTTTGTTTTGATGTTCATGTATCGTAGTATTGTACCCTTACCCGTGTGAGGAACATTACCATTGCATAGCTTCTTTAGACATGTGACATTGCCAATATAAATGTGCCCTAAGGTATGACTTCAAATCTCAACCGTTGGAAGACTGTTGACACCCTGGCAGAACTGGCGGTTTAAGGGAAAAGAAAGGTAAAGGAGGTGAATCTGCTTTCACAGGTTGGAGTGCCCATCATTCTTTCTAAGCTATTGGGCCAGACACCTATCACTACACCTCTTCCACAGGGAGTCTGTTACCTTCCCAGCATTGAATAAAGCCAATACCCACACCTGAGTGTGGAGAGGCAATAAGGGTGAAGAGTCTTGCCTAAGTGCTCAACAAGCTACATGATAGCCAATGCACTGTTAATGCTACATCGATACCAATAGTCCTAGAATAGAACCTTGTTACCTGCTACCTTAACTCCCAAAATGAACTTCTCCCAGAAATTTTCATACTTATGATCCCAGTAAAAGATCGACCAACCAACAAACATTAGAATTAGTATGAACCTTTCTCATTGTCTATATCGTTACAGATACAAATTATGATATTTGTTTTGTACATTTCAGAGAGAGGCCATCATATTTATCAACATTGTGGATGATACAATATATGAGAATGATGAGGCAAGTATAAAAAATATGTTTTATATAGGCAGTATGAACCAAAACGTGGTAGTTTGGTAGCTACCACCCAGCAGTAGTGGACTGTTCTGTAGGTCACTGTGACACATATATTTGGTTCTAGAATCCAAACTACTGGGGTAATTTAAGTCAAATCTTGGAATAAGAATGTTTGTGGGACGTGCCTCAATGTGAGGTAGAAAACGTCACATGCTAATATATGTCCACCCACCTTTTATACTAATGTTATTTTGTCATCATGTGAAAAAAAAGGACAGCATATTAGAAAATGTACACATTTGCTTTAAATAATCTGCAACATTCAATGATCAATTGGACTTAATTTTCTTGAGCGGCAATTTTTCACATCCTATCCCGGATACATTGTCAGTCCAACTGATGTGCTGGAGGCAAAAGTTTGTTGACATATGAAGCGGATGTTGTTGTGTCACAGGTCAAAGTTGAGTTAAATCTCTAAGGGATCTTCTTAATCACCAAATTTTAATCATTTCTGTCCAATTGTTTCCAACAGAGATTCACTGTGTCACTCTATAATCCATCTGGAGGCGCTGTGTTGGGTAGTGAAACTTCTGTGATTGTCAAGATTCTCAAAAATGATTCACCAATGGGTTTATTCAAATTCCTCTATGCACAGGTAAGTTCACTGATTGTGAAAAGTGGTTCTTTAGTGGTTAAAATCGCTTAACGTCATGAAAAAAGCCCGTGGGGGTAGGGTTAATATAGAGAGTGATTGGACACATTTATGACCAGTGTTTAATTCAACTGTTTGCGGGGCAATTTTGCTGTACATTGTCAAAATAAGTATAATCTTTTAGATATCATGTTGACAAAAAAATATTGTAAATTTGTGATTTTCACTCCTTTCAATCTGTCTTGTCCTCTAGTTCAATTGTACCGAGGAAATACAGAAAAAATATATTTGACCATCAAATGAGCCCAGAAGTCGGAAAATGTGATTTTGAGCTAGCGTGTAAAATATCCAAAAATTTCATATTTTGAGAAAAATTAGATTTTCACAGATTTGAAATATTTCATACTTCTCTTATACAGCTGCAAAGTGACACGGCTATACAAAAACTAAAAATAATTAAAAATTGACATTTTATCAGAAATGATAGAATTTTGATAATTGCAGTTTCCTCAGGGTTGCGCTCTGTTGTAAGGCAAATTTTGAAGAAATGTAACTTCATTTCAGGACATCATACAAAGTTGGTTGAAGTGTCATTTGAAGCTTTGGGTATGATCTTTCCAAATCTGTAAAAATCTCAACTTTATAAAGGACCGACTTCTGTGTTCATTTGTGGCGGACGGTCACATATGATACGACTTACTTTATTCATGTACAGGAGACAGTAGTGGAGTCTCAGTATACCAATGATCCTGAAGGTGAAGTCACATTCTTTGTAGAAAGGATCCAAGGAACACAGGGGACTGTAGAGGTAATATGGGAGTTGGAACCAGCAGGTAGCCAGGATTTGTGGCCACCAAGTGGAACACTTATATTCAATGATGTAAGTAAAATCAGTTTGCAAAATTTAAAGGAGTATTTTGTGATCCTAGCATCCTCTTTTTATGACATTTTTCAGTAGATATTCACGAAAAAAGCTTATTCCCAAAATTTCAGTTGATTCCGATTTTGCGTTTGCAAGTTATGCATGATTATGTGTATTGCACTGCTCCATAGGCCACTGTGTGTAATTTCGTTCTAGTATACCAGAACAAAATTCAAATTGACGATATTTTTTCTAAACGAATTAATCTGCAAGAAATTTTTGGTACATAAACAGTATGTAGCCAGAGGTTTCCAGTGGTATAAAAATCTCAACTTTTTTTGAAAAAAGTCGGGGATGAGGCTGTGGATCACGAAATGCCCTTTTAAGTATTTATAATTAATAATCCAACCAAATTAAAAGGGCAAGAGAAACTTTTATGGACAAATCCTTATATTATGAAACATAGTAGACAGATATTTCATTTGTAACATCCTTATAATAAATAATCTATTGCTGAATTGTTTCCTCCATTTTAGGGTGTCACCAAAAGACCATTGACTCTACAAGCTGTGCAAGACTCGGTGTTGGAAGGAGAAGAAAGATTTGATCTGTCTATTGTATCTGTAACATATGATGCTGAAATCTCACCAGTACAAGGTATGTGTGAACGAGAACAAAGAACTACCAGAAGTTAATCTACAAGCACATCCCTGGAAAGGAATAATGTGTCTTATTTCAGAGCTATTAGCAGATCTGGAACTGGAATCACTTCAAAGTTGAAGAGAGAAAAGCAAACAAGAACAAAGTTACCACTTTCAAGATGTTCTCAAACTGGTTCCTATCTATAAAATATTTTATGCTCTGATCATCAAAAAGCAGCGGAAACTGAAACACTTCAAGTACAATATTAAAAGATGCAAGCCTAGCAATGCCTAACAGACCTTGGGCAGATTAATAAAAAAGTAAATCTTTCAGTAGGTCTTGAGCTTGAATTAGACTTCAAATTGAAAGAATGTCAAATTGAAAGGATTTGTATTCATAATAAACTGTATTGTTATCTGTGATGTGCACATGTTACTACCTGATACAGTTGTAATTTAAAGTCCCACCAACATTACTGTATTGTAGTATGATTTTTTTAGATACTACCTTTCTGATATATCATGAATTTTCTTTTTTATATAATACAGGCACAGCTACCGTGGTTATCCAAGCTGATACAGGCTCTTCTGGTATAGTATCTGTCCTCCCTCTGTCAAGGAGTATCTTAGTTGGAGAACCAATGGATGATCACGATGGAACTGTGATAGTACAGTAAGTAAAAACTACATGGCTGTGTTGCTGTTGCTTATTTGTTTGTTTGGTTAAAAATAACTTGTGAAATCAACTTTTGATAAGAATGTTGTTGTTGTGGTCAGTATGTGTTGTAGCATATCAGTCTTGGTAATCCTGTACTATAGTCACAAATGCATAGTTTTAATAGGCAATTTTAATAATTCACATACTTCTAATTATAAAATAGTAGGATAGTACCCAAAATGTCCACAAACAATTCCACAGTGTGCGGTAAAACATGCTGGTTGGATCTACTAAAAGAGATACGGTGAATACTTATATTAAACAGTTGAAAAACTACCCGTTTTTTGACCTTAGCTTTCGGCTAGCGCTAAGCCTTCAACGGATGTGCTAGGTGATAAAAAAACTAGAAACACATACTACTGTGTTGCGAGAAAATATTAATATACGTGCGGAAGTTGTTTTTTATGTGGTTTTAGTAGGATAATACGTATTAACCCAGGCAAGTTTTGTATTTGTATTTTAGTTTGACACGTGGTGCTGGTATATTTGGAAGAGTGACTGTCAACTGGCAGATGACACCTAGAGATGAGACTACATTCAAGCAGACATCGGGAACAGTCATCTTTGAAGATAGGCAACAAAATGCTACTATCATGCTGCAGGTGAATTAGAAATCACATATAACAAGTTATTTATGCATACATGTAATTTTCATGACTTTGGGAGATGGTAGATTGTGAAAATGTCATGCTTGATTATACTACAAGCCTTTTATAAATTAGTCATTAATAGGATTCTATTTCAGCCTAGTGTGCTGTATACGGTTCACTGAAATTTGTCATTGTCATAATGACTTTTCAATTTGTATCACTTGAATTTAACAGACACTGGATGACCAAGTACCAGAGCTTCCCACTACTTACACTCTACAACTATCTTCAGTAACTGGAGGTGCCAGCATAGATCCTAACCCTGATGTTAACAGGGCATCTGTGACTGTAGTTGCCAGTGATAACCCACATGGAATATTTGAGTTTGCTGGTATGGCTCAAGTAACAGTGAATGAAGACAGAGGACAGGTAGGGAAAGAAAATATTGGTAAAATATTCTTTGCTCCTAACTCCAATCATAACCGTGGAATCCAAACATAACCTTTGCCTCAACCACTCGCCTTAACCCTAACCTTAAGCCCCCGTGCTGACCTCTGTATAAACTTGAACCCCAACCCTAAATTCAACCTTAACCCAAACTTTATCCTCAACGCTAACTAACTTCAACCCGAACTCCAACCCTAACCTCAACCTTGACCTGAAACCCAATCGTAACTTTAACCTTTACCCCAAAATATAACCTCAATAAGGATGTATGGGTGCTAATTCTGTTAAAGTAAAGAGCCATGTGTTATGTAATCAAACCATCCCTTATTTATCATATGATTCAGAATCTGGCTTTCTTTCTCCTTAGGTGCGGTTGCCAGTATTCCGCAATGCAGGTATCCTGGGCGATGTACGTGTTAGCTATACAACTATTCCTGATTCAGCTTTACAAGATCTAGACTACACAACTACAACTGGAGGTATGTAACAGGAATATATTTGCTTCTTCATCTCTGTTAATTGCATACCATATTTTGGCTTTTGATTTTTTGTTTTGTTTTTGACATTGTTTTTATTTGACAGTTTACAGACACTACACTAAGTTTTGGGTGCATCAAAAAGGCTCCTCCATTTGTAAAAGGAAAACAATGATTAATTACCTACTTTTAATAATTAATAATCAGTTAAAAATATGGATAACTAACATCCTTTGATGAACATGCGTAACAGTGCAATTGTTAGGAGTCTAGATGTACTGATGGACTTTAATATCCTGATTGATAAGTAGCAACTCACTTTCTAAACATAAAGTAAGAAAGTCAAGAGTTAGCATCTGTTGGCAAAGTTAACCATCTTCACTGGTTTTTTTTTTTTCAGATCTGGTGTTCAACACAGGCATAGATGAGGTCTCTATCTTTATCGATATTTTACCAGATGATATCCCTGAAGGACCTGAAGCATTTTTGGTTAACTTAACCAATGTCAGACTTGTGTCAGCTAGGTAAGTGAAAGCTGACAAACTTTACTTTTAATTTAATTTAAATTAACTTTTAATTCAAGTTTCTAAAGCTGCATGTACATTTGAATGTGTCCCACAAATATTCCACAAGCATGTGACATTGTAAACTAAGTAAGCACGACTAAAAAAATTAATTAGTAAAATCACACTACATATTGTGGTTACTAAGCAACCGGTCCCTACATTTGGAGCTTACACACACACATTGACCCAGCTCAAGACACATACACCTGTGTCCTTGAATATAGCAACAGTAAAATGTGATGTTTGCTAGGTGTGAAAGCTTTTCTGAAGATTTGTTAAGAATGTTTTGTGTTGAACTGCACCATTTTATTCGCATATTTATTATCCTTATCTATTGTTGTTATACAGAGACAGTGATTTTATTCCAAGCAATGGACTATCATTGGACTTGCCACCAATCCTGGGTCCAATGTCACTCAAGACCGTCACTATAGAGAGGAATGATAATGCTGAAGGTATCATTGAGTTTGCAGGAACTACTCTCTTTGAAGGTAATTTCACACTATAAGATTATAAGGTGCTCCAGAAGAGTTGTCTAATGTTTAATTAACTCAGGATATCAGTACTTTTGATACCTTTTTATAACATATTTGAAGAAAAAAATAAAGATATTTTGAAACCTAAAACTGACTACTTTTATGGTCCAGTTAGATCAATCGACTCTGGTGTATGACAGTACAAGTTCAAGCCCCCTGCCATGTCAATTTCTGTTCTTGTGGAAAAATTGAGGTAGTGTGATACTGCACAAGGAACTTACTGCTAATGGTCTGGGACTATCCTGGCTGTGATGGGTTATGTAGGTCAATTAGGGTTTGCACTGATTTGGAATTGCATATCCCTGGCATGGTTTATGGAATGATCATCGCCATGATCTTTCTGTAAAGTGCACAGCCTTGTAGGTCTAGCAGTGTACTACAAATGTTGGGTCACAGTGTAAGACCAATTTATTTACTTATTTATGGTACTTGCATCGTAGAAGTAATTCTAATCACACTATGTTGATTTTGATTTTATGTTTCTTTCAGTCCAAGAAAATGTAGGCACAGCTAGGATACCAGTCGTAAGAAGCGCTGGAACATTTGGTCATGTCACTGCTCGATTTGAATCAAGGAATGTGACAGCCACTCCTGGAGGCATGGACTACTCTCTCACAGATGGGGAAGTCATTTTCTTGGATGGTCAATCATTAGCATATAT